>NW_027491271.1:735000-1335000 GCF_021521415.1 Bidens hawaiensis
CATAAGTAAACGTGCCTCTGCTTGAGCCTCTAAAGATAAAGGCACATGAACAGCCATTTGATTCCATTTAGGTCAAAAATAAGCCAAGGATTATAAAAATATTAGGTTGATGAGTATATGTCATCAAGTTCAAAGTTATAACTAATCACTAATATAATTTGTATATAATCATAGGTGTTAGCATCTATTATATTGATACCGTTTTATTCTCATATAAAAATGTTGGTGGAAAAACAAGTGGCAACATTTAGATTTTGAGACTACAATCTCGATCATGTCATTAAGTCAAAATTCAAACTCAAATGGGTTAATGGATTGCAAATGACCATACTCACCATGTAAATTAGTTAAACATGCTAACGGCATGTATAAACGAGTCTATAAAATGTATTCATATTATAAACGAGTTGACCTTATACATAAATTTTGTTTATTTGTTAACCGAATATTAAATAGGTTGATAAGTCAAAGCAAACAAGACCCGTTCAATTAAACGACTTACATAAATCAATCCAAATATGGCTATTTAATCAAATGAACTCGAACATAAATACACAATATATTATTCAACAAGCTAGAAATCACACTACTTATTTTTCACAATAATCTTCTTCATATATCAAATAAAGTTGTAAGTTATCACTATACTTTTATAACCCTTTCTACTAATAGATGATATTATCTTTCATCTTATCTTTTACCAAAACCTCATAAATAATCAACAATATAAACAAAACATTTCAGAAAGTGTAGTCACACGTTTCTTGTCTCAATAGATCCTAAGCTGTCAAAACATGCCTTATTGTGTTTAATAGGTTAGAGACTACGCACTTAACACAAGTGTCAAACATGAATACAATATTTTACATCTCGTGTCTATAAGAGGGTTTTAAATTTTATGAACCAGTAAGAATAAATAATTGAGAATAGCCCACTATTTTAAATTATTTAATAAAATATAAAAAAGTTACATAACACACATTAGCAGGTTTTATCATGTCTCATGACTATAAGACATGCTTTCCTTTTTGTACTAGATCTTTACCCCTTATATAAAATTGACGTAAGAGATCTATGTTATTCAGGGCCGTCTCCACGAATTTATATACCTCGGCCGAACCAAAATAAAAAGGCCCGTAGGCCTTGATGAATTTTTTTATTCGCTAATGTACATGGATAATACATTTATCGACCGATTTATTATAAGTAGAAACCATTCTAAGCATGTCATTATCTCATAAACTATTGCAAATAACCTTATTTTTAACACCGAAAAACATATATATGTAATATGCATAAAAAGTTTGTGCCCCAAAAATTTATGTGTCCTGGCCGATAGTACGACTCGCACACCCTCCGAGCCTCCCCTTGATGTTATTGTGCCATATACCTCACCAAGAGAAGTTGCTCTCTCAAATTAAATCGTTGTCTTTAAGAGAAACATGCACAACAAAATTGAATATGTTGTTCTTAGAGCAAGAGTTGCCTCACGTCTCGACAATTGCTTCTAATTAGAGGAGATATTTTTTTAAATTTAAGAAGTCAAATGCTATTTTTTTAATATTAAAGAAAAGAGTAGAAAAAAACAAGTAATTTTTAATAGTAGTTAGCCTTCGAGTTCAATAGTCCAATAACATGAGGATAATATTTAAGGCTTGAGATTATAAATAGTTTATAACCTGATCTAATGAAGTTTAATATATCAAAATCAGTATAGATAATTAGTTTAAAAAAACTCAAATAAAAACAAACACGCAAACGTGAAATATGAAACACATGTGATGTGCCGATGTGGTGGCAACGAAGATGATGATGATGATGATCGTGTAAGTGTGACAACTTTTTCCCACAAAAAATATCTGATGATATAATCCAACTAACCAACCAACCAACAATAGTGTTAACAAATTGGCCTTACGACATCACCAAAGGGTATTTGTTTCATATTTCTCTCTTTGTGTCCAAAACCCAAATCTTCGAGGTTCCACCTCAATCAATAATAATAATAATAATAATAATAATAATAATCTTAGACCATCTTTTGTAATTAGGGCACCTGTCTCTCCTCCTTTTACTATTATATAATAATAATAATAATAATAATAATAATAATAATCTCTTTAATTTGAATTGATTGGAAATGGGTGCGTCGTCGTCGACGGAACAGGTAGCAGTCTCACCGGAGCAACGTGAAGCTGAATCATTGGCCGCCTCCACCGGTGCTCTTACTCTTCTCCACAAAGCCTTCTCAAACCTCTCCGATCCTCAAACTAAAACCATTCCCATCACCTCTTTAAAGGTAAACCTATTATTATTATTATTATTATTACAAGTTATACAAACTGCTACCTGATCGATGTTGAAACACTATATTATGTTTCCAGGAATGCTTTACACTCTCCATCAACTGTGAACCACCCTTCAAACCTCCTGCGATACTCGACAATCTTGCCCATTCCATACTCGATCACTTCTTCGTATCACAGAAAGACGGTCTAACCTGGATATCATTCTTGAACGCTTACACCAACTGTTGCGGTCGGATGCCCACATCAACATCGTTAAACAACTTGCTAAAAGTATTCGCATCAGCAGTTTCAAAATCAGCTGCCACAACAGGGTTACAAATCGAGTCTACCGATGCTGATTATAAGATTAACGGGTATCTCTTACCAGCTGATTTGTTGATGCTGTTTTGGATGTGTTGGGTTATGTCTTGGAGTTCTAGAAACCGACAGTTGGTTAAAGAGAACGCGGCGTTTGGGCTTCCGGATGTGAATAATTTAGTTTTGTCGGCGGTTTCATCGTGTGTTGAAAATGGGGCTGAGTTGAATGTATGGGATGATGGTGTTTTGGGGTCTGATAGACAGATTCCTGTAGGGAAGCTTCATGTTTGGGTGTTGAAAACCGTGCCAAATCTTCCGGAATGTTTGGTGCAGTTTGTTCATTCAAGACTTGTTAATTATGCATCTCAACAGGTACTAGTACTATCTTATGTAACATGTCTATAAAATGGATTTGGCGTTTTTATTGTTAGTTGGGGCTAATTCGGATTGTTATTGATGGCAGGATGTATCAGAGCCATCATCATCGTCTATTGGTGATAGTCGTGTAATAGCTCAATCGACTAATTATCTTCTGACACCTAGCAGGGCATGGTCCATTTCTCTTACCCTTAGAAGTACAATGCGTGACGAAATTTTGAAAACATGTTTTTCTCCCAATGCTGATGAAGTTAAAGAAAACCTTCTATATCGGTTTGTGTCCTGTTTTTATCAGTTTGTTTGTTAGTAGGGCATCTAAGGAGCTGGGCCGAGCTAGATTGAGCTCGGGCTCAGCTCATTTACAATCCAAGCTGAGCCGGCTCAGCTCGTTTCTTAACAAGTTAAAATGTTGAGCTTGAGCCCGGCCTGTGGCTTGTTGAGGCAGCTTGCTTCTTTTTTAAAAAAGAAATCTTATTTTTTACACCTCTTGAGTTCTTCATATACATTATTTTTTACATCTCTTGAGTTCTTGATGTACATAAAAAGGTTATTTTTTGAGATACTCATAATGCATAAATAATTCTTGTATATAATAAAATTTGAGTTATAATTGATTTTGGCTTTTAGTTAAAATGAACCAGCTAAACGAGTCTAACGAGTGAGCCAACAATCGGAGCTTACCTTGGTTATATCTCTGTTCGGCTCGGCTCGTTTACAAACGAGCTGATTTCGTGCGAGCTTTGTTGCTTGAGTCGACTATGTTATGTCAAATTATGATCATTATCACAAATACATGAAATTGGTTTGTTCAAGTTTCTTTAACATTAGCTTCTTGTAAATCACTACAAGTTATAGAATAATGAAAACCTTGTAGGTATTGTGTATTATTTATTAACTAAATATAAGATTCTGTAAGGATACTTACAAAGTAAGCCTATGCAACTCATTTCTTCTAATTGTGGTAGAGATAATCACAACAAACTAACTGATGTATTACAGGTCTTCTCTTCATGGCAAAGGTTTAAGCAGATTTTGGTCAAATGTTGAAGGGTATAATGGTCCAATTCTTGTGCTTATTTCGGCTATGTTAGAAGATCATAGCTGGTCAATTGGTGCACTTACTAACCAGGGGTTTGAGAACAAGGAGACATTTTATGGATCATCTGGAAGTCTATATGCTATAAGTCCTGTTTTTAATCATCTTACATCTTCAGGTACATAAATCTTTAGAGGTGCCTAAACAGGCGGGTGTGACGGGTGGAATTTGCCCAATCTACCAACATGTTTTTGTCTATATTTTTGTATTTTGTAAATAACTGATGATATATGCCGTTACAAAAACCATATGTTTAAGCTAGGGGTTTGCACCAAACCAAACGCAATAAAAAACCGAAAATTTGGTTTCATGTTTTTAAAAAATTGATTTTTCAGTTTGGTTTCGATTTTACAACCAAATTCATTATTTTGGACTTTTTGGCCCAAAGTTTTCAAGCAGAATTGGCAAAATTGAAAAAATGAAGCCCAGCCAAACCCATTGTAAAAACCGAAACCGAACGCTTTTCAAATACCTAAAACCCAATTTTTCAGGTTTTGGCTCGGTCTGAAGACTCTGAACGACTCCCCTAATTTAAGTTAATAAAATTGTGTATGGCATTGTAATAATTCGAATACATGTTAGGTGACTTTTGACCAGTTTCACCTAACTTGTTTGACCTTTTATTAAATTAAATGCAACCCGTACATTGACCTGTTTGAAGAACTGAGTGGATATGCTTCTTGAGCAGGCAAAGAGAAGAACTTTGTATACAGTCACTTGCATTCAACTGGTTATGAGGCAAAACCAAAGCCTGTGGGGATTGCTTTTGGTGGGTCCATTGGGAATGAGAGAGTTTTCATGGATGAAGACTTCTCCAAGCTTACGGTGCGTCATCATGCGTATGATAAAACCTACCAACCAGGTGCCCTTTTCCCAAATCAGGTACACTCTTGACATGCATACCTTTATTGTTGTGTTATGTGTATTGCTATTTTAGAAAACCGTGAGAGAGCTGTCGTTCGATATTAGTATAGAGCTGCCATTTGAATGCACTATAGCTTAACTATAATTTACAACTCGTGTGTTCGGTTTTGTGTAGGGGTACTTGGCAACTGAAGCTCAAATTTTGGAGGTGGAAGTATGGGGATTAGGAGGGAAAAAGATAAAGGAAGCACAAAATTTGTTCCTCAAGAGAGAACAACTTTTTACTGAGCAAAGGCGAAAGGTAACTTTAAAAATAAATTCGTTTTAGGAAGGGCCCGTTTGGTTCTGGTTGAGGGCAAAACCAAACTGAGCACCAGTTTTTAGAACCACCACCATAGAGAACTTGAGCGTTTTCATTTCTTCGGTTTTGTGGGTCCGAACCGACCAAGTTTTGTTGACTTTATTGGTTACCAACTTTCTTGCTACTCTTTTGTAGGTTGACTTGAAAACATTCTCAAATTGGGAAGACTCGCCCGAGAAGATGATGATGGATATGGTTTCAAATCCAAATGCTGTACGCCGTGAAGAAAGATAAGTATGTGTTAAATGAACGTATATATGGTTTTTGAATAAAGGGTTTTGGGTATGCAAGTTATCGGCATTTATTGCTTGGCCTGGTTTCGAATTTGCAATAGGTTATAATGGAGTTAGATGAAAGGCTATATATATATATATGTACTTGTATATTTTGTATAATGAAATCATGCAACTGAAACATGGATGTTTGTATTGCTGTAAAACCATTTACTTGGAAATCGGTGTTGGGCAATGGTTATTGGTGGTTCATCAACAGGATGACGTTTCATCTTTGCATACACGAATTATAAAATATCTTTCCGGCTTCCCATATCAAATGACACTAGTAAAAATTGATACTCAAATTACACCGAATCCAGGGAAAAACCTATCATTTGAATTCATCGTCATAATCACAACTTATTTTACCCATCTCAGCAAAAGTCCATAGGCTGATCCAAACACTCAAAAAGTATATAGAAATGATGTAAATAAGTGGGTTTCCAAACACCTCCCTAGCTAAAATATATCAAAAACAGTAAAAAACATTACATGTAAATGAATGTATACTTCAAATAAGTTTAAGATATAGCGATAGACTCAAAACTCTTATCAAGATAAGTTACCCAGAAATCGAACAAATACAAAAGCAGACTATCAAAAAAGAAAAACTAATCAAGGAACAAAGCAGTCATGCTACTAAGGAGACAGCAAAAAAAATGCCCGGATTAGAATACGCATGCCACTTCAGCGCTGCTTTACGTTACTTCTGCCATTTCCTCTCTGTTTCAAGCACATAAAACAATCAGAAGACGTGGCAAACATAAATTCCATCATATACTAATACAAATACAAGTTCTTGTTTTCAAGCTAAAATGAAATAAAAACATCATTGCACTTTCACACATTTTACAGGTAAGTATGAAAACATTAACATTCACATACCTGTAATTCCACTAAATTATGTCATTATTGTTCAATTCTATTTAATTGACATAAACATATAAATAGCTTTCATAACTGTCGTTAACAAAACTAACATGAGTGCTCAAAGTTGACAGAATATACTAATCAAAACCAGTAACTATGATTTATAGGGCTGATTCCTTAAAAATATCCAAATCCAGACCCACTTTTATTTCTTTTTTACAAAAAGGATAAAAACAAATAACTTCGAAAAAAAATCTGAGTAAAGCATTAAACATTATTAAATATTAATTTACATGTCAAAATGATGACAATGGCAGATGAAGTAGCGATAGTTTGATCATGTTGACAATTTATGGCGTCGTGCTCGAAACTGACACTTAATTATGACTTACCTGCTTACAAGTTTAAAGATGACCTTAAAACAAAACTATTATGCATTTTGCCCTTAAAAATAATGCAGCATTAAAAAGATATTACCTGGATTATTATTTCCTTTGGTGGTTGGTTGCGCCTGAGGTGAGGTCCGCTTAACACCAGGTGAATCATGCCTGCCATTAATTGCACCGGGCATCGAGTGTCTCTTTTTCATATAACCTTCCTTAACTTGCACATCAGGACTCGATCTTGGAGAGCTATTTGCAAGAGCTTTTGCTCTTGCAGACTCAGTCACTTGCATGTAACTCGGTATATTATTGTTAATGCTGCTATCTCTCGGTTCCTGATCAGAACTTTGTGAACCAAACGAATTCCTTCGTCTCCCTGGTTTTCTCTCTCGAGGTAAATGATCCAGACTGGCTCTAAAACCCGAACTTACAGGAGACTTTGTACTCTTTGACCAAGACTTGGACTTTTGACCGGATGTTGTTCTGTCAGTTTTCTTCTTATTGCTATTTGACATCTCGCTAGAAGGTGTTCCATGTGCTGTTACATGACTTCTGGGAGATGGTTCTGGTGATGCTTTGTCCACCTGATGATAAATCTGAGTGGATTGACTCAACTCAGTGTTGTCCTCCGGTGATTGTTTCGCTTGTGATACATCAGTGTTGCAATCGTGCTTTTCTGACGGATCGAGAGTGGAGTGAATCAGCTCAGCGTTTACGAGTGCATGTTCTTTATCAAAACCTTTTGCCTCTTTTTCAGATTCTACATTTCCAACCTCTGACGGGTCTGGTGAATCAAGCATAGATGTGACTGAAAGTTCGGTTCCACATTCCGAGTCAACAGTTTGAGTTTGACCAACGTTTAAACTTTCATAAACTAGTGACTCCCCTGGAGATTTCACCATGTGTTCCTGATTGGAAGAACCGACTGAAGTCAATGATTTGTTCTTAACAGTCAACTCTTCGAATCTCGACTGAGCAGCGATGAACGCTGGATTACTCGCCTTTCTTGACCCAAATGCAGACTTCCTCCCCTCAAAATCAGCTGGTTCAGTCGCGGCCCGTTTTGCAGGGCGTTTGGGTTGATCATCCTCCAATGAGTGCTTCCGGGGAGATGAAGTGGGACCCACTTTAGGTCTGGTATTTGAATGGTTACTTTCATTAGAAAGAGGATCAGGCTTTTGTCCAGAAATCATGTTTTCAATCCGGTTTTTGGTATCAATGGGTTTGTTCGGTTGGGGTTTTAATGTATGTGACTCCATAACTTGGGGAGACAACACAGATGTCCATCTTTCCAACCATTTGTAAGTTGTATCATCGTTTGTCAGATTACATTTAATGTTGATTTGTTTGGTCCGTGGTGTGGATTCCAGTAACTTCAATAGAAATTAGACTGTTAGTACTTAGTACTATTAAAGGGTGAACAGTTTCAGAAAATAACACAGAAAATATCTAGTTCCATACCTGGTTAGCAAATCGGTTACTGAGTAGCTTCTCAATGGAGATATACATTGGGTGTGGCTTGGTTACTCCCTGGAAGATAACAGAAAGGGCATAAAATAATAGCACACATTCCAACAATAAAAAGAAAACCACAAACATAGAGATAAAAGAAAGTTGAATTATATAAGAGTTTACCTCTTTTCCAGTCGAAGTTTTTTCAACAGATTTGTTAGCATGATGGGCCCGAACACGAGCTTGCATCTTAAGAATTGCTTGAATGCAACGCAAACTTCCAGCCGCACGACAACGAACCAAATGCCCCCGTACAGCAGCTTGCAGCTTCACAGCTATCTTATGCCTCACTACTTCTCTCTGGGCCTAAACATTACATATAACATGATAATAAAAACCATCAATTAGAGCTTATAGACATTTTTAAACTTATATAGATTGTTTATGCGCTGGCCATGAATTCAAAAACAATAGCATTATAACTATTGAAATATAACAATTCAGTGGGATGTATGCATTTCAAATACACCCTTCGACCAGTTCAACCCATTCGAATAAAACACAACCCAAATAGACTAATTCAAGTACACGAGTGAAAACTGCTACATTTAGCTACAAGTAAATACATACCAAGAATCTCCTAACGGCAGCCTGGATGACAATGACAGATGACTCATCATAACCGGAATCGAATTTAACTTCATCTTTATCGGCATCTTGAATGACCAAATTTGATGGTGCAGTGCTCTTGGTAGCTGAAGTGGACACCCGAGGCAGTTCTTCTGTGCATTTGTTTGCAGAAGGTTTCTCAGATACAGAAGAAGTGATAGGTGCTTCAGAGTTGATGATAAGAGGTTCTGAAGTCTTAAGCACAGGAGATGATATTTCAGTTATAACAGTGTTGCTTAGTAATCCTTGTCCTGTTGATTTCTTGCGGAAACTCCATCCTCTTTTATCCGATCCTTTGTTTTGAAGCAGCTTTTCACATAAAACTCACTAAGTTAGAAGATATACGCGATACAAATTGCACACATACACACTAATGTGCGTATATATGCATGTCTTTGTGTGGTTCAAGAAAGGCAATCGCTGATTTTTCAATAAAAGTACAATCAAAATGCTATGTTTCCAATTTAGTTAATTTTAGGTAAAATGGTTTTTTTTCTAATCCAAACTATTAGCTATTGCTCGATAATAATTCATACTGTCAAAATGTCAATTTGACCAATGACATTCCTAGGGGTGCAAACGAGCCGAGCCGCTCACATGCTACTTGAGATCGAATCAATAAAAAGCTGAAAACGAGCCAAGCCTATTCAAACTCAAGCTGAGCCCGAGCCTCAAATAGAGGTCTTTTAGTTATCGAGCCCGAGCTTGAGCCTTGTATGGGAAACTCGTTTAGGCTTGTAGAGCCTTGACAAGACTTGTTTATTTTAAAGTTTTATCCCTTTTGGACTAGTATGTATTCATCTCACACCGCACAACATAGCTTGAATTGGCTCGTTTAAGGTTTTTCAGAAAATATATACACAAACTAAAAAACGTATAAAAATTAATTAATAATAAACAAGCCGAGCCTGAGCTTGAATAAATGACTAGCGTGCTGTCTTACATAGAGGTTTATAAATAGAGGTCGAAACGAGGCGAGCTCAAGCTAGAGACACCCATAGGCACTCGTAGTAACATAAAAATAAAAATAATAATAATAAAAAAATAAAAAAAAAATATTTATCAAAGATTTTAGATTTCCACTCGATTTCGGTCATAAGTATGCTCATGAACAGAAAAGAAACTTACAAGTAAAATGAAATGGAGTCAGTAAAATGTTTTGACAATATCATTTACCGGCTAATAGTTTGGCTCAATAAAATCCAATGTTATTATTATTATTATTCAGTAATGAGAAAATGTAGGAAATGTATAGGTTTATTATCTGAAAGGAATCAATGAATCAGCACACAGAAAATAAGAAACAGACAATAATAATAATAATAATAATAATACCTGAGAAGAAGAGGCGTCTGTATGGAGTGATTGAGTAGTGTTTCTGGCACATGCAGTAGTAATAATTTTGAAGCAACTGGATCTTCCCATCTTAATGTTAATGTTACTTTCAACCTCAATCGATAAACAAACAAACAAACAGTTAGATTCCCTGGTATATATTATCCTCTAGGTTTCAAAGTCTAGCACATATAGCCTTTTGGTGTCGCCATTGTTATTCTTGTATTGGAAGTTGCACCAGTCGTAGTAGTGAAACCCGGACCTGAACATGGTCATTGAATCCGCCTAATATTTCTATTTCACTTCCGCCCCCCCTTTTTTGTTTTTTTTATTTAATACTATCCAACGGAAAATATTACTATTTATTTTGAAAAAAAATCCTAATACGCACCTAACCAAGATGTGTGCTAACTAACTACTATAAAACCATGACCGGCTTCGTAGGGATGACAATGAAACCCGAACACGATGGGAAAACCCGAAACCTGACATAAATGGGACGGATAATACCCGACCCATTAGGGTTTGGTACAGGTTTGGTATTGGTTTTGAAATTTTTCGCGGGTTTAGGACGGGTTTGGGATTTCTAATATACCCGGTTACCCGACCCGATTACCGGATAACATAAACCCATTTACCCGATTATATACCCGATGTACCGATATAGCTTATTCTATTATATATATACTATATTCCAAATATATTATTTGTCGGAACTTGTTAATGTCAATTATTTTTGACATTTTATCTTTATGGTAACCATCTTTGTAATCGATTAGTTATATTTTGTCAAAATCCGGTAGAAACCTGGCGGGTTTTGAGCCGAGTATACCCAACGGGTATTTTATCAAACCCGATAAGAAACCCGAAACCCAATGGGAAAACCCGAAACCCGACGGGTAATTACCCGATTAAACCCGACGGGTTTGGGACGGGTTTGGGACGGGTTTTCATAACCGGGTATGGGTTTAGGAATACCTAAATCCGACCCAAACCCGAACCATTGCCATCCCTACGTCTTCGAGAATTTAAATGCCTCGGCCGAGCCAAAATAAAAAGGTTCGTGGACTCTAACGAGTAACGAAATATTATAAGCAAAACAAAATTTAGGTCTTATATAAATGGGTTTTTTGTTTAGTTTAAACAATTAAATTTTTAAATGTGCTTACTTGGTTATGATTTAGATTGTGTATAAAAATAAACTTAAAAATGTCTCAACTAAGAATATATCTTGCAACTTTTGATTGAATGGCATACCCCTTACCATTAGACCAACCTAGTAATTGTATAATTAAAGTAACACATTAAATATACGTATTTCCTTTTCATAAAAGTATATATATATAAAACGTTGTGGCCCCGAAAATTAAGTGTCCCGGCCGGTCGCCCACATCACCGCATGCCCGAGCCGCCCCTGTATACAACATTATTATTATTATTATTATTATTATTATTATTATTATTATTATTATTATTATTATTATTATTATTAAACTGCTTTTTAAAATAAACAATGATTTGTTGTTTCAACAGACAACTAGTAATAAGAATATCGATTTAAAAGGAAGAAAATTCCAAGATAAAAACAAAGATTATCTTAATTCGCCCATACCCATTCTCATTACTTCTTGTTCTTAAATACAATGACTGGCTAGCAGCTTAATTCTCGTCTTACACTACCATTACATTACTAACACTTTTAGCTCCTACATTATTTGTACCGTAGCAATATTCCATTCCAAAACAAATAAAAAAAGATTATTTAAATAAAAAATATAAGCTTTAGACAAATCTGTAAATCTTCAAAAGTCTCCAAAGTGACTTTTGAAATGGACAAATGTCTTATGAACCTCGCATAAACCATGTCAAGATATTGACCATTTGGCCATCCAAAAACTCATGGTTTTGTTTTCATCCAACAAATTATTGGCCTTGACAAAACACGTCTTGATGGAGAATGTTTCCATACCCCTACAATAAAGGCTATGTTCTCCATCTCAACCAATGCTAGTCACTGATGTAGGATATCCACCAACACCCTCGTTGGCACACCAGCCCAACGTTGTTGGACATACATCTCCACCCTTTTTAGAAGCCAAAAGTTGGTTTCAACATTGCTAAAATACGTTTAATCAAAGTTTGTTTAAGTAGCTTATTGATAAAATAAAAATCTTTTTTAGGCTATTTAGACAAAAAAAAATACTTTTTATTTGATCCTCACTCACAAAGTCACAATAATAATGAAACTATATATTATAAGTTTAGATTTAAATATAAAACTAACACCACCAAATTGTTTACAACTTTGTGACAACTCACTGGTTTTGACTTACCAACTCCTTTAACCCATTTAAATAAACGGATTACAATGATCATTTTCGGTTACATGGTTTTAAGTGTGGTTGTTTAAAATTAATGTCTTTGACATGAATAAATATAAATTGGTTTATTAAATTCTTCGACTTGTCAACTCAATTTGACATGCCAAGTTTGCCAACTTCATTGACCGGTTTAGGTAATGTGCATCATGTTAGGGTTGATGTTCGGGGTCATCAATGATCAACTCAAACTGTTAACCCGCAAATCCTACACGAATTATATCTGGTTACATTTACTTATATTTTTTATGCCATAAAACTCATCACTCAATTGAAGTACAGCACACTAATAAAACAATTAACACAATAAAACATCAACTTGTCATATAAAATATAGCCTTGTTGGAGATGCAAGGCCATCACTTCCTTATGAGTTATGACTTTTTGAGTTTTACCTGTTCAATTATCTTGAGACCTTGATCAAAATCCATGTCTTCTCCATCATCATCTTCACCCGCACCAACACGATCATGGACATATGAAGTGTTCTTAAGCTTCAGAGATGAAGACACAGGACACACTTTTGTTGATCATCTTTACACAGCTCTTGTTCAGAAAGGAATACATGCATTCAAAGACAACAATATGCTCCCTCCAGAGAAACCGGTCTCTCAAGAGCTTCTGCGAGTCATTGAAGAATCGAGGTTTGCGGTTGTCATACTCTCAAAAAACTATGCAAGCTCTTCTAGGTGTTTGGAAGAGTTGACCAAAATCATGGAGTGCCAGGATCAGATGGGACAGAAGGTGTTACCAGTGTTCTATCATGTAGATCCATCTGATGTACGAAGACAAAAAAGAGACTTCGCAACAGCTTTCGAGCAACACGAAGAGAATTTTATGGGAGTGAAGGATATGAACAATTGGAGGAAAGCTTTAACCGCAACTGCTAATTTATCTGGCTTGCATATCTCCCCAGAAAGCGGGTTAGTATTTAAAATATACTTTTGTTGATGAATTCATGAGGAGGTTTTATTAGAACTTATAAACATTATTAGGTTGATTATACTGTTATTGTAACTCAACTTATGTACTTTATTACTATTATAAGGCTAGATGTAGTATGTCGGGTAACAAAACAAGCAAATATGGTTGCGGTTATGCAATACCGTTACAAACGGTTGTAATTTGGTGGCAAACGTCACAACGGTTCATTAGGCAATTACCCGCCATAATTATGTATATATATAAGAAGATAATGTACGGTGTTTTTCACCAAGTTTAATTAAACAATTAATACCACGATTAACCCGCCTTTTTGTTCTTTACAGTTTACATTCAATATATATATATATTATTCTTGTGATTGTGTTTATGTGTTCTTGATATCCATCAAGTTTGTATTTATATAAATTTTACAATAAGCAAACGCCCCCCCCCCCCCCACCACCACCACCACCACCACCACCACCACCAGACACACTAAAAATACAAAGTGTATATATAAGAGGTTGGAGTGTCTTAGAAGTTAGATCTGAGATTAATAGTTAAGACATAAGATGATAAGAGTATATAAACTTAGTAAATTCTAAATAAATGTGTTTGCATTTATTTTCTACAGCGTTTATGCATTGTTTGAATCATCAAGTAATTTAGTTTATTCTAAATAATGGATCATTAATATCCTCATTCGTCGGTAGTTAGCTACATTAGTGTTCTTGCAGATTTATAGTCTCATTTGTAATTAACATGCTAACAATGGTTTTTATATATATAGAGGTGAATCTGCTCACATCGACAAAATTGTTAATGAGATCTTGCACAAAATACAACCCAATGTTTGGGATACTAATCTAATTGGTATAGATTCTCGTGTGGATGCATTAAATTCTTTAATGAGCATAGACGCAACACAGGAGGTGCGCATGATAGGGATATATGGAAAGAGAGGGATAGGAAAGACAACTATTGCTCAAACTTTGTTTAGAAAAATTGCATATAAGTTTGAGGGCAGTAGCTTCATTAACAATGTTAGAGAAAATAGCTCTACTACCAAAGGTATATGTCTGTTACAAGAAAAGATTCTTCAAGATATTCTAGTACTTCAGCAAGGGTTTATGATTCAGGGTCCTTATCACGGAGCCGAGATGATGGAACACAGATTCAGGAATAAAAGGGTTCTTCTTGTCCTAGATGACGTGGATGAGTTCAGCCAATTAGAGTACTTGGCCGCAGAACCTGGGTGGTTTGGTCCTGGAAGTAGAATTATTATAACCACTAGAGATGAGCATTTGTTATCAGATGTTGAATACAAGTACAAGCCTGCTGTTTTACTTACGGATGAAGCTGTTGAGCTCTTTAGTAGGCATGCTTTTCGAAAGAACAGCCCTCCAGATGAGTTCAATGACCTTTCAAATCGTGCAATATGCTTGACTGGTGGTGTTCCTCTAGACTTGAAAGTTTTAGGTTCTTTTTTTAACGGAAGAAAGAAAATAAGTGTGTGGGAAAGTGCTTTAGCTAGACTAGAAAAAACAAACAGTGAGATATCCGACTCACTGAAGTTTAGTTTTGATCATTGAGATGAATTGTGAGAAAAAAGATATTCCTAGCTATTGCATTTTCTTCTAAGGAAAAGATGCTTATAGAAAGAGGGGAAATGAATATCAGGTCGTTATGTATATCTAATTTAGATACAAAATCCATTATAATAAAACTACATTGTTTTAATTAAAATGAACAAACTCCCTTATATATATAATTATGGGAAATTCTCTAAATGGTTCCACCACCTTCTTCTACTTTTTTTTGCTTTCTAATAACAAAGAACAACATTTACCCGTTGATACTTCGGACGCATGAGCCATCTACAGACTACAGTAATACATTTTGTTTCGGTTGTTGTACTCTATGAGACACAAATTCTTAATGGGGAGACTTCAAATTTGTTTTAAGTGAACCATGCTGAACTCCGGATCCACTATCACAACCATCAACACTTATCAATTCGTTTTGCAATAAAGAACAAAGTTGAAGACCTTTTTTGAAATTCTCATAGAAGACAACGGTTCGAATCATCATGTTCATACAGAAGTGTATTTCCCAAAAATAATCATGGTTATATTTATTTATTGTTTGTTTATTATATAGTATTGTACTAATCTGTTTTCCATGAATAAAGAGAGTATCATTACTATTATTTGTGACTAATTTAATAAATGGTGGACAACATACTACACTTTACAACCATATAGGTAGAGAATTTTTTTTCTACCGGGATCAACTAGTATTTGTGAAGCTGAGTATGTCATATGTGACAGTTAAAGTTTGTAGATTTTGCAATCAAATTCCAAGTTTAAGGAGCTGTTAGGAATATATGTAACTTGAATGAATAAATAATGAGTTTTAGAATAGGAAAAGTCTATGCCAATTTATATGATGTTTTGGGTTAATAAAACTATATCCATTTCGATATTATCATTTGACCCATTCTAAACGTACCTTTCCTAATACTATTAAACTCACCATCCAATTTGCCACTACACCAATAAAATAATTAACAAAGGATTACATCAATTTGCAATACAAAATGTACCCATGCTGGAGATGAAAAGCCATCATCACTTCCATTTGGTGTTGACTTTTTGCAATTTGTCTATGCAATTATCTTGAGACCTTTAATGGCATCTAAATCTATGTCTCCTCCATCTTCATCTTCCTCTATACCAACACGATCATGGAGACATGATGTGTTCTTAAGCTTCAGAGGTGAAGACACTCGGCACAATATTGTTGATCATCTTTATCATGCTCTTGTTCAGAAAGGAATACATGTATTCAAAGACGACAAGATGCTTCCTTTGGGGAAATCGATATCTCCAGAACTTCTGCGAGCCATAGAGGATTCCAAGATTGCGGTTGTTATTCTCTCACAAAACTATGCCAACTCTTCATGGTGTTTAGATGAGTTGGCTAAAATCATGGAATGTCAAGATAAGATGGGGCAGAAGGTCCTACCAGTGTTCTACCATGTAGATCCATCTGATGTAAAAGGACAGAAAAGAGAATATGCAAAGGCGTTTGAGCAACACGAGGAGAAGTTTAAGGGAATGAAGGATAGAGTGAACAAATGGAGAGAAGCTTTAACCTCAACTGCTAATTTATCTGGCTGCAGGCATATCTCGGCAGACAACGGGTTAGTATTTATCTCAGTTTGTTGATAAATTCATGAGTTAGTTTGTATTCGTATAAATCATACAAGAAGCAACCCGCCCCCCACCCCGGCCCACACTACAAATGGTTTTAAAAAGTATAAGACGATTGAGTTTCGATTAGTGTATAGTTAGTAATTCTTAATAATGTGTGTTAATTTATTTTCTAGGGTGTTTATGTTTTGTTTGATTTAGTCTAAGTGTTTTGGATCATTTAGATGAGTTGCCCTAATAGTGGGTCCTAATCTCCTTACTAGTAGAGTCAACTACATTAGTTTCTTGGTTATTTCTAGGTTGGAAAGTGTAACTTGTTATTTTAATATAGAGATAATAAGATTGAACCAGAATTCGTTTAGCTGGCTATGCTTAATGTAAACCAGTTTCATCCTCATGAGCACATCTTAAGTGCAATTTGATTTTTATGAAGTACTACAGTCTGCATATCACATCTGCAGATCTCAGTAGAAGAAGAGGTGGACTAAATTATTGCAGTCTGTAATAAAAAGACTGTTTATTTTTAACTTTTGCAGACTGCTAAAATAAATCGAACTTTAAATAAACTAATTTTTTAAACTTAAAAGATTTTTTCAACAATGAAATTTAAATAATAGTTATACAACACTGAAATAATATATATTAAACCACATTAACATTTTTTTTAAATCATTCATTCTGTACTTTGCATTAACAACTCAACAATTTCATCTCGTAACCAAGTCACCTCATATGGCATGCCCTTTCGGCTTACACTTCTCTAGTTAAGGGTTAATGACTCAATCTCTTCAAGCAAAACTCAAACCTATGTCTTTTCAATATGAATTCTCAAATGCTATATACATTGATTTCAACTTTCAAATACAAGAAAACCCAATGACTAATTTCAATCTCATCACGAGAAAATTTTAGCAAATAAAAAATTTGATGGCTACTAAATTCACTCACAGTCAACGTCGAAGTTCGAAAGAGACGGTAGGCAGTGGCGGTGGCGAAGAGCAGCGGGGACGAGAAGTAACGAAGCAGGGTACAATAAGTTTATGCCAGTGTGTTGGATTTCGATCGGTGGAGTAGGGGCAACACCGTTGGAGGAGCGAGGGATAATGGCTAGGGTTGAGAGTCTGTGAAGAAGAACGATGGTTTATGAAGTTAGAAAAATGTAACAAGAGATTGGGCCACATCTACACCAAGAAGGGTCCGTGCATATGTTTTTTTAATGAAACGTCTGCGAGAAAACAAATGCTCTGCAGAAGCTCATGTCTGCAGGACGCAGACAAAAAAGCTCCCGCGAAGTTTTTTTAGTTTACAAACACCACCTTAATCTTTGACAACTAGAGGCAGTTCTCTTCCACTTGAACCATAATGTGCATTTCTGTCCATACCAGACATATTGTTTGTTGTAAACTAAATATGCCAACACATGCATGCTGCATTCGAGAATCACTTGGCAACCTCAAAACACATCCTCCAATACTTAAAAGGCACCATTGATCACAAGCTCCTCATTCGTTACAACTCCAGCTCCCATCTTCTAGCCTTTACTGATGCACAATGGCAATGGACTTCATTTCTTCGTGGCTTCTTAAATGCTTATTGCCCTGATGATTGTCGATCCACCAGGTATTTTCCATATATATGGGTTCCAAATTTTCCATATATATGGGTTCCAACCTCATTTCCTGGATCGCACGAAAACATAAAACACTTTTTCGATCATTTATAGAAGCATAACACAAAGCTCTCGCCGAAACAGTGGTTGAATAAACCTGATTAGAAACATTATTAAAAGAGCTCGTGGCTTACACAAAAGATTTGCCAACCCTTTAGTGTGATAATCTTGGTACAACCTACCTTGTTGCCAATCCAGTATTTTATGCAAGAACAACGCATATTGGAGTTGAATATATCACTTTATTAAAGAACAAGTTTTAAGATGAAAAGTACAGGTACAGTTCATGTCCATAGAAGATTAAGCAAACATCTTTAAAATAAACTCTTTCAACACATAGATTTGCAGTTTATGCTCCAAGCTACATGTCATTCCTTGGCCTAAGCATGCGGGGGAATACCAGACACGTTGTAATTAAGCAAATGTTAGAGGTAGTATTATATAAATATGGGTTAAGTATATAACCACATGTACAAACTCTAAATACAATTAACAATACAGTTTACACAATTACACATTTATTATACACACTTAAGAGTTTAACTTTGTTTAAATAGCAAATTATGAAATGCAAACAAGGACTCAATCACTATAAGAATTGGACTCTCCTAACGAACTGACTTCTCATGAGATATTCCTAAAGAATAATTCTACCAAGTCTATGACTCAACAAACTCACTAATTCAAATAATAATAGTTTGAAATACTTCTCAACACTCCCTCATAATTTTAGGTGTTGTAACTCTCAATATTTTGAAAATATCAGTCAACTGTTCCAAGGCCAACGCTTTTGTGAGTATCTACTATATATTTGTTCTTTATGTAACATGCAAGACATTAATTCAATTTGCATGCTTTCAACCAAGTTTTTGATGTAGTGAAACTTGACATTAATGTGTTTGCTTCTCCCATGGCATGTTTGGTTCTTGGTTAAAAATATGTTGATATGTTGTCATAATAAATTGTCGTGGACCTCTTGGCTGCTCTTGAAACAGTTCATGCAATAACTTTGGAAGCCATGGTGCTTGACATGCAGCTGCAATATACTTGGCTTAGTAGTGGACAACACCGCTACCTGTTTCTTCTTTTTTTTTTGAAAAGGGCATTTGTCCGACAAACATTCATAACACTAAAAAACTTTTACAACCTTTAAAGGAGCATAACCCCCCCCCCCTAACCTTTATCTCCAAAACATGATAGGCTCATGTTCCAGTTAAAAAAATACAGGCTGAAGTGCGTGCTCTTCTGTTCATCAATCGAACTAGTCTAATCGTTATTGGTATATCCTATTAAACAAGTTAATCCACTTGCTCAAATCTAACTGCACCAGAAATGTATCTTAGAACTCTTTTGATGTAAATCCCCAAGATGAAACATCGAAGGTTTTTGCATATAATGGAATCAACAAGTTTAAGGTTGTTTTAAGTAAAATATTTGGATATTGAGGATTGTCATAGCTTGTTGAGGTACAAGGACTTGGTATTCTTTTAAGATTTTAATTAAGAGGATTATAAGTACAAGCAAGAAGAAAAAGTTATACTAATAGCAATCATAGTATATTTTGTATTAAAAAAAAGATATCGATACATTTTGTATTTATAGATGGGTTAAGAAATAGAAGATATCAATACTATGATCGCTATTAAATACGATGAAAGCTATTACGAAATTAGACAAGTCTAAATTTGATAAATCTAAATTAGATAAGTCCAATGCCTAGTTAAAAATTGATTAGATATTTAAAATATAATTTGTATTCATTTATTTCACTAATGTGACACAATTTAACTTTAGGTAGTTATAGTACGTTGGTCGATTATTGTGAGAAAAAAACAAGGGAAGGGGTGTGCTCCTTTTTTGGTATCGTTTTACAAAGTATATATAGGATCAATCTTTGAAAACAAATATACGAATTATTAGTATCTATTAATTATTTCCTAGTTCTATACATACTCAGATTTCTTTCACGTTGATTTACACATTTTCTGCACACAAGCATTCCTATTCGGAAGCTCACATCGATTTTTCATCAACCACAATCAACAAGTTTTTGAATCTAACACTTCTCAACATAATTAATTTTCTTACAATGCTCTTTATACACAGGGGTGAATCTGCATTTATCAACAACATTGTTAATGAGATCTTACTCAATATACAACCTAGTCATAGGGATAATACTCTAGTAGGTATAGAGTCTCGTGTGGAAGCATTAAATTCATTATTGAGCATAGAAGCAACACAAGAGGCACGCATGATAGGGATAGCCGGAATGGGGGGAATCGGAAAGACTACTATCACCCAAACTTTGTTTAGAAGAATTGCATATAAGTTTGAGGGTAGTAGCTTCGTTAACAATGTTAGAGAAAATAGTTCTACTACCAAAGATATATGTTTGCTACAAGAAAAGATTCTTAAAGATATTCTCGTACTACAGCAAGCGTTGATGATTCAGGATCTCGAGCATGGAGCCAATATGATACAACTCAGATTAAAGAATAAAAGGGTTCTTCTCATCCTTGATGATGTAGATGCTTCCAATCAATTAGAATACCTAGTTGGGGCACGCAAATGGTTTGGTCAAGGAAGTAGAATCATTGTAACCACTAGAGATGAGCATTTGTTATCATATGCCGATGACATATACAAGCCTGCACTTTTACTTACGGATCAAGCTGTTGAGCTCTTTAGTAGGCATGCTTTTCGAAAGAACAACCCTCCACGTGAGTTCAAGGACCTATCAAATCGTGCAATATTCTTTACTGGTCGTCTTCCCCTTGCTTTGAAAGTTTTAGGCTCTTTCTTTCGAGGAAGAAATAAAATAAGTGACTGGGAAAGTGCTTTAGCTAAACTTGACAAAACAACATATACTAAGGTTACCGACACATTGAAGTTTAGTTTTGATAATCTGCATGTTCTCGAGCAAAAGATATTTCTAGACATTGCATGTTTCTTCAAGGGAAAAGATATAAAAGACGTGACTAGAAAACTTGATAGCTTTGGTTTTCACCCAGTGATAGGGATCGAGGTTCTTATCGAAAAATCTCTAATAACTGTCACATATGGAAAGATAGATATGCATGACCTCATTCAAGAATTGGGTCAAAAAATAGCTTGTAAGGATTACTCGAATAGCAGACTGTGGAAACATCAAGAAATTACTTATGTTATCAAGAAAGAGGAGGTAGTAAATCTATTCCTTTATAAAAGCTACTATTTAAAAACAAAAAATAAACAAATAAAAAAAGGTTTCAAGAATTAGTACAATTTTGTTTTGGTTCCAGGAACTAAAGAGGATTGAAGCAATAGTTGAACCGCAGCAAGACGAGAAGCTGGATTTTAGTGCTGATGTTTTTAAAGCCATGAAGAATCTTCGTTTACTGGATGTTTACCATAATTTCACATCTTGTGAACCTGCCTTTCTTCCTAATGAGTTGCGATGGCTTTGTTGGTTTCAATACCCATTTCCTTCCATGCCACTAGAAAACATGCAGAAGCTTGTAGGTTTGGAATTGTCCTATGGAAGAATTAAGCATTTATGGGATGATCAAAAGGTATTCAATTTGTAAATACATTAAATTTGTTAGATACATAGAATGTCATGAATCATGATCTATCATGCTTAGACATTTACTTAATTAGATAAATTTTGCATTGATTTTCATTGGTGCTCATTTTATACATAACTTGGATTGTAATTTATTAATTTATGTTTCTGTAATCAGGTTATGATGAACTTAAAATATATCAGATTCTGCTATTTATCATCTTTGGAAAGGTTTCCAGACGTCTCAGAGGCCCCAAACATCGAGAGGTTACTTTTGTCAAGTTGTCAAAACCTGGTGGAGGTTAATGAGTCTATTGGATCTCACAAGAGGCTTGTTCGCTTGGAGATGCTTAATTGCTCAAAACTTAGCAGTATCCCATCCAAACTGGACATGGAATCATTAGAAACTTTGATTCTCATCAATTGCTATAGTCTAGAAAGATTCCCAAAATTCTCTTCAAGTATGGCTAGACTGTCACATATAAATCTTCATGGTTGTCACGGGATAAAGGAATTATCCTCGTCGATTAGACATCTATCTAAACTAAGATTTTTAAATCTTGAAGCATGTACGGGTCTTACGGAAATTCCAAATTCTATATATGAGTTAAAGCATCTCAGAAAGCTTTGTCTTCATGATTGTCGTGGCTTGCAGAAATTGCCTGAGGAGTTTGGAAGCATGGACAAATTACAAGAGCTTCAGCTTGGATCTAATGACTACTTTAATCCCTTTGAAGGACATGTAGAAACCATTAATTTTCATGTGTTGACAAATTTGTGCTCATTGAGAAAACTGGATCTCGGTTGGAGACAAATCGGAGAAGAAGATTTCCCCAAAAATTTTCATGGATTAGCCTCCCTTGAAGAATTAAATATAAGTCATAACTCAAAGTTAACTCAGTTACCTGCAAGCATCTCCCACCTTTCGAGTCTTAAACTCCTTGAGTTGGATGAGTGTACCCAACTTCAAATTTTGCATGCACTTCCATCAGGAGTACAAGTACTAAAGGCAAGTCACTGCAGCTCACTCGAAAAGATAAATGATCTATCAAATGAGCATGGGTGCTTGTATATGATATGGCTCCTTGATTGCCAGAAACTTCTATCTAAACAAGAGAATAAAAAATACCTTGATATCATGTCGAACGAAACTTTCATTAAGGTAGCTACTTAATTTATATCTCATTTAGTTTTAAAGCAATGTAAAAGGAGAGATGCAATAATGTGCATCTAGAGACTGAAAACACTATATGCATATGCACAAATCTTAAAATATTACCAAATTCTCTGCATTTTTCCTCTGACCTCTTACACTAGTTTGTAGGTGGTTAACTAACCATTAATGTTTGATGTTTTGTTTTGAACACAGAGATGGGCCTATGTGGATCATGCTTTATCTATAGCTATCCCTGGAAGCAACATTCCAAGTTGGTTTAAGGAACAACATGGGAACGAAATAACATTGAAGTTGCATCCCGGTTGGCAATCCCATATCATGGGGTTTGCAATATGTGGTGTGTTTAAACAGCCAACGATACATCCTTATCATCGTGTCCAATTCAGATATGAAGTGGATGCAATAATATGCGATCCTAAATCGCCAGGTGATTCTAATAACGCTCCTACAACATCTGATAATGAGAATTTGTGGATTGGCTTTATACCATTCGGTAGCTTTGTGCAAATGCGTGATGACAATCATCTTCAACATGTTGATTGGTCTAATATTATGGAAGGCAATATTATCGTGACCGTTGGATTAAGCTATCATAAAGCTGTAAGATGTGGGGCCTGTGTTGTCTATAAAGAAGACGTAGAGTCAATCCAACAAACGAATTCATGCATATCTTATTACTGGAATTGGGACCTTGTTTATATGTCTCATAATACTATCTTGGCATGTGACCCCTTACCTTATAAATAGTAATGCCTTGTATGTTAGTGTATAAAACCTGGTAGAATCACTTATTAGTCTAATTTTGTGACCAGTGTAATATCGAATATACATCATACATGGCATGGTTGGTGACACCGTTACTAGTTTATTATGTTATGAAATCATACCTAGCTAACACATACGAATAATATCAACTCGATTAAATACGACATAATATAAGGAGCACAAAAACTATATGTGGTACACTTAACGTGTCACAAGGCCATGTCCACCACTGAAATCTACAATTACATATTTACATTAATGATATTTGTTGAAGCGGACGAGTTAATGTTCTTTGTTTTTTCATTAGATCCATTTTTCTCACTGAGTAATTCCAAGCTCTAGCGTCTCTTTGATATTTCATTAGATCCATCTTTGTTTTTTCATGTTTCGGCAAATTCAAATAGTCATATAAATAAATGAGGCATAAACATTAAGCATGTAAACAATCACACAAATATGAATAAATTTTGATAGCGAGTTGAAGAGGTAGGTCCCAGCAGGGCTCAGTTGGTCCCGCATGACTCACCTTGAACAGGGATGTCTGCGCAAAGACCATCTACTCCCGCAGGACCCACCATGCTCAGAGAAGCCTACGCGCAGTATGCAAGCTGCATACGCAGGGAAAAGCCTCCCAATGGTAAAGTAACCCGCCTGTTCCCGCAGTTGCGGATACAAGCCATCAGGGAAGGCTACCCGCACAGCATAGCTACACGCATAAGGCTTAACACTTACAAATACAGTGTCACCTGAAAGAATGAGCAAAGGCGGGAGGGGGAAAACTCCCGCCAAAATGGGCCAGTCCGTATGATGGAGGATCTTTTGCGTGATACCTGACGAGGTAAAGACAAAAGATCTGACCAAGAATGCGACAGCTCACTGACAGCAGCGTGGCAGACAGCACGCCACTGCACTGTGACCAATAGCCGCCGCCTGCTCACCAACTCCTGCCAGAGCACGTGCCTAGCCTGCAGTTGGTAGAAGACGAAGAGTGCACGGCACGCCTGCTCTATGTCAGACGCTACCTGTCCACCACTCACAGGCAGGGCACGTGCATAGGTTACAGTTGGTAACGTGTTGGGCCGGCTAAACCCCTTGGATACCCACCTTCGGCTATAAAAGACAGCAAATGGTATTATCATTTTATCATCTACTATCTCGTATAACTTACTTGATAACTGCTCTAATAGTATTCATATACTTTTATATTCAAAGAGCAATATAGACTGATTCTCACGCCGGAGGGTGGTCACAAGGAGGAGCCCCCCCCTTCTCAGTGACGAGCTTACGGTGTCTGTTTTGCAGGTTCCCTGAAGTACAACTTACTCTGCTGGACCTAACCTTCGTGGGAAACATTACTTAGCCCCCAGATTACCTATAATCTGCCCGGGGTCACTTAGTGTTTCTTCATTGGCGCCATCCGTGCATAAAAGCTAGAACTACATCTTTCTCCAGTTTTTCAAAACTTCCAAGATGACTAGAGAAACTCCGGTAACCACAACCCCAGCCACTGGGGTAAACACCGGCAACACAATGTTTACAAACACTACCCCAGCCACCCAAGCTGGGGGAAGTGAAGTACATTTTACGAACACTACCCCAGTCACTCATGTAGGGGCAAGTGGAGTAAATATTCCACTGGGATTCACTGATGCCCAGCTGGAAAAACGAACTCGAGCCCCTCGCCAAACACTTGATCAAGTGAAGGCATGGGCCGAGGCACGTCAAAGAGAATTTCAGGCTGAGTTGGAAGAACGCTTGCGTTCAGTCCAACAAGCTGAGGAATTCGGTAGTACTCGCCAGCACCTCAACATGAGTAGTGAGTGCGAGTACTCAGACGACGAGAGGGAAGACTCCGACACCGACGCGAACCCTCGCCATAGGGCGAAAGGGAAGCGTAAGGAAACGGACCCCCAGCCAAAAAGGAATTTTGGGGAAGCATTCCAACCAGTCACGGAGAAAAGCTCGCGTGACTTCTCCAAGGCCTTTAGACCTACTGCCACAAACGCAGGAAGGTCAAAATTTGCTAGGGACATTGCAGAAGCAATCGCCCCGAGGAGTGCCAAACAAATGTCCAACATTGGCACATACGATGGTCTATCCGACCCAGATGACCATCTGAACAGGTTCATTGCGGGGGCAACCGTCAGTAACTGGACGGAGCCCACGTGGTGCTACATGTTCCAGATGACTCTGGTAGGAGCAGCCAGAGCATGGTTTGACCGTTTACCGGTCCACCACATTTATGACTGGGCAGACTTCCAGAACAAGTTCAGTCAACAGTTTAGTCAACAGAGGAAGCACACTGAGGAGCAGTGGACGATCCTCAACTGTGTGAGAGAAGAGGATGAATCCTTACTGGACTTCATCACCCGCTTCAACTCCAAGAAGCTGAGTCTGGGCAACGTCAGCGAAGACCTCGTTCGCGCCGCTTTCATTCAGGGCGCTGAGTACCCAGAACTTATCCGCACTCTGACGGGTAAAGACGGCATGCCATCCACATGGGATGCCATAATGACGGCAGCCAAGCGCTTTGCCGAAACGGAGAAACAGCTGGGAAGAGATCTCCCCCAGAATACAAACCTCTACACACAGAGGACAAGGGAGAACAATGTGAGAGCCGCCCGGCTAAACAAAAAGAGGCGGCAAGGTATTTGGCAGTCAAGGATTAACTTTGACACCCCCTCAAGCTCTCGCCCTCTGGTTGGCGGAAGGGACAACACGCACCCTTCCAACCGGAAGAACCGTTGGACGCCACTCACCAAGAGCGTCACGGAGATATTTGCCACGGAAAAACTGCCATGGCCAAAAGCCCCAGCGATCCGACAGAAACCCAATGCGGATCAAAGCAAGTCTTGTGACTTCCATGGGACAAAGGGCCACAGCACTGAGGAGTGCACATCCTTAAGGGACATCGTCGAGACATTCGTCAAGGATGGGAGGTTGCAACACCTCGTGGCATCTATCAAGAAAGGGGGAAGAAACGACAACAGGTACAGGGGTAACGGACGAAAGCCCATCGACATCAGCATCAACATGGTCCATGGTAAGGTCAGAGGAAGAAAGAGACCGATGACCGAACCATGCGCATGGAAGGAAGCAGAAGTGCGCTTCCCGCGAGTGCCGGGAGGCCCAAACAAAGAAGGCCCCATTGTCATTAAAAGCCAGCTGGGGCACTACATCACCTCCCGCACACTCGTTGACAATGGCGCATCGTCGACAGTGATGTACAGGCAGTTCTTCGACAAGCTCGACGATGAAGACAAGGAACGCCTGGAGACGGTCTACGCTTCAATGGAGGGGTTTGACGGCAGCATGAACACTCCCTTGGGCATCCTATCTTTCCCCGTCACTCTCACCGATGGGAATTATTCACGCACGGAGGATGTGGATTTTGTTGTAATGAAAAAACCACATCATACGTATGACATCCTATTCGGGAGAGACGGGATGGCAAGATTCAACGCCGTGGTATCCTCAGTCCACGGCATGATGGGATGGCCAACAACTGACGGCGTAGCGATGATCACGGGCATTCCCCAGGTATGCATCGCATCTGTCTCTTCTAAACCCAAACCGAAGATGGCCAAACAAACCATCACTGAACCTGAACAGTGGGCATTCAATGGGAAATATCCCGATCAGGCCGTTACCATTGGCCCGACAATTGTTGATCCAACACGCACCTTACTCAAGCGCTTACTGCAGCGAAACGCAGACATCTTCGCGTGGACACCAGCCGACATGACTGGTGTACCCCGGAGTAAGGCAGAGCATAAGCTCAAATGCGACCCGGCCGTTACGCCGATCGTACAAAAGCGCAGAGTAATGGGGCCCGAGCAAACCAACGCGTGCAGAACCCAAGTCAAGGAACTCCTTGATGCGGGCATCGTGCGCGTTAGCAAATATCAAACGTGGGTTGCAAATCCCGTAATGGTACCGAAGAATAACAAACAATGGCGCATGTGCATAGATTTCAAAGATTTGAACAAAGCATGCCCCAAAGATTGTTATCCGTTACCAGAAATTGATCTCAAGGTGGATTCGGTGGCACCATTTCGCCTTAAATGCTTCTTGGATGCGTATAAGGGGTACCATCAAATCCACATGGCTGTAGATGACCAGGACAAAACCGCCTTTCGGACGCCCGATGGCACATTTTGTTATAAAATGATGCCATTCGGACTTAAGAACGCCGGGTCCACGTACCAACGACTAATGGACAAAGAGTTTCACGCCCAAATTGGGAGAAACTTGGAAGTCTATATGGATGATTTGGTCATCAAAAGCCCCGAGCCAGAGGCGATGTTGAAAGACATTGAGGAAACTTTCAACACGCTTAGAAAGATAAACATGAAGCTCAACCCGAGCAAGTGTTCATTTGGGGTGGAAGAAGGGAAGTTCTTGGGAGTCATTATTACTAAAGATGGCTTCAGAGCGAACCCTGAAAAGGTCGAAGCCATTGTCAAAATGGAATCACCTACCACCATAAAACAGGCTCAAACACTGAACGGACGACTAGTCGCGCTTAACCGCTTTTTGGCAAACCATGCGGATAGGTCGTTCCCATTTGTGTCAACACTAAGAAATTGTTTAAAGAAAACGCACTTCCGCTGGACACCAGAAGCGGAAGCAGCTTTCCAGGAGATTCGATCACGCCTGATCGAACTCCCAACACTCACAGCACCACAAGCGGGAGAGG
Organism: Bidens hawaiensis; assembly: GCF_021521415.1. Classification (NCBI taxonomy): domain Eukaryota; kingdom Viridiplantae; phylum Streptophyta; class Magnoliopsida; order Asterales; family Asteraceae; genus Bidens; species Bidens hawaiensis. Next base: position 763,664 of record NW_027491271.1, read on the forward strand.
AGTTAATCCTATACCTCTCCGCAACAGATAGAGCAACCGGGGCAGTCCTGCTTGTAGAACGAAAAGGCATCCAGATGCCAATCTATTATGTTAGCCGCGTGCTGGCAGACGCGGAAACCCGGTACTCTACCCTGGAAAAACTGGTCTTGGCACTTATACACGCTTCACGCAGGTTGAGACGATATTTCCAGGGTCACCCAATCACTATTCTCACCAACTTCAAACTCTCAAATGTTCTAGGCAAACCCGAGTTATCGGGACGCCTAGCCAAATGGGCAATTGAATTGGGAGAATATGCGATTCAATACAAGCCGAGACCAGCCATTAAAGGCCAGGTCCTGGCTGATTTTATTGCAGAAGTCCCCGCTGCGCGGGAGAAAGAGTGCCAGGAGGAGGTTCAACCCTCCCCAGCACACGAAATCGATGAGGTCTGGCGACTCTACACTGATGGAGCAGCTAGTAACGAGGGTTCAGGCGCAGGGTTAAAATTAACAAACCCAGCAGGCCAGGAATATACTTATGCTATTCGGCTGGATTTCCCAAGTACGAATAACGAAGCTGAATATGAAGCATTCCTGGCCGGATTGAGGATTGCGCGTAAAATGGGTGTAAAAAATTTGGAAGCCCATGTAGATTCCATGCTAGTGGCAAACCAAATAAACGGGACGTACACGGCTGTGAATGACACAATGGCCCTGTACCTCGCCCAGGCCAAAGCCATCATGCGCGATTTTAATGATTGTAAAGTGATACATGTCAAGCGCAGCGAAAACAAATCTGCGGATGCGTTAAGCAAGCTTGCATCACTGGCCTTCACCCACTTGGGAAAGGACATCCGCGTGGAACTCCTCGAAACACCATCAGTCCCGCACAAGGAAATTTGTGTCATCCAAACCGGTACAGAAACATGGATGACCCCAATAATAAAATACCTTGAAGCAGGAACGTTACCAGAGTCGAAGTCACAGGCAAGAAAACTACGCTGTAAAGCACTGAATTATCAGCTGGTCAATGACACCCTTTACAGACGTAACTTTCTTGGCCCATTGTTAAGATGCGTAGACAACCAAGATGCTGACTACCTCCTAAGGGAGGTTCACGAAGGCATCTGTGGAGTACACGCAGGCCCCCGCGCTGTGGTAGCCAAGCTAAACAACGCGGGATACTTCTGGCCGGGTATGCATATGGACGCGTTGGCATACATCAGAAAATGCAGATCTTGTCAGCTTTACGCATCCAACACGCATCGCCCGAAAAATGAACTTGTTCCTGTCACTTCCTCGTGGCCATTTCAGAAGTGGGCCATTGACGTGACAGGCCCATTTCCAACAGCAGCTGGGAATGTTCAGTTCCTAGTGGTAGCCATTGACTACTTCACCAAATGGATAGAAGCGAAACCTTTAGCCCAAACAACTGCAAAGCATATCAAAAAATTTATTTGGGAATTTATTATTTGTCGTTTTGGACTTCCACAGAATTTGGTAAGCGACAATGGCACCAACTTTGCTGACAAGAAGCTACAGCAGTGGCTGAAAGAACTTCAAATCACCCACACCTTTACCTCAGTGGCACACCCGCAAGGTAACGGTGAGGTAGAAAGAGCAAACAAGAGCATCGTCGAAGGCATCAAGAAAAGACTCTTGGAACACAGATCCGGCTGGGTGGACGAGCTTCCGCACGTCCTTTGGGCAAACAGAACGCTGAAGAAGACCAGTACGGGAGAAACCCCGTTCAGTCTCACTTATGGCACTGAAGCCATGATCCCAGTCGAAATCGGTTTACCCTCACCAAGGGTCTTAATCCAACCAGAAGACAATGATGCGGAAAGACGGTTAGACCTTATGCTAACCGAAGAGCGCAGAGACTTAGCCGTCGTGCGTGAAGAAAACTACAAACGACAAATGCAAAAGTACTACAACACGCGGGTAAAACTCTGCAACTTCAAGGAAGGAGACTACATACTGCGTAACAACGAGGCTTCGAACCAACAACGCCCAGGAAAGTTGGCCCCGATTTGGGAAGGGCCATACATTATCAAAGAAGTTCTGGGAAAGGGCGCGTACCGGCTCGAAAGGCTCGATGGCACTCCCATCCCTAGAACATGGAATGGAGCTCAATTACGCAAATGTTATATGTAGATCAATTCCAACTTGTAAAGAAAAGGCCTAGAGCCACTTCTAATGGAAATGATTCTCCTTTCATGATGTATTGATAGCTTGTAACCTATGAACTTCCCTTACGGGAAGAAGTAGTTGCGTGTGGAAGGCGGCAATACCCGCATAAACACAACGCCAAAATGTTAAAAAGTTCTAAGGAAAACCTACACGCAGGTCAGATGTAGGTAAAGTTTAGCCATCCTTGTAAGTGCAAGTGACGGTCTTACCCGCACAATCACGAACAAGGAAGCCAAACTTAACTTACCATCTACCACGTTAAAAGGTTAACTTATGAACACTTAAAAAAGAAGAAAAACCTACACGCAGGTCAGATATAGGTCTAAAGTTAAAGCCATCCTACTAAGTGCAAGTGACGGTTACACCCGCACAATCACGAAAGAGGAAGCGAAAACTTTAGTCCATTATCAACCACGTCCAAAGGTTTAACTTAATGCCAAATTTCGAAAAGGAAACCTACACGCAGGTCAGATAGAGGGTAAAGATTAGCCATCCTACCAAGTGCAAGTGACGGTTTTACCCGCACAATCACGAAGGAGGAGGCGAAACTTTAACCCATCATCAACCACGTTCAAAGGTTCTTATTCTAAACACTTGGAAAATTGCTAAATCAAACTAAGTATGCAAGTCATAAGTTTATAAAGCAAGGAACCCAAGGAAGGAAATAACAATCTTATACGCAAAGAGATTAATATTTCACAATCAATTACAAGAATGGCTGGGTAACTACCCGCCTAAAAGAAATCTATACAAAGCTAAGTCTATCCTAGCAGCGGGAAGGGATCTTCAGGATCAGGCTTCAGGGCCACCTCCGCTTGGGCCAGCACCATCAGAGCGCGGCTGCCCAAGGAAAGCCTTAAGGATGTTTAGCCCATCATCAGCAGCAGCAGCTTCATTCACCTTCTCCACAACTGGATGCGGGAAGGCAGCGTACTGGTTCACAGCTTGGTCATAAGCAGCTTCAGTGTTAACATTGAATAAAGGGAAGTTGGAGGGCGGAAAGCCTCTCTCAGCAAACCCTAGACCAAGCAGGAAGCCAGTCTTCTGCCCATCCTCATGAGAAGCGTTGAGGGCTGCGCTCATCGCATCGTCATAAGAGGTCTCTGAAAGGACCTGACGCACAACCTACAAAACAATAAAGTTAGAACATTTTCTAATTACGAGCAGAAAGCGTAAAGAAAAAGAGGATACCTGAGGCAACGCGTCTCGAAGCAGCCATTGGAGGGTAGCTTGACTTTCTTTGTAAGCACGTTCGGCTCCGCTTTTATCAAGGTTGGCAAGTTGAATTTCCTTGGCGGCAGCTTCTTCGACGCTTTGAAGTTTCCTCTCAGTGCGGTCAAGCACCCCCCTCTGGTCAAGGATCTCTTGCAGCTTCTTGGCATCTTCCATTGCCAAGGCGTCATGAGCATGTTGAAGAGCCTTTAATTTGCATTTAAGCTGCTCATTCTCTTCGCGAAGCGGCTCAGCAACAGCTTCAGCCTTGGCAGCCCTCTCAGTTGAGTTTCGCGCAGTCTCCTTAGCCAGCCGAAGCTGTTCATTCACAGCTTGGGCAGCCTTGGAGCGGGCCTCGAGTCGCGCCTGGACTTCAACCTCGAGGGCCTTGAATGCTTCTCCTTCTCGGCTGCGGCAGCGGCCAACTGCCGGTTCTCCTCCCGAAGAGCCCGCGCTTCAGATACATCTTTGGCGCGAGCTGCTTTTAACTTGTCGTTTTCACGACAAAGCAGCTCGACGCGGGGCTGCGTTCGGGCCTGGAGAACCCGAAGCTCATTGGTTAGCCTACCCTCTTGGTAGCTAGCCATGGCTTCCCCCAACGCACCATGTGGAGCAGCGTGGCGAGCCCAGTCCACGCACTCCACAGGGGTGCGAAGGGTTGTTCCTCGGCGTATGTTCCATCTTGGAACATACACTTCATTGGAATCCGACACTGCAAAAGAAACAAAGGCAGTTAGGAAAAGATGACAAAAATATACAAAGGAAAAAGAACCCTACGTACCTGTAGGGTCAATAACAGGCCGATAGCCGCCAAACCCATCACCTGAACCTAAAGGAAGTCCATCCAACAGGTCAGGCAGACGGGAAGGTGGCATAGATCGACGGGAAGCCCGGCGCGTACCTGATGGTCCGGCCGTCGGTGCCGGTGGCGCAGGTATAGTGGCAGCCGCCGTGGTAGCCATTGTTGGCGCCGCCCCCTCAGCAACAGTAACCGCCGGCTCCGTGAAAGATGCTGTAAAAATTGCACTCACGGCCGGCGGAGACACCTTCTCAGCTGGAACAGCCTCAGGAAGGCTGGAACCAGCGGAAGCAGGCGTAGACGCCTGGGTCGACGCCTCGGGAAGGCTGACCGAGCCTACCGTCATTGGCGGGGGAATACTTGCTCCAACTTCACCCTGGAATGCGTCAACATCCGCACCTACACGAGCAAAAGTGTTAGAAATTTATTCGAAACAAATCTAGACAAGAATTATGGGGGTACTTACGGGGTCTCTTGAGCTTGAACGCACGGACGAGCGGGGGCGAACCCGATGGAGCCGGCCTCTTAACACCGGTAACCGTCGTCGTCGCTGCCTCCCCGGAGGTAACACCTGCAGCCTCCGGAACGGTGGTCTCTTCACCACCGGGCTTCCCCGCCACCTCTGCATTATCTGACTCCGAGTCAGATAGGACTACCGGGTCGGCCGTAGAGGCCACCTTCTCCTTGCCTTTCCCGACGGCAGCCTTTTTCTTCCGCACCAGTGGAGGACCTTCTGCGGATTCCTCAGAAGAAGAAATGTCATGAACTCCAGCAGCAGGCACAGCATTGAGAGGTGGAGGGTAGAAGATAGGCTTACCTGGCCGTCGGTGGCTCAGGATCTCTTGGCCTGGCGGGTAAACCTCCACGAACCGACCCGCGGTCTGCTCTAAGATGGGCAACTCGTTCTCGTCCAGAGCACGAGTACCCATCCGCGCAGGACCATCTTCCTCCCGCGGATTCAGGAGCGACTGAAGATCGTTACCCTCTGATATAAACAAGAGTTAGAAAAAATCGTAGTCAGCAAAAAGAAACAAGACATACCATAAGGGGTAGAATTCGAACCATATTCAAGGACGATTGGAACCTTATCCGCATTCGCCGCCTTCCACACCCGGCTCATCCCCAGCATCACCATCGCCGACTCGGGAAAACGGAAAACCGGGGACTGGACCCGGGATATCTTCGCGAACCATTCCGCCTCCTCGTAGTTGATGGCGGGAAGGTTCGGAAGCGGCTGGCCATTCTTGAACTTCATGGCAATGGGGATGGCTCGAGCGGATATGAAGAAGAACTCTCTTCTCCATGAGCGAAGACTCCGCTCGGTGGTACAAATCTTTAAACCCTTGATACGGGTTGTAAGAGTGTACCACCCCTGGATGCACCTCCAAGTATAGAAGGTCATCAGGCGGTCAACGAGGGGCTCAAGGCCCAGTATCCGGCACACCCACTCAAAGTGCCGGACCTTGGCAATAGCCATGGGGTGCACCTCTGTCAGGTGCACACCGTGCCTCTCTAAGACACGGTACACAAACTTTGTCAACGGAAACCTAAGGTTCCCGTAGACAAAGAATGCAGCATAAACCCCGATCTTGCCACTTGGGGCATCGTACACAGTATGGTGGGGCTCAGGAAACTCAGGCTCGAGAGACTCGAGCATGAACTTCCTGACGATATACTGGTACAGCTCGGCAGGAAGAGAACACTGGCATTCACCAGCAGTCTTCTGATCATCAGCATCGTGAGAAGACATGGTGGAAGAAAGAAGAGATTTCGAAATAATGCTTTACTGAAAAAGAAATTCGCCGGAAATTACTTGAGAAGAAGAGATGAAAGTGGAAAGTGTGAATTGCAAATAACCTTCTCCCCCTTTATATAGTAATCGCAATTAATGCGATGCATTTAATACGGAAGAGAGAGAAAGCAAAGGTGCAATGACACTATGACGCGTGGCAAAAACAAACTGGCAACAGCTGTCAAAAGGACGTGTGCCAGAGATTTCGCGGCCACGCGCCCGAAATCCCGTGCCCACGCGCCTGAAAAAGCAACTGGAATGACCACATAATGTCATGTCGCCATAACTTCTGGCACGTCCTGACACAGTCAGAAGAAACCGTCGCACGACGTTTGAGGTATTGGGTTGTTATCCATCCACCAACCCTTCAAATTTCAAAATTTAAAAATTTGAAGACTTAAGGTTCAAAAAAGTAAGCGGGAAAATACCCCTTACCTTGGCAAACAAGTAACCATAAGCCGGGTGTGGGTACAGTGTAAAGGCAAAACCCTTCACATACCTAACACCCGCAGGGAATTGAAGCCAAAATATTTGGCAACCAAGTAACCATAAGACGGGTGCGGGTACAGTGTAAAGGCAAAACCCTTCACATACCTAGCACCCGCAGGGAATGGACGCCAGGAATACCTTGGAAGTAAAGTAACCGTAAGACGGGTGCGGGTACAGTGTAAAGGCAAAACCCTTCACATACATAGCACCCGCTGAGAATTGAAACCAAGAAGGATCTTCTGGGCAATGCTTGCGGAAGCGGAAATAACATCCCCGCATAGCGGGAACATCGAGTACTACGTTGTTTGAGGCTCCAAGATGGAATTGGTGGTTTAAACATAATTGATCATTATGTTCAAAACCTACCAGAACCACAGGGAGAATCCGCACAACTAAGACTCAGTGCTCCTGACTTGCGAGGAGGTTACAGACCTACCCGCATCATACCCAAAGACCAAGCAGGAAACTCGGGAATTTCTGCAAGTGACAAGGACTTCCGCGGGAAGAACCCCCATGGAAAACCTTACAAAAACCCCTTTTCAAAACCCTTTGCTTAAGTCCAAAAGTTCACCTCACTTTATTAGACATTCACGAGAAGAACATTGGACTGGGGGGACTTGAAGAGGTAGGTCCCAGCAGGGCTCAGTTGGTCCCGCATGACTCACCTTGAACAGGGATGTCTGCGCAAAGACCATCTACTCCCGCAGGACCCACCATGCTCAGAGAAGCCTACGCGCAGTATGCAAGCTGCATACGCAGGGAAAAGCCTCCCAATGGTAAAGTAACCCGCCTGTTCCCGCAGTTGCGGATACAAGCCATCAGGGAAGGCTACCCGCACAGCATAGCTACACGCATAAGGCTTAACACTTACAAATACAGTGTCACCTGAAAGAATGAGCAAAGGCGGGAGGGGGAAAACTCCCGCCAAAATGGGCCAGTCCGTATGATGGAGGATCTTTTGCGTGATACCTGACGAGGTAAAGACAAAAGATCTGACCAAGAATGCGACAGCTCACTGACAGCAGCGTGGCAGACAGCACGCCACTGCACTGTGACCAATAGCCGCCGCCTGCTCACCAACTCCTGCCAGAGCACGTGCCTAGCCTGCAGTTGGTAGAAGACGAAGAGTGCACGGCACGCCTGCTCTATGTCAGACGCTACCTGTCCACCACTCACAGGCAGGGCACGTGCATAGGTTACAGTTGGTAACGTGTTGGGCCGGCTAAACCCCTTGGATACCCACCTTCGGCTATAAAAGACAGCAAATGGTATTATCATTTTATCATCTACTATCTCGTATAACTTACTTGATAACTGCTCTAATAGTATTCATATACTTTTATATTCAAAGAGCAATATAGACTGATTCTCACGCCGGAGGGTGGTCACAAGGAGGAGCCCCCCCCTTCTCAGTGACGAGCTTACGGTGTCTGTTTTGCAGGTTCCCTGAAGTACAACTTACTCTGCTGGACCTAACCTTCGTGGGAAACATTACTTAGCCCCCAGATTACCTATAATCTGCCCGGGGTCACTTAGTGTTTCTTCACGAGTATACTTGCTACCTCCAAAATAAAATGACAAAAAGGGGTGTGTAAACTCACATGTAAGTAAGCACGTATATATGAGATGTGAAGCGGCTTAAGCGAGCGAACTTGACAAGTTTCGTACAACGAGTGACCCTAGATTATAAATAAGCTAGGTTTAATATGAGGTTTGAGTGAAACATAAAAACAAGTAGAGAACTCGAGAATTCGGTTCAAGGTTTAAGAATTGTGGTGATAAAAGTTATGGTTTTTTGACAAATATATATTATACTTAAATTCATAGTTTTTAGTTGTTTTGGTTCTAAATATTTATGTTTTGGCTTTTAAACAAAGGCTTTGGTCATAACAAGTATTAGGAAACAAAATTAAAGTGTTCGGTTAGATTTAGAATAACGGACAAATTTTTTAAAGGAAGAATGTAGGTCTCGATATGGTTCAGTTTTGTTAGACACAGACCCGGGGTTGAGTCGGATTTGTCTCCAACAAGTTTGAAATGTTAAAATTATATTAACCATGAAGAAAACTCAGATTCTTAATAGTGATTATGAAAAGTCAAACTTTAACTTAAACCAATTAACGAATCAAAAGATGAGAATGATTTTGTACATCAGCACTTCTATAAGTTGAATTTAACAACACAGTTATGATCATATTATAATAATGTACAAAAAACAATAACTTACCCAAGGATTGAATTAACGAGTGAAAGACTTTAAAATTCAAACCTTGATCTTGAGCACCAAATTGATAGCTAAAGAGAAATTGAGTGTGAATTGAAGTGAGACAAAGGAATAGCAGAAGTAGATGATGGTTTTATGTAGACACAATTGCGTTAATAACAAGGAGAAATGAATTTATTTACTGGAGCTAGTGAAAAGGCAAAGGTTAAACAAGAAATCATGCAATTGATGAGTCTTTGACTCTAATGATGAAAGGATTGAGTGTAACAAGGTAGAAAATGGACATAGAATAACAATTAAAGCAGGTCAAGAGGCGAGAAATCGAGCTAGCATTAAGCCTGCCGTGAGATCAGCTTGATCCTGTGATACAACGACCTGCGTTGCGTATTGTGAAGTCTGTAATGCACAAGCTTCGCAATACATGACCCAATTTGGTCAAAGTTATTCTTGATGATCTTTGCATGACACAAAGGATATGGAAGGGGGATGCCCTTCGCGTTCGCGACGTGCCCAGAATTCCAGAAACTTTGGATTTTGACATTTTCAGTACTTGAACTTCCAATAAACACATTTGAGGCATATAATAACATTACATTGGGGCATGGCATTGAGGTTGAGAAATGAGATAACACAACACATAAATAAACCATATATAACAATAAACAACTCATAAAATTCGTCATTTCATTAACAAATGCATATCTGAATAACAAATACGGTAAACAAATACAAATATGACGAATGTCACATAATGCGTTATTTATGGCTTACATAATCCACCACATTCCTTATTAAGAATAATTTTGCTCCATGATACCCAACTAATTTTCCCTTTTTCGTCCGAACCTCCCCATAGGAATCTCCTCCTTTTCATTTCGAGTAGTTTTAAAACCTTTATCGGAGCTTTAAAGATTGAGAAATAGTATACACCCAAGTTACCCAACACTGATTTAGTAAGGGTTAGTCATTCCCCAAAAGATAGTGAGTTTCCTATCCATTTTGATACTTTAGTGTCAAACTTATCCAAAATGGGTTGTCAGTTTTGACAATCCCATGTTAGCCCCAACTGGAAGATCAAGATGTAAAAAAGGTAGATTACCAAATTTACAATCCATGGCTAATGCACACCTCTTTACAATTGAAGCAGGCACATTTACTCCAAATAGAGTGCTCTTTTCCAAATTTACTTTAAGACGGAAGATACATAAAAACTTCACATAATACGATTTAAATTCAGAAAGTTCAACGAGCACCATTCACTGATGGAAACCGCATCATCCACATGACACAATTGCGATATATGTGGGCCATTTGTCGGTGTTTGAATACCTTTGAATAATCCTTTCGAGCATGCCGATTTCATTGCGACATTAAGTGCTTCAAATGTTGTAATAAATAAGAATGGTGAGAGAGCTTCTCCTTAATGAACTCCTCTTTTAATGTCGAACTCATCTGGTGATGACCCATGTATCAAAACCAAAGATCTGGCCTTGGGTCAGATTCAATGTTAGGTTAGGGGGAGCGTAGGCATCCTCTCAAGTTTGTATTTTCTTCAATAAACTTTTAATATGTTAGGTTTAAAGACCCCAAGTGCTCTATTCATATTTTTTTTTTCTAGTGCCCCAAACCCTACTTTTGAGCCCAACTTGTCAAACGTAATTTGAATTTTATTTTTCACATAATAACAATTAAGCCCATGCTATTTAATTGTCTAACCATTTCATTAATTAGTTATTAATATAGTGATAAATTTCTTGTGTTTAGTTGGACCTTTATGAAAATTAGACCAAATATGAGATACTAGGAACATCATTTCCTTTTTATACTTCTAAATCGTTTAAACTTTGTAATTTTTTTTATTGGTGTAGTAAGGGTATTGAACTATGATAACTATAGAAAGGTTTTCTTCAATTGTAATATATATTTTGTTTATCATGTTTTGATGAAATTGTTGCTTACATTTCTATACGTGGTTTGTTTAATGTAATTTCTTTCACCCAGCCCATTTTGGTTTGACCCGTTTTAGTTGACCAATTTTGACTTGACCCGTTCTAGATTGATCATTTTTGACACCCACTAACTAAAATTTCTAGATCCGTCACTGATCTGGCCTAAAGAAGAGTCTCTCGAATCCATAAACGCCATTCGGAAATCTCATTTAGGCAATCATAGAATCAAGGAATCACCAATTTACCGAATCAAAGGATTTGTCAATGTAAATTTTTAGAACCATTACCTATTGATTTGTTATTTTACACCATGACTTGACCTTTGTATAATTTAGTTGAATTTACATTTTACCACATTCAACTTTGTTTACCTTTTGGATATTTTTTAAAGACTTAATTGTAGTTTTGTTTTCCGAGGCAAAACCTAAAACAAAGCTTTTAACCCCGTGATTAATTTTTTGCAGTTATAGTCCATGTGATGGTATTTTTTTTTTTTGCAATAAAATATTATTACTATTTAACCTTTGGTTAATTTTTAAAAATTATTTAATCTAGTCATATCAATTATTATTATTATTATTATTATTATTATTATTATTTAACCTTTTTTTTATTTGCTAAACAAAAACAAAATGCCACATGGAATTAGGTATATATGTTGTAAATCCGGCCCCTTTTCTAACCTTGTTCCGCCAGAGTTCCGCCGCCGCTGCAACCTCTCTCTGTAAGCCTTTCTTTCTTCTTTCCTCTTCTCTCTGCTGATTGATTATTATTATTATGTATCAATGGAACTGAGGTCTATTTATGTTTAGCTTGTTCAATTTAACAGCAGGAGGAGATAGAGATAGATATATATATATATATATATGATTACTAAGAAGAAGAAGGATAGCGTTGTACGGCAGAGTGATTTCATGTTCTGTGAGACTTGTGGAACCATGCTTTCTTTCGATTCCAGAAACTATGTTCGATGCCCCCTTTGCCTACAAAAAAAGAAAACCAAAGGTTCCACATGTTTTATACATCATCTATTTTTTATAAAATATTTATACATCACATTATTAACTTATTATTTCAGAGGTTGCTGGAATGGAAATTAAATACACCGTCAGCGAAGAGGTAACAAATTTTGTTATCTACTTCAACAAAAATGATGATATTTTTATTACTTCACTTTTGATATCATTGTAATGGCTGTTAATATTATTATATGTTTGCAGCAAATTAGAAGAGAGTTGGGATTGTCATCAATCGAGGTTTCTGGTGAACGAACCCGATCAATGGCAAGTGTATTTTAAATAAATATATACCAATTTTATAATAAAACAACTCTACTAGGATTTAACTAACTGTTGCTTTCTTAACAGGATTATAATGTAATATGTCCTAAATGTTCAAACAAGGGGGTATACTACCACACACAGCAGGTACTTCTAACACTTTTATTTGCTGTCTAACTTAAGGTATTAAACGGGTGGTTGTGTTCGCATGTTAGGGGCTTCAACCCGAACATGGCACCTGTTTTGCAGGTTGACACGGACACAACCTGTTTAACCTTACTTTATTTTATTTGCATACAAATACTCTAAATTTACAAATTAACAATTAAAATGAATTGTATTAGGGCTGAGCTTGGGGTTGGCTGGTTTACATACTGAACTGAGCCGGTTCGTCTTGTTTATCTTAACAAGCTGAAATGTTGAGCTCGAGCCAGCTTGTCGCTCGTTGAGCCATCTCGTTTCCTTTTAAAGTTTTATATTTTAGACATATTGACATACATATATTAAACTATAGATAATAATTGTAACAAATACATAATGTAGAGTTTATAAACCACATTTATATAAGCTACATGTTAAATTCTTACTTTACTTCTAAACGAGTCTAATGATAGTTTTCAATATTTATTACCTTTTTCATTAACAAATGTCATACACCTTTAAGTTACAGATAATTTGGCTCGGGCTTGGCTCGTTTACAGACCGAATCGGCTGGTCAGCATGACAAACGAGCCAATTTCGAGTGATCTTTGAGTGAGCCATGAGCTTTTGGTACAAAATGTATATGAAAGATTATGTTTAAACTATGAAGCACTTGGCATTATAATTTTGGCATAAAATGTCTAACCTGTTTAAGTTGTGGCATAAAATACTTTTTTTTAGTTTATAAAGTAAACAGGTTAATCGGGTCGGCCTGTGAACCTTCCAGGTTGACCCGACCTTACTCATTCGTCTAAATGTGTTCGTGGGGTTTCTACCTGAACCCGTTTACACTAAACCAAAACCTGTGAGCTTCGTTTTAGGTTCGTGTCAAAGATTTGCGTCTTGTCACTGCATCATTCTTATGCATCACATGCTTTTACAGTACAAACTCATTAAATGTATTATGTTGGCATCATGACATAACTTTAACATATGATGTTTGTGTGTTTACTTTTCTTTGAACAGACCAGATCTGCTGATGAAGGTCAGACCATGTTTTATAACTGCCCAAACTGTGGATACAACTTCACAGATAATACATAAGGGCCGATCACCAATGTACCAAAGAGCCATCTACTTTCTTTAAATTACCACCCATACCCCAAGTTTTCCTCATGTTTAATTTTCTGTTGGTTGAAATAGGCATTGCATTTTTGGAGCATTATATCAGTCTTATTATGTTTTATAACATAGGCAAACATGTTTATGGGACATATGTAGTTGTTTTGTTGGGCGTCATGAGTTGTATTGTTATGGTTTAGACGGTTGTTTTAGTTCTACTATTGCTTCATTATATGAGCATGCTTAAAAGTCCTAATATATTGTTTACCATTGCCGATTTTGAAGATTTAATGACTATATAAACACTAGAGGTGCACAAAAATCAGATTTTGTACTAAACCTGATCGGTTTGTTTCAGATTGTCAAACGAAGCCAACCACCAAACTTGGATCGGTTTAGAAATTGGTTTATAAGTGGAAAATATCCAGATTGGTTCGGTGCATTCAGGTTTCAAACCTGTATATTCAATAACCTATGTCAAATTGACTGATCGGATTGAATTGTAACTGGTTTCAGAATTGGTTTTGGATTGGAAACTGGTTATGGATCGCATAGCGGTTTGAATGTACCTCTAATGAACATGTTAAATTAACTATTTAGGAAAACAAATAAGGGCTTTTATCTGAATTGTTTTTAACCTTTTTATTGGGTACTTATTTATCCTATCCGGGTAAGCTTTTGTGATTAACAAAGGCCATGTGACAAAGGTGTTTACAGTCTTTGTGTTTTGATGGTCAGGAGTTGAGGTCACTTCCCTGATAAATCTATGGAAGGAACCTGTCTTATAAAAAGAAGCTAGTTCTCTTGATAGAGCTTTCACGCCTGCACATAGAATTAATCGGGATAAAATGATATTCCGAGAGTTTCGCACGGGCTTTTTGGAACAAGTTGTGATATATGTCTCCAACCCTTGGGTCCACCTCGAATGTACTATTTAGACATAATAAGAGTAGATATAAGGGAGTACAAAAGGTTTCTTTTACCTAGGGTGTATTCCTTTTATAGTATTCGGTTTAGGTACTATGGTGAGTTTGATATCCATTAGTCGTTTGCTCCACTTATTGTAGCTTGTCGCGGTCATGGTAATCGTTGTCATGATACTCTTTTTTTTATGGAGACGGTTGAGTACATCGTATGCTTATAGTACCTTTAATATCTATGATATGGTATTAAAGTTTGGAGTTGCAGAGGTAGGACCTTATTAGCGATGGTCTATGTAAGCATATACATGTATTTACATATACTTGGTGAAGATAATCACCACGAGAAATAAATATATATCTTAAACATCTACTTCATTCATGTGTGTACAATTTACATAACAAATCATCAAATTAGTTCCTTCACACGTTTAACTTAAAAACATAATAAATAATAAAGTTATCTTTCTCAGGGAACCGCCATAGCACTTTGTCAAAGCATGACAATGGGCTGCAAATGAACTAAACTAAATGGTTACGGGTTAGGTTTCTACAACCTCAACCACTGAACGTGGTCATTTATTGTCAAACGTTTTTCATGACTCTTTCGTTTGCTTCTTCCTATCCAACTCGCGGTTATTCCCTACTGATTTTTATCATACAAATACTTTTGATGTGGCCACGAGCTCATCCATTGTTTGTGGCAGTTCAGCATGCCTATAATCGACGGATGAGCTCATCGCTCCTAACCCCTTGGACAAATCATGCAATCATGAAATCTTCAACCACTACACCAATCTATAAACTTTATTTGTTGTATCGTGTGTTGATAGCTAACATAGATTCATTGTCTCGTCACCAAATGTGGAGAATTTCTATCTGATCCTTTGTATGCCGTCTTCATTAACTAAAATGTTGCATGAATTTCTAGACAAGTCTTCAAATCCATCTATTCCTCCCACTGAAAGACTTCCATATTAGAGTACGTAGTATCGGACCAATGATCATTTGGATAAAAAAAATGGCACCATAACGACCATCGCGTCACACCCATTGCACTGGCAACAATATCCCGATAAGTCATCTATAGTTCTATACGTTGCACCATTATACTCTCCTATAGTTGTTGGATTTTTCGTTTTGCTAGAAATTTTGTTTGGAACGATATGACTTGCTTAGGTCATCACACACCCCATACCACCATTTCTTGTAAGATGCCCAAAATTACTTCCAATAATTATTTGAGTTAAGCCCACTTGTGTCGTTTGATTTAGGGTGACATATATTTTGTCTCCGCATGCAATTAAGTACGTATGTAATAGAGTTATGGTTTTGACTCTCGTGCGGTATTAGAATTTGGTCTAAGTAAGCCTTGATAGTTAAGTTTGTAGTGTTTTGGCAGCAAAAGTCTTAGTAACGTAGTGTTGCCTTGCAATTTTGCAAGTAATGGTACTTGGGTTTCAACAAGAGGGTGATGCATTGATGCTTGTAATACTTGAACACAAGTATACAATAAAAGAGTTTATATTGCTAGAAAGGTAGGTTGCAAGTGATTTGAGTACAAGAGCTTGGTGATCTCAAGTGAGACCCCATAACACCTATTTATACTAGTTAGGGGCTGATTCTAGATCCTTCCTAACCTAGATCTTTCTATTCAAAATATCTTAGCATGTTACTAGATCTTTCTTAGAAAATATCCAGCATCTTGATCTTTATGGGCTGCTCTTGAAGCTTCTCTGCTGTCCTAGAAATGTCTTGGTTGTTCCGGGTTGGTGTAGTACGTACGGGGTTGTTCCGGAGAGTTCCAGAGGATGTCGGGCTGTTCCAGAGAGTACCGGGCTCAGGGACGTCCCCGAAAATCCTTAAGAATTCAAGGGCTCGGGGCAAATTAAAAAATGGGCACTGGAAATAAAAACTTAATATCTTGTATATAAAAGGTCAAATTACAACGATACTTATGATAAAATTAACAAAATAAAGTTATTGTAACATTGGTCTAATTATAACTTGTATACTTAAACAAATCGTGAGTCTCTTCTAATGTTTTATTTATTTTAAATGAAAGTGATTTTGGTCTAAAAATAAAAATTTAATAACTTATATATCAAAGGTCAATATTACAACAATAATTATGATAACAATTAACAAAATAAAGTTATCGTAACAATGATTAATTATAACTTGTATACTTAAACAAATCATGAGTCTCTTCTAACTTTTTTTATTTTAAATGAAAAATCATTTTGGTTTTTAAATAGAAAAAATAAAATAATATGATAAAAAAACATTAACAAAATATAAGACACAATGACTAGATAAAAAATGGGGCATATTAAATTAACTAACAAACATTCATAATTAAGACCCCAAATTTAAGTGAGGCTTGTGCTTTCTGATAAATAAATTCATAAAAACTGTTAGATGCAAGATTCGAACTTGAGTAGCTAATGTAATTGAAAGGCATCCTACCAGTTGAACCAAACTCAATTTATGGAGGCAAACTGGCTTGTTTGTGTATTATATAAAATATGCAAAAAATATTTATGGGCCCTAAAAGATGTTGGGCCTTGAGTTGTTGCCCTCCCTGCCCACCCTATGGGTCGGGCCTGACCGGCCTGTTCCGAAGTGTACCGAGTTGTTTCGGAGAGTGCCAAGCCGTTCTTGAAAGGTTTGGGTTGTTTCGGAGACTTCTAGGCTGCTCTAATTTGTTCCGGTATGATCCGGGTGTTGCAAAAAAATTTGTGTAGTTTGGCGGTGCTTGACACGTAGCTCAACAAAACGAACATCTCTTGCACTTTGTTTGTACATCATCATGTACAAAACTAACTGCTCTGCCCTTCACACGTCGGGGTTGGTTATTGGCACCTAGGATAATGACGGACAAAAGAATAGAATCTTTGAGAATAAAAGACAACGTTTGTGGCAATGATGCGAATGGTGCAAATATATTCCTAGAAGAGTTTGAAAGTGTATTAAATTTGTAGAAACCCCACTCGAAACCGTAACGGAATCGAATATGTTAAGGTGTTT
Source organism: Bidens hawaiensis (assembly GCF_021521415.1). Classification (NCBI taxonomy): domain Eukaryota; kingdom Viridiplantae; phylum Streptophyta; class Magnoliopsida; order Asterales; family Asteraceae; genus Bidens; species Bidens hawaiensis. The sequence continues at coordinate 780,796 of NW_027491271.1, forward strand.
TCGTGTGTGTATGTGTAAGGTTTCCCGGGACGATTCTAGTAAGAAATGACCGAGAGTGTTATGATCAGAATGCTTCTAAGAGTGTATGTTCCTTTCTTTATTTTCAACATGCCTTTTGTTACAAATGAGTGTATACATATATAGGATCCCTATGGAATCCTTTCTTTTGACCGTTAAACCTAGGGTTCTCCCTTTTGTCCACTGGTTCTTTCACTCAATCCTGACTTCTGCCGGGTGCTCGCTATTGTCCGCTGGACACTTCCTTTGCTCCAGGAGTACGTCAGCTCCAGTCTTCTGTGGCATCCAGGGTAATAGGGACAGGTCAGTCGTTGACCGAGGTGGTTGTCTGGCGTGTTCTGGGCCTTCTTGGGTTGGGATTTGCTTCTTTGGGCTTTACATGGGCTTAATCTGGTGTAGTCTCTTCAAGTTCCCCAGTCTATTATTTGTGTTATTTATGGCAGAAGTAATAGACTTAGTCTCGAGCCCATCTCTTTTTTCCTTATTCTTGTGTTGGGTTCCTATGGTTTGGGCCTAACTCATAGAATGGGGTTGTCTTCGCGTTCCTTTAGGCTTATTGTGTCCCGGTCCATTCCAGCCTCATTGTTAAGGCGGTAAAAGTATGTGGCCAAAATTAAATCGCACGCTTCCCCACACCGTAATTATATTTTGTGTTTGACGTCCCATCTTCATAAACCCCTCACCCACTTTTCCTCTTTTCTCTCTTCCTTCATAACTTTCCGGCGACTCTTCATTTCCTGGCCGACCCATCCTCTCCGATCAGGTTAGTATTCCTCCCTTTTGTTTTGTCTCTTTTCTTCCACCATGAGTCACGAGGGTTTATCTTCGATAACTTCCACCCCTACCCAAGAACAGATGCTCAAATTATGCTCTCGTTATCGCATCCTTTTATCCCTATCTCCCATTTTGCCTGAACCTCACGAGACGGCTATTAGTCACCCTCATCTCATCACATTGTACACGAAAAACCTAGAATGTGCTAATATCCGTTATCCTTTGACTGGATTTTCAAGTCGCCCTGTTGAAGTTCCATAAATTAGGGTTTCCTCAAATCCACCCTTTGGGTTTCTTGCGAGTTACCCACTTTGAGGTGGCCTGCCGAGCTATGGGAGGCTTTGCCACGGTGCCTTTGTTCCGTTGATTCTATCATCTCAAGGTTGACGGTGACTGATTCACCTGTGAGCGTCGACCGGTGGATAAACAGCCCACGTGTTACTCGAAGATGCCGACTGGGTTTTATCCTAAAGAGTGGAAGAATAGCTTTTTCTTTGTGTCTCCTAACTTCGCTCCAGGTCTTCATAGTCACCGTCGTACATATTTCCTTGTTCGTGAGGTGGCTCCTCGTCCTCCTTCATCCCAAGATAATCTGTACAACTTGCTTATTAACAATCCTACAGAGGCTATGACCTACCCCAAACCTTTGTTGTACATGGCCAGATTAAGTCAGATATGGTCAGATCCTTCTATCCGGCTGGCTATATTCGAAGGCCATCGAGGTCCCTAGTCTTTTGTTCATCTCTCTTTCTCTTTTTCTTTCTCCTTTTTTTAACGACTGTTTGATTGTTTGCTTTATGATTTTGTTCCTTTTCCTTGTGCAGAGATGAGTTTGTAGGAGGCTTTGTTGAAGGATTCTTTGAAGGCTGCTGAGTTTGTACCCTTTCCTTCTACGCCCATGGCCAGCTCAGAGACCGAATCGGCTTCCCTAGACCGATCTGCTCCCGACTCACTTCTTGGTGTGGAGGATACTCCCAAACGCAAAAACCTCGTGTATGATGTTTTTGATGCTTCAATGAAGAACCGCTTGAGGAGTTCCAAGAGCCCCTATTTAGGTCAATCATCTTCGTCCCGTCCTGTGGTTTCCCCTTCATAGATTGTTGATCTCGGAGAAGGTGCCCTAAACGTTTGGAACCGTAAATTTCAAATCATTAGAATCGAGTCACATTACATGAATCAATTACAAAAAGAGGGCTATTGATGACCCGTTGTCACACCCCGACCAAAGGCGGCGGAACATACCAGGATGTAACGATTGCTCATAAGCGCATGTCACTATTTAAAGCGACAAAATTTAACAAACTCATTTCATTTCACAACATCAAATGTCACATAACAATATTCATAAGACAAATATAACAAAATATAGCAAATCATATATTGTCCATTTTGCTAATATCCTAAAGGTATTTGTGACATTTTCTTCAAGATCCATAATCAACCTAAATACAAACCTGTAACATTTCATAAAATAAAGTTTATCAACACAAAGGTTGGTGAGCAATTCATAAGTTTGAGCATAATAGTATATAGTACGAAACAGCCACAATCTTGTATACGAAACAATAAATAAAAGCAATAACTTAGATAAATAGATATCGCTAAACACATTAGCGACACCTAGCTATGAGGGGATGCCAAATAGTCTAGGATTTTATAGTTATCGTTAATAGCATTATGTTAACGACACCTTGCTATAAGGGGTTGCCAAATAGACTAGGATTTATAGTTCCACCAACCAAAAGCGATAAACACGTAGGCAAATAATCATGTAAGCATAGTACACCAAATCGAGCATTTATTTAAGTAAAGTATACAATAACGTTTGTGGTTTAAGATTCAAGTATAAAGCATTTAGTTGAATAAGAATGAAATGTCACCCAAAACGAAAGATGGAAAACGGGGTATGAAAGTACTCACGTTCAAGTAATAAACTTGAAAGATGATAATTTGGAGATTTGCCGGAACGACGAGTTTAACGAACAATGCCTAAAAGGGAAGAAGCCTTGGATTTAGAAAGGTTGTCTTGAAAGTTTTTAAATAAAATAAATGTTGCGAAATGTAAACAATTAAAGTTCAAGGTTTAAAATGTAACTATTTAAGAATTTATAATAATAACCCTTTGAAAATGTAAGTTTGCTCGAAACCGGTTTAAAGTATCTAATCTTAATATTTACTCAACCTATGTTAAGTAATAAGGTGGGTAAAATGCAAGAATGCAAGTCCCTTTGGAATAAAGATACTAAAACGGGTTTTTAATGAGTGTTCGGATTGTTGGTTCGGGTCTTGATAATTGGTCAAACCCAAAGTCAACTTTCCAAAATAATGAATGTTATGAGATAACTCAATAAAACTTAATAAAACTTAACCAAGTATGTAGTTCTATTGTTTTAGAACTAACAACGCACGTTAAGCGAGTGTTCGGTTTTGTCGGTCCAAACTTTGTTATGAGATCAAGTTGGATCCAACATTTCCAAGTACTTAAGAAAATAATTAAATTCAGTTTTTAACTATTTTTAAAGAAATATACAAGTCTTGATAGCTAAAAACACACTTGTGTGTCTTAAGCGGGTAAAAATCGGAATGGTTCCGTTTCCATCTCACAACAAGTTCATAGATGGTTTCCACATGCCCAAATATCAAAGAACTTGTATAATAATGTATACATGAAAATACTTAAGTTTTGCAATCAAAAAGTTAATAATAAAGCATTTAAACAAAAGTTTGGTTTACGGTATAGAGCTATTTACGGTTAAACCGAAGCATAGACTCTTAGAACCCATAACCATGGAACTAGTAAATATGACAAACAAACTAAAATGAGCAGAAATTAAGAATGGTTAGTATGTATGAACAAGTTATTTAAGTGTATATATATATATATATATATATATATATATATATATATATATATATATATATATCAAGGACACGAAGTCCTCCATGAAGCCTTGCCTTACAAGGTTCGAAACCTCACCGACCGGATTCGGAGAAGTAACTACCAAAGGTAACAAGGGATATTATATTATATATATGTTGTACCACCATAATCAAGTATTAATAAGACTACAAAAGCTACTTAGAATGAAAGATTTAACTCAGTTTGAATTTTGGAAGTCAAACCTTCAAGAACACTAAGAAAATAACCTTAAGATCTTTGTATTTGGGAGAGAATTTGGAGATGCAGCAGGGGAAAATGAAGGGAAATTGTGGTGTATATATAGGGTAAGTTGAAATAGTCAAGTATAAAATGTTTTGCATGAAAATGAGATGGTTTAAGTCACATGTTTGCATAAAAACAACAAAAAACAAGTTCTGGTGCAGACCTCCTTTAGTGCGGCGCTAATGTCTCTGCCCCTGGACTTTAGCGCGGCGCTAAGTTCACCTGATGGAAATTCTGAACTTTCAAATTTGGCAGTTTTGGCCCCCGGAGTTGTTTTTAAGCGTTTTAAGGCCATTTTAGGGACCGAAAAGGATGTTTTCAAGACCCAACAAGTGTAAAACAATATTGTAACATAAAATCCATCATTTTGATTATATCATAAGCTTAGGTTTACAAAACGGTTCGGGTTTACATAAAACAAATACAAAAGTGACCCGAAATTGACGAATGTCACAGTATCCCCTACTTTAGGAAATTTCGTCCCAAAATTAAGACGAAGATGATGGTGCAAACAAATGTGGATACTTCTCTTTCATTGCGTCTTCTTTCCCAAGTGAATTTCGTGCCACACCGTGATTCCCATCGAATTTTGACTAACCGAATACGACTACGCTTGGTTTTTTTCTCGTTGCGATCCATGATCTCAGCGGGTCGTTCAACCATGATCATCGACTCATCGACATGTACTTCGTCAGAGAGGTATATGGAGATTTCCCTCGGCTAAGCACTTTTTAGGATTCGAAACATGAAATGTCGGATGAACATCGGCAAGTTCTTGCGGTAGTTCGAGTCGATAAGCTACCTTCCCAACGCGTTCAAGAATTTTGAAAGGACAACGAAATGAGGAGCTAGTTTACCCTTCTTTTTGAAACGGACTACCCCCTTCCAATGAGATACTTTTAGAAGGACAAGATCGTCAACATTAAATTCGATAGGTTTTTGCCGTTTGTCGGCGCAAATCTTTTGACGACTTCTAGCGGCTAGGAGGTTCTTACATATTTGATCAATAACGTCGGTACCTACTTGGACTATTTCGGGTCCCGTAATTTAAGCTTCACCGATTTCGTTCCAACTAATCGGGGAACGACATTTACGACCGTAAAGAGCTTCGAAAGGAGCCATATCAATGCTAGAATGGTAGCTATTATTATAAGAAAACTCGATGAACGGAATGTGAGAATCCCAATTCCCACCAAAATCAGGAAACATGCTCGTAGCATATCCTCGAGTGTTTGAATCGTACGTTCGGATTGACTTTCCGTTTGAGGATGATAAGCGGTGCTAAGATCGAGACGTGTTCCCAAAGTTTCTTGAATAGATCGCCAATAATGAGAAGTAAAACGAGCATCGCGATCGGAGATGATAGACAATTGCAAACCGTGTCGGCACACAATTTCCCGAACATAGATTTGAGCAAGTTGCTCGACAGAATACTTTTCGCTGATCGAAATGAAATGAGCAGATTTGGTCAATCGATCGATGATCACTCAAATACTATCGTTGCCTTTTTGGGTGTTGGGTAGTTTAGTGATAAAGTCCATAGCAATTTCTTCCCATTTCCAAACGGGAATCGGTGGTTGCTCGAGTAGACCAAAAGGTATTTGGTGTTCGGCTTTGACTTTTGAGCAAGTAAGACATTTAGATACAAACAACGCTACGTCCTTTTTCATACCCGGCCACCAAAAGGTAGCACGAAGATCGAAATACATTTTATCCGCACTGGCATGAACGGAATACCGTGAATTGTGAGCTTCATTGAGTATACAAGTACGAAGTTCATCGCGATCGGGAACCCACAAACGATTGAGAAAGTACAAAAGACCATCGGTTTTGGTTTCGAGTTGAAGTTCGGCTCCACATGACATTTCATCGTACATGTTACCTTCTTCAATGGAGGTACGTTGAGCTTGGAAGATTGGGATTTGAAGATCGGTTTGAACAAAAATGCTTAGAAGCAGAACGAATTTAACATTAACCTTTCGACTTAGGGCGTCGGCGACAACATTCGCTTTACCGGGATGGTAGCGAATCTCGCAATTGTAGTCACTAAGTAATTCAGCACATCGTCGTTGTCTCATGTTGATATCTTTTTGGTCAAAAATATGTTGAAGGCTTTTATGATCGGTAAAAACCACACATTTTGTACCATAAAGGTAATGTCTCCAGATTTTGAGAGCGAAAACGACGATACCAAGTTCGAGATCGTGATTCGTATAGTTCTTCTCCTTGACCTTTAGTTTCCTTGATGCGTAAGCGATGACTTGACCTCGTTGCATGAGAACACAACCAAGTCCTTGATGGGATGCATTACAAAATACCACAAAATCGTCGTTTCCACCGAGAAGGGTTAGAATTGGAGTATTGCAAAGCATGTCCTTAAGAGTTTGGAAAGCTTCCTCTTACTTCGAACCCCAATCTAATGGTTTCCCTTTATGAGTGAGGGAGGTAAGAGGCAAAGAGATATTGGAAAAGTTTTGAATGAAACGCCGATAATATCCGGCCAAACCGAGGAAGGATCGAATTTCCGTGGGCGTCGTTGGAGTTTTCCAATCCTTAACAACCTCAATTTTGCGGGATCAACATAAATACCTTTGTCGCTTACGATATGTCCCAAAAATTGAACTTCCTCGAGCCAAAATACACATTTGGAGAATTTGGCGTAGAGTCGTTCGTTTCTAAGGAGCTCGAGAATGGAACGAAAATGATGCTCATGTACGGCTTTGGATTTAGAAAATATAAGGATGTCATCAATAAAGACAATAACGAATTTATCAAGGAATGGTTTGCAAACGCGGTTCATGAGTTCCATAAATACCGCGGGTGCATTTGTTAACCCGAAGGGTATAGCCAAAAATTTGAAATGTCCATATCGAGTACGGAAAGCGGTTTTAGGAATGTCTTCTTCGCGAGCACGCAATTGATGGTAACCCGATCGAAGATCACATTTTGAGAATCACGTTGCGCCTTGAAGTTGGTCGAATTGGTCGTCGATTCGTGGCAAGGGATAACGATTTTTGACAGTGAGTTGGTTAAGCTCTCGGTAATCGATGCACATACGAAACGAACTATCCTTCTTTTTCATGAAGAAAACGGGAGCGCCCCAAGGAGAAGAGCTTGGATGAATGAAACCTTTATCGGAAAGTTCTTCGAGTTGGTTCGAAAATTCTTGCATTTCCAACGGGGCTAAACGATAAGGAGCCTTGGCCACGGGCATTGTGTTGGGTACAAGATCGATTCGAAATTCAATAGGACAAACGGGCGAAAGACCGATGACATCATCGAGAAAGACGTCGAGGAAATCACAAACAATGGAAATATCTTGGATTTTTCCTTTCCTTTTTGTCTTTTATCACCACGAGAGTTAGAAACGGGACATAATTTTGGCGTAAGTACTTTTGAGATTGAGCGCACGACATGAGATTAAGTCTTCTAGGAGTAGTGTTGCCGAGAACTTTAAGAATTTTACCGTTGACAAGCGGAATGCGAATGAATTTATCGAAACAAACGACTTCAGCACGACGCAAAGATAACCAATCCATGCCTACTATGGCATCGAAACTTCCCATTTGCATCGGAATGAGATCGATGGAGAATTTATGCTCGGAAAGAATGAGAGAACAATCTCGGACGACGGAATTGATGGTAATGAAATTGCCATTGGCGACTTCAACAGAAAACGGTCGGGAAAGCTTAGTTCGAGGCATAGCAAGTTTAGACTTAAATTTCAAAGAAATAAAACTTCTGTCGGCACCACTATTAAAGAAAATAGAAGCCAAATGATGGTTCACCAAAAACATACCATTCACAACACCGTTTGCCACTTGAGCTTGATTTGCATTCATCATAAAAGCTCGCCCTTGATTTCCATGGTTGACTTGAGGAGCTTGCGGGGGAGGTGGAGGTGGTGCTTGTATGGGTTGGATGAGTGGTGCATTGAGTTGAGGGATTTGGGGTTGGTAAGTTTGAACTTGGTAGGCTTGGGTTTGGTAGTAAGGTATGGTTTGGGCTTGGTTTGCGAAGGTTAAACGTGGGAAATTGTTGCGAAAATGGTTAGGATCACCACAATTGAAGCAAGCTCGGGGTTGTTGGGGTTGGTTTTGTGGGTAGGGTGCATATCGGTTTAGGGAATTTTGGGGAATGGTTCTTGGTTGGTTAGGTTGGGTTCGTTGTGCGGATCGGCATGTAGTGTTAAGATGACCAAGTCGGTTACAAATGGTACAATGGCGACAAGGCATGTTTGGTGGGTGGTGAAGTTAACAAGTGTTGCAAAGCGGGGCGACACCGGTATAAGGTCTTCGGGTTTGGGGTGGAGCTTGAGTTTGTTGTTGTGGTTGGGGTTGAGTAACGGCGAAGTTTCGGTAGTTGGTCTTGGGTTTCTTTTTGTTGTTGTGACGGGATGAGTTGAAGTAGTTAATGGCTTGTAGTGCGGGTTCAACCTTGGCTTGTAGTGCGGGTTCGGGCTTGGCTTTCTCACTTGATTTCTTGAGGGTTAGGGTACCCGTCTTCACATGATTTTCCGATAGCGCACCCGCTAAAGTGATGGCGTCCTCAAGTTTCACGGGTTTGCTACTCATAACAGAGTCCCGGATTTGCATCGGTAGACCCCCAATGTATTTTTCAAGCTCACGCTCAGCCGGGGCAACCAAGTGAGGGACAAGAATGCTCAACTCGTGAAAACGGAGTGAATAGGCGGCATTATCACAACTATCTTGCTCGGGGTTCCAAAATTCCTCCTCGAGCTTTTGGAGCTCGTATTTAGGACAAAACTTTTTCATCATAAGTGCCTTGAGATCGGACCATGGAAGAGCCATAGCCGTTTCCGACCCTTGGAGATGCATAACACTACCCCACCATGTTAGAGAGGTTTTTCTAAACATGCTTGAAGTGAAATTGTCTTTTTCGCATCGGGGCATTCGTTGTGTAGGAACACGTTCTCCATGGACTCGAACCATTGCAACAAGGTAGTCGCGCAGTTCGTACCCAAAAACTCGATTGGGTTGGCACCAGTGAATTGCTTATACAGGTAGGATACGGGTTTGGGTTCAACGGGTGAAACAACGGATGGAGGTTGGGTAGCTTGGATTTGGGTTACAAGTTCGGGAATCACAACGGCCATTTGCTTGACGATGAAAGCGGCCATTCGTCGGTTGGAGTTCTTGCGCGGATGACGGCTAACCGGAGGCATGCTAAAAGATTATAAAGAAATGAAATAAGTTTGGGGTAAAAAAGAAATGAATATGAAGGTGTATAAAATAAAATAAGATTTCAATTTTTGATTGTGAATCCTAGAGTTAGTGAGGAGAAGATGTTAGTGTTAGATAAAATATAATACTTGGTATATAAATAACAATCCTAAAACAAAACGTAAATGAGTTTTGAGAGGTTAAAGTTTGAAAATTTGAGATTTTGAGATTTGTAGAGTCGGAAAGTCGTACATGAACCACCATGATTTGTTATTCCGACACTAAAAATATTTTTATAAAACACAATGTTGGAGTCTAAACATGTGCACGAACCACCGCGACTTTTTCATGTTTTTGACTCAAATAACGATAATAACACAATAAATCGAGATACAACGTCATGTCAAAACACAAGTCTACGAATCACCGTAGTTCTATTGTTTTAACACCGAAAATTAGGATGGCGACTGGAACGCTCGCATTCGACTACTTAAAGAATTGACATGTATAACACGATTTGTGGCTTAGAAAACGAGTGTTATAATCCAACCATTCCATGTAAGTAAATCATCTTCGATTCTTGGAATCTTTTTGTCAAATGGTCATTTTCTAATTCTATGATGGCTAAAAACCCGATATTAACACAACCTTTAAGGGATTTGAAACAACGGGATCCAAGTTAATCTTGTAATCCATAAAACACAATGAAAATCTACTTTTTGCATTTTAAGGTAAGGATACCTTGGGAATACTATGAAAGTGTATGTATGTGAACATTTAGGATATTGGTGAATTTTAAACAAGTTTATAAATAACATGTGATAAAAACAATCAATTAAAGAATGAACACGTATAAGCACATGTATAGGACCCTAAGCATAACAATACTAGATTGTTACGTCTAACCACCTATCCTATTGTCAAGGCTCTGATACCAATCTGTCACACCCCGACCAAAGGCGGCGGAACATGCCGGGATGTAACAATTGCCGGGAAAAACAAGTTTCATTTCACAACATCAAATGTCACATAACAATATTCATAAGACAAATACAACAAAATATAGCAAATCATATATTGTCCATTTTGCTAATATCCTAAAGGTATTTGTGACATTTTCTTCAAGATCCATAATCAACCTAAATACAAACCTGTAACATTTCATAAAATAAAGTTTATCAACACAAAGATTGGTGAGCAATTCATAAGTTTGAGCATAATAGTATATAGTACGAAAAAGCCACAATCTTGTATACGAAACAATAAATAAAAGCAATAACTTAGATAAATAGATATCGCTAAATACATTAGCGACACCTAGCTATGAGGGGATGCCAAATAGTCTAGGATTTTATAGTTATCGTTAATAGCATTATGTTAACGACACCTTGCTATAAGGGGTTGCCAAATAGACTAGGATTTATAGTTCCACCAACCAAAAGCGATAAACACGTAGGCAAATAATCATGTAAGCATAGTACACCAAATCGAGCAATTATTTAAGTAAAGTATACAATAACGTTTGTGGTTTAAGATTCAATTATAAAGCATTTAATTGAATAAGTATGAAATGTCACCCCAAAACGAAAGATGGAAAACGGGGTATGAAAGTACTCACGTTCAAGTAATAAACTTGAAAGATGATAATTTGGAGATTTGCTGGAACGACGAGTTTAACGAACAATGCCTAAAAAGGAAGAAGTATTGGATTTAGAAAGGTTGCTTGAAAGTCTTTAAATAAAATAAATGTTGCGAAATGTAAACAATTAAAGTTCAAGGTTTAAAATGTAACTATTTAAGAATTTATAATAATAACCCTTTGAAAATGTAAGTTTGCTCGAAACCGGGTTAAAGTATCTAACCATAATATTTACTCAACCTATTTTAAGTAATAAGGTGGGTAAAATGCAAGAATGCAAGTCCCTTTGGAATAAAGATACTAAAACGGGTTTTTAACGAGTGTTCAGATTGTTGGTTCGGGTCTTGATAATTGGTCAAATTGTAACATCCCGAATTTCAAATAATAATATTTTATAAAATAATATAAGAGGGAAAGAGATGTAGGCTAATTAGAGATTTAATCATGGACTAAAAAGGAAAGATGGGTCTTAGGTCCATGGGCTTAAGGGAGTATAAATACCCCTTAAACCCTAAATCTTTCCATTTCCATCCATCTTATCCATCTTATTCTCTCTACACCTCCATAACACACACAAACCTTTCCCTATTTACGGACGAGAGAGAAAGAGAGAGATCCAAGACCAAATCCAAGCCGAATACCAATAGATATTGATTACACAAGCTAGATAAAAGATAAAGGTTGATAAACAAGTCAAGCCGTAGCCTATTAGCCGTATAAAGGTATGTCCTTGATCTTAAAGCTTACGTTTTTATGAACGGATAGCCATGAAACTTGAACGTAGACTAGATCGGATCTAAATAAAGCATAAAGTTAACAACTTGATGATTTAAATGAACGTAATATACTCATGGCTAGATACGGTTCATGAAGGAAACCTTAGATCTAGCCTAAAACGTGTTAAAAGTGTAAAGATCCAAGCTTTATGTTAGAAATGGACTAGATCTTGATAATGGGATGTTAACAGGTGTAAAATGGTTAAGGAAACTGGAAATAGGAAGTTAAAAATGTGATTTTTAGACTGATTAATCATTTCTCGAGCCTGGACTGGGTGTATAGTTAGGAAAATCCGAGTTAAAAACATCAGACATGAGTTTTTGGTCAACATGAGAACCTGGTCATTAGGAGATCTCGGTCAACGAGAGTTCTCGGCCAAGGGGGTTCTCGGCCATGAGAGTACTCGGCCAGGAACAATGGTTCTCGGTCAACATACGAGTTCTCGGTCAAAGTTGATGATTTCGGTCAATGATCTCGGTCCCAAGTGTTCTCGGTCACGAGTTCTTGGCTGAGTTCTCTGTCCTTGAGTTCTCGGCCAGTTAGTGACTCGAGGTGGACTTTGGGCCTGGCCAGTTAGGCCCAGTTACTTAATGAACAGATGGGCCAGATTTAGCTAAGTACACTGGATGCTAAGCCCATTATCTTAAGCTTAACAAATAAGCCCAACTTAGGGAATAAATTAAAATGTTAATGAAAAATGTGTTAAGACAGTTAATGAAAATAAAATTTGTCCAAGCTGACATGGCAGCTTAACCCCAGCCAGGGGCTCTGCCCTTGGACCCCGCTAGGGGGTGCCGCCCCTAGAACCCCTCTGCCAGGGGCGCTGCCCCCGGACCCCCGTTCGTTGTGGGTTATATAAAGATAGAAATACGTTATGAGTAGTAATAGTTAATAGATACATGTAAATATTATACAGCTAGCCGTGCACAACTCAATAAAGGGATTACAATTAACGGTGAACGTAATTCAGGTGAGTTTCTAGCCCCATTCCTTGTTATGTTTTCGGGGCTGTGTGCATACTCGATGTGTTTGTTAATACATTTATCCTAAATGATAAGTGTATGCCATATGTGATATATGTGATAGATATGAATGATTGCTTGTCGGTACGCGAACGATCTTCGGATATAGCGCGTACTGTCAGGCAGCAAATAAAGATATGAATGTTATATATGGATGATGTATGATCGTTATGAACGAATGCTTGTCGGGGCGTGAACGATCTTCGGATATTGCACGTACCGACAAGGAGTATGATTGTTAAATGAATGATGTGAAGAACGCCTAGAGTGTTCTTACGATATGATGTAATTATTGTATATGCGAAGTAAGTGTATGCAGGTACAGGAATGGTATGTGAGTTCTACGTCTGACGCAGAAAGTTAGGATGACAAATCCCTCTAACTTCCGTTGGGCTTAGACTTGGCATGTGATGGCGTAGTTAAGGACTGTGGGCCTTATACGTGTTATAGATGATAGATGAGAACGTAGTTAAGGACTGTGGACCTTATACGTAATTTAGATAGGAGTCAGCATAGGAAAGGACTGTGGACCTTATACGTGTTGTAATTGTATTGTGGTAGCATAGGGGAGGATTGTGGACCTCGTACGTGCTATGAATTAGGTTGCAACATAGGGGGGATTGTGGACCTTGTACGTGTTGTTAATGTAGGATGGTATAGGGAAGGACTGCGGACCTTGCACGTACCATAAAAGGTGAGCATAGGTAAGGACTGCGGACCCTTTTCGTGTTCACGACCTTGAGTATAGGTATAGACGGTGGACTATGAACATACTCTCGGTGTACTGAGGTAAGTGATAGTAGTAAGTATGTATGTAGAACAGAAGAGTAACTAGTTAAGTATGAGTATGTATCTTCGGATACGTAAGTATGTATGATATGTGTATGTAATGTACGTTATCTGATTAACTAGAACTCACTCAACGTAGCTGACTTTTAGTATGCACGCAGGTGAGCTGAATGTAGAGTTATATGAGGATGACACATGGCATGGATTGAACGGCTGGCATCTGAAGATGAAAGAAACGATGGTGTTTAAATATGATGTTTTAAGTTGGTTTTAAAGAAAGGATTTAATGTTTTGTAACGGATGATTGATGTTTTATATTCCGCGAAATTTTTAATAAACTCTGATTTGTAGAACTGTGTTTATGAGTAAATCCGACGTTAAAGTAGGGCTACCGGGAACGAGGCCTTACACAAACCCAAAGTCAACTTTCCAAAATAATGAATGTTATAAGATAACTCAATAAAACTTAATAAGACTTAACCAAGTACGTAGTTATATTGTTTTAGGACTAACAACGCACGTTAAGCGAGTGTTCGGTTTTGTCGGTCCAAACTTTGTTATGAGATCAAGTTGAATCCAACATTTCCAAGTACTTAGGAAAATATTTAAAATCAGTTTTTAACTATTTTTAAATAAATATACAAGTCTTGATAGCTAAAAACACACTTGTGTGTCTTAAGGGGGGTAAAAATCGGATTGGTTCGGTTTCCATCTCACAACAAGTTCATAGATAGTTTCCACATGCCCAAATATCAAAGAACTTGTATAATAATGTACACATGAAAATACTTAAGTTTTACAACCAAAAAGTTAACAACAAAGCCTTTAAATAAAAGTTTGGTTTACGGTATAGAGCTATTTACGGTTAAACCGAAGCATAGACTCTTAGAACCCGTAACCATGGAACTTGTAAATATGACAAACAAACTAAAATGAGCAGAATTTAAGCATTGTTAGTGTGTATAAACAAGTTATATAAGTATATATATATATATCAAAGACACGAAGTCCTCCATGATGCCTGGCCTTACAAGGTCCGAAACCTCACCGACCGGATTCGGAGAAGTAACTACCAAAGGTAACAAGGGGTATTATATTATATATATGGTGTACCACCATAATCAAGTATTTATAAGACTACATAAGCTAATTATAATGAAAGATTTAACTCAATTTGACTTTTGGAAGTCAAACCTTCAAGAACACTAAGAAAATAACCTTAAGATCTTTGTATTTGGGAGAGAATTTGGAGATGTAGCAGGTGAAAATGAAGGGAAATGGTGGTGTATATATAGGGTAAGTTGAAATAGTCAAGTATAAAGTGTTTTGCATGAAAATGAGATGATTTAAGTCACATGTTTGCATAAAAACAAAAAACAAAACAAGTTCTGGTGCAGACCTCCCTTAGCGCGGCGCTAAGGTCTCTGCCCCTGAACTTTAGCGCGGCGCTAAGGTCACCTGGTGGAAATTCTAAACTTTCAAAATTGGCAGTTTTGGCCCCCAGAGTTGTTTTTAAGCGTTTTAAGGCCATTTTAGGGACCAAAAAGGATGTTTTCAAGACCCGACAAGTGTAAAACAATATTGTAACACTAGGATAGTACCCGTGTTACACACGGGTTGAAAATAGATAAATAACAAAATAAAATAGACAATCATAAAATTTTATAAATAGACAACTATGTATTAACATTAGGATGGTCTAAACAAAATATTAGACAGTAACATTATCAAATAAAAAGTTAATTGTTACACAAACTTGTCTATATTAGCAAAGTTATGAAAATATTTAAATCGTATTATCCCAGTATGAACTTCAAAATTTTCCGTCCAAAAACAAAAGCATTTTGCTATAGAACCTGAAAAACAAAACAAACCATGCAACCTGATTAATTAAGTATTAAACTAAAATGTTAATTTATTTCATAATGAGTTTATGCTAACATTATTATCTAGAAGACTAAAAACAAAATGTGTGAATGTAATAATTACCATATAAATATAGACAATCATAAAATTTCACAAGAAAACATTTAGAAAATCATAAAATTTAACATAACTTTATAAACACAATCTTATAGTAACTGTAATATTTATTACTCTAAGATAGTACCCGTGTTTATTTGCCCATCAATTTAAAACATTTATTATAAACCATGTTTGAATTAAATATTACCATCTTGAAAAACATTTATCACTAACTTTATTTTCCAAATTCAAATGTGTCATTTCTTTTATAACATAAGTAATATTTAAGTGATCCAAATCTCTTAATAGAAACAGATCATTGGATTCCAATATTGATTTATAATAGTACCTGTGTTACACACGGTGGAACATATTTAAAAACATGATATATATGTAACATCATATAAATTTAATGAAATGCAGATGTTGTAATTATAAAAAATGATACTTTAACATGAATTATAAGACATCATAACTTATTTGAATCAAATACAAAACAAACAAAGACTAACAAAGATAAACGAAAATTTAAAATATTTTATAACTTTTATCATTAGTACAATAATAAGCAAACAATGGAAATTAGTCTCTAAAACAATAAAACAATTCTACAATGTCGTTTCAACAAAACTTTTATCTCAATGTTGATTTAAAAGATGAACTTTATCTAAGACATTTATTACGCATTAATAACTGTAATATTTATTACTCTAAGATGGTACACCTGTTTATTTGCACATCAACTTAAATCATTTAATACAAACCATGTTTAAATTAAATATTACCATATTGAAAAACATTTATCACTAATTTCATTTTCCAAATTCAAATGTGTCATTTCTTTTTAACATTAGCAAGCTTTAAGTGATCCAAATCTTTTAAAAGAAACAGATCATTGGATTCCAATATTGATTCAGGATAGTACCCGTGTTACACACGGTGCAACATATTTAAAAACATGATATATAAGTAACATCATATAAATTTAATGAAATGCAAATGTTTTACTTATAAATAAATGCTACTTTTACATGAATTATAAGACATCATAACTTATTTGAATCAAATACAAAAACATAAAAAGACTAACAAAGATAAATGAAAAGTTAAAATATTTATAACTTATAGCATTAGTACAATAATAAGCAAACAAAGGAAATTTGTCTCCAAATCAATAAAACAATTCTACAATGTGGATTCAACAAAACCTTTATCTCAGTGTTGATTTAAAAGATAAACTTTATCTAAGACATTTATTACAAATCAATAACTGTAATATTTTTTACTCTAAGATAGTACCCGGGTTTATTTGCCCATCAATTTAAAACATTTATTGTAAACCATGTTTGAATTAAATATTAACATCTTGAAAAAATTATAGTTAGTAACCTACCATCTTGAAAAAAAAATTAACAAACCATGTTTGAATTAAAAGGTCTAACTTTTAATTTTAAAATGTCATATTTTGACTTCAAAATGTCAACATAATATATATGCATTTTTTAAAATCCAAAATGTGTCAACTGTTTTTTCTTTTGCTTGAAGCAAACTTAATACAATTAATACAAATTAATTATTTGATTTCGGTCAAAACATAATTAAATTCCAAATTATTATTATTGATAAATACACAATTATATGTATAAACATGCATAAATTATGTTTAACTTAAAGAACATTAAAAAATTTACGGTTAATTATTAGTAACTCTTAATAACATAATAATGAATTTTAAGAGAATATTTAATTAAAATGTTACAATAGTCAAAATAAATGTATGTTAATTTTTATATGGACGTAATTTGTGAGTGCAAATCTTAAATTTAAAAGTACTTAAATCATGTTGATATATTTCAAGAAAGTTATATTTAGTATGTAAATGTTATTTAAAATTTAAAACTATTTAATATGAATGGTCAAAAATGATTTAATGTGAATGGTTAAATACTTAAATCAGTCGGAAATTTATTTAATTTATAACTTCTTCATTCGGTTTTTTTAACAAATAAAGAAAGTCAAACAATATAAATTGTAATAATAAGATAATTATGTTATTATTTCGGTCAAACCATATTAAGGAATGAGTTTATAAAAATGGAAAAAAATTAAAAACTATATACAATTAGGGTAAACAAAAATAAAGAATTGAAGTTCTGAGTTGCTTTAACATTGATTACAAATTTTGAATTTGTAATAGTATGAACGGTAACTTGTAATTTTATAACAAAAATAAAAATAATAGTCTGAATGGTAACTTTCTAAGGCAGTACTTTTTGGAATATTTAAAACAAAAAATAGTAAAAGTAATAATATACTTGTAAAATATAATTTTAATAATTTAACATAATCTGAATTATAATTTTTGGTAATTATTAAGATATGGTTATAGTCAATATAATAATGGAAAACATATATAGAAACAATTATGTTTGACAGACAATTATTATGGACATTAAATAGGAATTCAAATTTAAATTATATACCAAAAATGTAGAGAAATACTACCAAGAAAATTGAGACCTTCATTTAATTGTTTACGTAAATTAGTAAACTTATTATTATCTACCCATAATTAATTTCTAATTTATTATTATTGATAAATACACAATTATATGTATAAACATGCATAAATTATGCTTGACTTAAAGACCATTAAAAATTTACGGTTACTATTTTCAACATTATTAGTAACTCTTAATAACATAATAATGGATTGTAAGAGAATATTAACTTGTAACAAAAATATACAAGATTAACTTATTTACTTGATGGTCAAAAAATATTCAAATCAACTTTAATATTAACTTAAATATTTTTGAATTGCTTATCATAATATAAGTCGAAACATTTAGAACTATATTTGAATTTGTTATGTTTGTTGTATTTAAAAAATTATACTTGCCTGATATTATTTTTATAACAAAAAGAATATGGTCAAAATAGTAAATGATGAAAGTTTTGGGACCCATTTAAAAATTTAGAAACAAAATTGAAATTATAAAGTATATTTTTAATAATTTCTAAATTTAACATAATCTGTGAAAATAAATTTAATATTGATAAATAAAAGAGAAAGTCAAAATAAGCATAAACATTATTTATAAATTCAAATTTAAATTAGTCAAATAATTAGCATGGACATTAATTAGGAAGTCAAATCACTGATATGGTCAAAATAGTTCTATGCATGTGTAAATTTTATTGTATAATTAACATTGATATGGTCAAAATAGTAAATGAGGAAACAAATGAACTTAATTTGTAAAATTGGTCTATTAGTTTAATAATTAAGGAAACAAATTGTGTATGACATTTGAATGGAATAAGTTGTATTAAGCAACAAAATTAAGAAATAGTTACTTGAGAAAGTCAATGTATATAAAATGGGAATTCCGTTATGACAATAAAGTGTATTTTAATTTGTTACGTCTGTTGTATTTAAAAAATTATATTTGCCTTAACTATTGATATTATTTTTTTAACAAAAATAATATGGTCAAACAATTGATAAATAAAATGGAAAGTCAAAATAAGCTTAAACATTAATTATAAATTCAAATTTAAATTAGTCAAACAATTAGTATTGACATTAATTAGGAACACAAATTAAAATTAAATTATAAAGTAGGAAAGTCAATGTATATAATCATGGGAATTCCGTTATGACCATAAAGTAGGAAAGTCAAAGAAAATATTTGGAATTAATGGAATAGTTAATTGTGTAATTTATTAAGGAGCCGGAAACAAAATATATATATCCAGGTTATGAAGTCTTGATCAATCGGGAAAGAATAATCTATACATGATTATTGACATAGGACATATAATGTACCTATTATATTGAAATATTTAAATACACGATTATTCAAAAAAAATAATCTATACATGATAAAATAATAAAAAAAAAATGTTATGAAGTCTTGATCAATCGTGAAAGTCTGCATCTATGAGTCGGACAATAACCTGAAATAATAAAATCAAAATTTAATATTTGATATTATTTTTTTTGAATTATAGTTAATAACCGGTAAAACGATATTGTGACAATGACAATCGGATGTAGGATTTTTTTTAGAATTAAAGAAGTGAAGATCTGTTACTCTTGGCATTGACCTGAAATCAGAAAGTATAATATTAATTTTTATATTATTGAATATTTGATTTTTAATTTATAACCGGAAAAATTGTTTGTCTTACCGGAAAAAAAAAACAAATACGGTTTTTAACCATGCAATCTCAGATTTTGATACCGTTGATGGATGAATATAATTTTGATATAGAACATAACAACATGTCAAACAAAAAATCAGGAAAAATTAAAAAATACAAAAATATATAAAACAATCATTGTTATAAGTATAACATATAACCGGAAAAACCTACCATCAATACTCACCGGAAAAAACGTAAACACGCCGAAAAATTGTAGACATCGCCTTTCTTTAGTTAAAACCTAAACTGATATTATTAGAAGAAACATAAAAAGATATGAGGAAACAATAACCGGAAGAAAATATATTATTGCCGGAAATACATAGATCAACAATCGGAATTTAATATATAATAGAAACTTACCGGAAAACGATTAATAAAGATATAGATATGGAGTGGCCGGAATATGGGAGAGGATGAAAGATTGTCCGGTTATTATTAGAGAAAGATAGAAAAACATGATTATGGTGAAAAATTAAGAAATGTTATTGTTTAAATATATGTTAGATGATGAGTTGGCATAATTATGAAAGGAATGGGTTAATGGGTTAAATGGATATCCAAGACCCGCGAGAAAATAAGCTTAAATGGGTTAATGGGTTAGATATAGGTTAGTTGCTGAGTTGGCATGCTTAAGAATGGTAATGGTTGACATGACAATGAGGTGGCATCCTATGTGGACACCCTAGAATGGTGACATGTGGAAATTGCTCCTTGCTTTAATAGTATGTATAGATAAAATCCATCATTTTGATTATATCATAAGCTTCGGTTTACAAAACGGGTCGGGTTTA
The DNA here is from genome assembly GCF_021521415.1 of Bidens hawaiensis. Taxonomy (NCBI): domain Eukaryota; kingdom Viridiplantae; phylum Streptophyta; class Magnoliopsida; order Asterales; family Asteraceae; genus Bidens; species Bidens hawaiensis. The sequence continues at coordinate 801,132 of NW_027491271.1, forward strand.
CATAATAAAACAAATACAAAAGTGACCTGAAATTGACGAATATCACACCCGTTATATAGGCTTTCTCTCGGAGAGGTGATTATGAGTCATAGAGGTCCTTCTAGGGAACACACGACTAGTTGTTACAAAATATCAAAAGATCGCCCCTCACGTGTTGCCCTTTTGTTTTCCTCTTGGGAGGGGTTCAGGCGTAATATTTCCTTAGTTGCATTGCGTTCCATGTACGGGGCACTTCCTCCCCCGTATGGTACGCCATCTTATAAGCTCCCTTGTCTCCGGCCCAAATGACTTGGTAAGGGCCCTCCCATCGAGGTCCCAGTTTTCCTTGGCCTTGTTGCCTACCTGTTTCATTCTCCCATAGTACCAAATCTCCAACCTTGAATTTGACCTCTCTTACCCTTGAGTTGTAATATTTCTCCATCGCTTTCTTATACTCAACTTCTCGTCGGGCTGCCGCTTCTCTCCTCTCCTCGGTGAAATTCAGGTTCAACCTGAGATCATCTTCGTTCTCTTCCCCGGTTAACCTCATCCGGTCAGTGGGAACGTTTATCTCCACGGGTATCATCGCCTCGGTCCCGTAGGTTAGAATGAAAGGCGTCTCCCCATAGCTGACTTTGGGCATGGTCCTGTGAGCCCACAAGACATGTGGTAGTTCCTCTACCCATGAGCTTCGTCCCCTTCCCAGACGGCTGGTAATGCCTTCGACTATGCTTCGATTCGCTCTTTCCACTTGCCCATTCGTCTGAGGGTGTGCCACCAGCGTGAAAGCTTGTTTGATCTGTAATTGCTCACACCATTCCCGAAAGACTCCCCCGGCGAACTGCTTCCCGTTATCACTTACAATGGTGTGAGGAAGCCCGAATCAACAGACGATGTTTTCCCAATCGTCCTACTAGCCCAAAGTCTAAACCAGCCGACCCATTCACAAATGGGTCAAATTCATCAAGCCGGACTAGGCCCGAATCCGGGTCCGAGTGGTACACCATACACCTTCCAAATCAATGAAATATTTAAAAATGAACTTTATCTAGATATCCATCCAATCTATGGGTTCCATATTAAAAAAAAAAAAGATTCATCCTAAAGTTTGGCATATTCTTTATTACGTTGTTGTCATGCTCACGTGATGGTCATATCATAGGCCTATTTTATAGAAGAGAAAACCACGTGCAGACTATTGTTAAACTAAAGAAAGAGAAAGAACCATTTAAAGAGAAAACGAAAGGAGAGTTGTGTTTTTAAAAAGACACCCACTACTACTAGTTTAACCTCTTTATCACCCGTCACAAGTTATTTTCGTTGACTAGATTTTGGTCTTCAATTTCTCTTTCAAGCTTCAAATAATTGACCATATCAACATTAACATTAGTGGACTATTCTTATCCATCCCTAATCACACACACAAACACATCTCTATATATAATATATGTATACATTTATTTAATATTAATAATAAATACCACTTTAAGAAAAGTTGGATGACCAGAAGAAAAATTCTCAAAGTTGTATGATAATTTGACTAAGCCTACAATGAAATATATTTTCTTTGACGAATTTATAATTACAAAACTTTTGTTTTTAAACAAGATCATACCCTATGGGATAGGGGTAAGGCTGTCTACATCTTACCCTACTCGGACCCTATCATAGCATTGCTATTGATGGGATATACTGAGTACGATGATGATGATGATGGTGATGAAAACTTTTGTATTCCTATCATTGTTTTTAAACAAGATCATACCCTTGTCATAGATAATACGGACCTTTTTATTGTTTTGTTCATAGCGTTTATGAATGAACAAATTCGTTTTCTGATTTAGTGTTTAATGATTTAGTGTTTAAAGTGACAAGTAGATCGATGGGCCAAGTAGAACTATATTGTTTAAAGTTAGAATCAACCTTATCTTTTTTAATTTTGAGTCACATATCTCATGTTTCAATAATTTAAACTTTGATACAAATTAAAATTCTGCCAAATTATATATCATCATACTTATACTTTTTTCGCTATGACATATATTTTTATTAACATATTATTATGTCATTCGGCTTTTGAACTTGGTCTAGTCGATTCAACAAGCAATCAGTTGAGCGGCTAGTATGATTTGCAAAACATCTATTTATGTGTAAATGCGTAATAAATAACAAAATACGAAGTGCTTTATTGTTTTATTTGAATTTATTTAATAGGAGCTGAGGATGTCTTTGAAAGTAGCATCCGATCCCCAGGAATAGAGGTAATGTTTGCCTATATCACGCCCCTGCCTTTAACTTCGTTATCGATGAGATTTCATTGGACACGGTTGTTGTTGATGTGAAATACCTTCTATAGTGTAGTTTTACTTTTCACATTTTCTTTTTTGTTACATTATATTCATAAACTAAGTATGAATTAATCGAGCACCCATAAATGTAAAATGAGTTGAGTATATAGGTCGAACTATAGTCAAACTTGAACTCAACTTGCTTACAAACCGAGCCAGGCTGACCGGTTTACAGTCAAGTTGATTTCAAGCGAGCCATTTCCAAACTTCTATTGAGCGAGCTTCAAGCCGTTTAGCAACCATAACTCAACATGATCAATACTTGGAGTTTCAGTTTCAAAGATTTCACCAAGTGATTCTTTTGCGAGAAAATATCTTTTAATACCATAAAAAGTAGAACATTTAATAACATATAAACTTCTATAAAACAAGCGTGATCAACATTTCAAGATTAAAACACGTTACACTATACAATGCATACCATACTTAAATCAAGATTAAAACAAAGTTTAGCAAAATATACACATCGTCAACGTTTAACAAATTACTCAAAACGCAAAATATTTGGTTAGAAACTTAAATGTAAAATCTAGAGTGAGAAAGACTAAGAATGGCACTTTAAAACCTGGGTTAACTTAAACAAGCTCAAACCAAAGTCAAGTCTGAACGTTTACGAATCAATCCAAACCGACTCATTTTCAGTTACCAGTTTCAACTTAAATAAACTCTACACACACCGAATTAACTTTAATTTAATTTAATAACAAAAGAAGGAAGACAGAACCAGGTGCCCTTGCCTGAAGAACCCTAACCCAGAAAGCAACCTTCCATCCATCTATCGATCTTCGTTCGGGAAAGAATAGAAAACAACGACAAACAAACGCTACCAGGTAGTATAATAATAATATTAATAATACACCTTTTCACTATTCTTTCTAGAGAGAGAAAACACCGATTTCAACCTTCACTCTGTCTTCGCCTTTCAATTTCACTGATAGAATTTCATTTCTCTACAGATTCCTTTCGAATTAGTAATCTTCTCTTTTTTTATTATTATTATTTTGAAATTTTACATATTATAATTTTGCTACCTGTTTTGTGCTTTGATTGATTATGTAACATGAACGAAATCTCATAATATAATTAATTTGTTAATGGTTTTTCATTGATACATAATTACACACGGCTGTGAGTGAAATTTAAGGTTTCGTATTCCAATAGGAGAATTCATGATTTTAGGGTTTTATTTTTTTTATATATATATATATTTAGGGTTTTGTATGTGAAGTTTCTTATTTTTTATGCTTTATTGTGATTTGATTGCAGGATTAACTGAGCATCAATACAATCTGAGCTTGATCAACACGGAACATGATTCATATGGTAAATTTTCTTTCGGTTCATGAGTTTCTGTCTTCTTTTAGATTTATGTCTAGTTGTTTTTCTATGTAATTTGGAATTGTTTTCAAACCGCACATGTGTTCACAAACCCACCTGTGCGTGTAAAAAAGGCGCACACTTTGAATTTAAAGATTGTAGAGCCACATTTGGCAAAATTGAATCACTCAGTCAAATTCCTCTTGTATGGTTTTATATGTTATTGTTCTTATTGAAAGTAACATGATACATGCTTATTCTTGTATGGGTCTTATTACAATGTGAATTGTTTGCTTTTGGCAACTTTTGTACCACCTCATGGTTTTAAGCCGAATATAAATAAATGTAAATGGTACTATGTTACGTGTGACAGTTTCTGTGCCATGAAGCATGTATAAAGTCTGGTTTAATCTTTTAAGGAGTTAGATAACTGAATTTATATGCACAGTTGTGTTGTGGTGATAGCGTTCCGTTAGCACATACTCGCACAAAAAGACAATAAAATGATAAACAGATGATGTGCTTGTTGAAATTCGGATGGATATTGAGAAATGTTTTTTGATATTTTAGCTGGATTAATCATGTTAATTATCTGCTCATAGTTGCTGCTATTAATGTTTGTGATTTTTGATAGTTTAGCTAGATTTATCATTGGCCTGATAAACGAGTAACTATATATATTTGGGGATATATAGTGTGTAAAGAGGCTTAATTTGATGGCACTTTTTTTACATCATCTATCGCAGTCTGAGCTCCTTGTTTTTGTTACGTCACGCGGAGTTCTGCATGCACAATTAATTATTTTTTGAAGATATTTGCTTGATCGAAAAGTTTCTAACTTGGTGTAAAGGTAATTGCTTTACTTGAATACTCGAGTTTGATTACTCTAAAATCTGTACTTGGATGTAGAAAGTACAGTTACGAGTCAAAAGGAAAGAAAAGCATATTGATTAAATTAAATTGCATATTTATTAAGGCTGCATGTTTCCAATTCTTCTTTCGATTGGTTTTCACTTGTAAATTGTGGAATGTGTATGCGCGCCGTTGCCAACACATCTGCATGTTATCTACTAAAACAACTTAACTTGGATTGCCTATTGGTTTGTGCTTATTGTTGATAATATATTCGAGAATAGAATCTAACATTTAGTTTCCTTTATTAACATATTATGCTTCACTTTACTTCAATTTTCTGCCGAATGGGACATTGTACACAAGGAAGGAGAAAAAGAGAGAGAAGAGAGGGGGAGGGGGGGGGGTAGTCTATTTATATATCACATATATTATTAATTTATTACTACGTATGTATATGCCATTTTCTGTTCAATCTATAGCAGCATTAACTGTGACGTGCATGTCTCAAAAGAACACATATATTTTCTTTTTTAACAACTGGAAACTTGTTATTATGTTTTTGCATTACGCCTTTTTTTTATTTGTCTGATGATTTGCTAAACAAAGAAAGTCGAAAACTGTACGAAGATTACCTTTTAAGTATAGTTTTAAGATATTTCTTTCATCTACTTAATTCACGAATTATGTTTAGGCACGTGTAATGTGAACATAGTATATACTCATATGAAAGATCATGCAGTAGTTCATACTCATATCTATGAAAGTAAAGGGTTAAGTTGATCAGGTTGACATTTTTAGTGAAATTAAGACATGAATAATGTTTGGAAGTGGGTTTTATAAACTCTGTATTTTATAATATATTATTTTTGAGATATCTCTGAAAGATATGGTGTCAACTGTCAAGTATAGCTGGAGTTTAAGAGAATTGTTTCATTTATTGAGTTCCAAGATGACAAGCTTTCTCTGTGTGCATTGTGGTAGGTAGTGTCGGGTCAAGTCTCGGCCATTGGCTGGGAAAGACCTTTTTAATCCATTTTTCATAAATAAATAATGTGGTGTTACCTTTTTGGTAAAGCCATTTTGGAAGCTCAACATGTTTGACCCGTTTTTTTTGTTAATCCTATATACCCGTGAAAGATAAAATATAACCCAAATCAATCCCTATACAAGTAAACAGACTGAAATTGCAACCTTAAGCATTATATTGACAAAAGGCTAGTTACACTTGAACTTGGTATATAAATAAAGCCAGTTATATTGACTTGGGTATAGTTAAGCAGCAACAAGATCTCATGGTTTTTTTTGATGATTCATGTCTATTTGCACGGGTCCCAGAAGCATCTTGGGCATCAATATGTTACTCCACAACATGAAGTTTGAGGATACTTTTGGGACAGTCTCATAACTAACAAGCTTAATTTTTTTTATTATAAACACAATTACTTCCTTACTTGGATGCCACGTCATTAACACTGTCCATGCGTTGCTGATTTGGCAAGCATGGGTGGGTCAGGTTGGGTCAAGAGCAGTTACTTTTGGTACTGGTCGGATTTGATTATACCCAAAACATGCTTGGTCTAATTTTATATTTATTTACTTTTTAAAAATTTTGCGTGTAAAATACAAGTACAAAAATTCTATTATTTCAGTATTTACCTAACTTATTGAGTAAAGTGATCTAGGAGTTCCTGTGCATTAAAAATACAATTTTTTGACTTTTGCCCCACTTTATGTTAGCTAGTACTTTTGATTTTATTCTGTTGACCCGTTAGAGATGAAACAAAACCCGAATTGACCCATTCATATGCAAATGGATTGTTATTGCCATTACAAACATATACTCATGCATAATAGTTAGCTAATTTTGTACTTGATAAAAGTATGATGGTTTTTTTTAGTTATGAGGGAGATTAAGACTTTAGTAGGTAAGTAATAAATATTAGCATTCTTGTAAATATTTTAAAGAATTTATACGTGGATCATATCAAGTTTACTTAATCTATTTGAGAATGAACATCATTAGCCGGTGAACTAGTTTTTAAAATTTTGTGTACGCAAATCTCTCCTGTTCTGCATGTAAGCCAATTGATTTGGTAAAATGTTAGCCGACTTTTGATAGGACTTAACATTATATGTGTATGTATATGCGTGTTCGTATTGCTGACATTGATTTTATTGTTTTACGTTCACAGGGCACTTTGGTAATTTGATCCATTGGATGGTTATATATATGATACTACAATGATGAGTAGTATGCTAACAATTTAGTTGGATCAACATGACGCTCGAAGACTTCTTTACCTCAACCGAGTTAAAAGACGGGCTCACAACTGCAACCAGAGTTAATGACCTCATCACTGTTATCCAAAACCAGAAAGAAAACATTGTGAAAAACGTTAGTGAAGCATCCCGGCAATGGTCTGCGGTTGCAAACACCATTGCAGCCACCGAGAGCAAAGAGTGCCTTGAACTTTTCATCCAATTAGACGGACATGTGTTCATTAATAAATGGCTCAACGATTCTCAAAACCTTATAGACGATACTGGAACCAGTTTGTTAGAAGAGTTGGTTGTGGCATTGTTACGGGCACTTGAGAGGTTGCAAGTGGACCACCATCACTCTGTGGGTTCAGGAGTTGGGTTAACCGTGCAGGGTCTTGTTGGTCATAGTAGTTTAACGGTTCGTGAGAAAGCTAAAGATCTTTGTGATAAGTGGGTCCCGGTTCAGAACAATGATGGAGAACCAACCAATGTTGATTCTGTTAACATCAATGAAGAAAAAGTTACTGTTCAACAAGAAACTGATAAACAAGAGATAGTGGCACAGGAAGTGGTTAAGGAATCTGCAACAGAAATAACTGAATCAGAAAGTTTGGAAGACGCAAATGAGAAGCAGAAGGTTGACTCTGTGACTACTTTATCTAGTACGTTGAAAGACACAACTTTGACTTCAAGTATGGGCGTTGTCCACGGTTTGGAGTCGGTTACAAAGACCGATACAATGGAAGAAAAGACCAACAAAGATGAGGATATGGTCAATGGTCGGGAATCTCAATCTCCCGTCCTCCAGACTACCACACCGGATGTCAACACCGCTAGCGGAAACGGTGATTCTGCTAGCGGTGGTGACGGTTCTGAGAACCCGAAGTCGTCATCGAGTACAGAAAGTGATGAAGATGAAAAGAAAGATACTGGAATCGAGAGTGACAGTAATTCGGGAAGCCCTTTGCCTGTATCCAAACAATCGGCAAAAAGCCAAAATGAGGATTTGATTACCAAAAGACCATCTGACATGGAACTGGATTATGGAATGGTGGACCCACTAGAGCTTGCTAGGCAAGTTGCTAATGAAGTGGAACTAGAAGTTGATTCTCCTGAACAAAGTTGCAGCACTTCCACAAGTGAAAAAGAACATCGATCGAGTCCGGGTTTAGGACATGAGGTTTCATCCGGAGCTGCACCCGCACCCGTACTTGAACCCGAACCTAAATCCGAACCTATGACCAATTCAGAAACACTTGATAACTCAACATTAGATCCTGAAAAGGGTTTTTCTGGATTTGATCTGAATGAAGATGTTGCTTTTGAAGAAACCGAAACCGAGTGTCAGGTGGGCCCGCTTTTAACCCCGGTTTCAGTTGTTGCTGCCGCCAACGGACCACCCGTTGCTCCTTTGCAATTTGAAGGTACTCTCGGCTAGAAGGTTCAGCCGCCACCAGTGCTTTTAGACGGATACCCGAAGGTGAAAAGACGTTTTCGTCCTCGTCCAGCCACAGCAACTCAACCCAACGTTTGACGCACTTTGACTTTGATCTGAATGTAGCTGAAGCCAGTGAGGACAAAATACAGTTGGATCTTAATAGTCTCGGTGACAGTGATGCTAGCATTGTTACACTGGACTGGAAACGGGAAACCCGAGTTATGCCTCTGAAACAAAACGGGCCACACAGCCCGTCCGTATCTTCGTCAATGCAGCCGTCTTACCGCAACATCGATTTGAATTTCAACGACCACCTAACCGTTCCAAATAATGCTTCATCCAATAACCCGTTTCTCGGTAAATTATTCAACACCACAAGAAGAATCAGTTATTTCCATTTTCGGTACCCAAGTTGAGGTGAACTGCAAGGATAATAATAATCATAACATTCCTCCTGTTCAGTCTAACGGAAGGCTTCTAGAACCTTCCGTAGATTTCAACTTGGGGAGACCGGGGTCGGGTCTAGGTTTAGGTCTCGGATCTTCAATCCCTTACTCTAATGTACCAGCTTACGGTTACACCCACTGTGGTTTTACAATGGGACCTATGTACGCCCCGCCCGGTGCACCGATCCCGTACATGGTCGATTCAAGAGGTGCCCCTATCATCCCACCCATCCAACCTGCGTTTTCTCAACACACCCAACCTTTCTTCTTCAACATGGGTACACCGTCTGCTTCGAATGGTGCGGGCCCATCACGCAACGCTCTTGATTTGGACTCAGGGTTTGTAACCGACAGGGGGAATAATATTAATAATAACGGAGGGTTGAGGCAGTTTTTGAATCATGATCAAGCGTCTTCGAGTACGAGGGGGGATAATATTATTAATCATAACGGGGGTTGAGGCAGTTTTTGAATCATGATCAAGCGTCTTCGAGTACGAGGGGGAATAATATTAATCATAATGGGGGATTGAGGCAGTTTCTGAATCATGATCAAGCGTCATCGAGTGCAACCATTGGAGGGAAACGTGATCAACCGGATAGTGGGTGGGATTTGTTTCCGATTAACTATAAGCATCAACAACCACCATGGCAATAAGAGGTCTGTTTTTATTCATGTCGGTATCTGGCTCCCTCTGTCTTTTTATCAGTTTTTATAGCCATAGGTTTATAGAGTAGGCTAGCTGTTAACTTTAGTTGGAGGGATGCTGGTACGATCTGAATAAAACGGTCTTTAGCGGGTTGTTGTTATGGTTGGGTGGTGGGGAGGGGAGGTGTGGTCTTATTCATGAAGATTAATTGGGAAAAGGAAGTAGGTTACAGTGATTTATTTGTTTTCAGAACTTTGTTTACATAGAGTTGTAATTTCTTCAACATAAATATCAAAGAAATTTAGAAAAGTGGTTTGGAGATATGGTTGTAATATATTACTATGTTAGCATGTTATCTATTTGTTTTTGAACCAGATATTATACCATGAGGGTGATATTTACACCAAAGAAATCACTACTGCACAATATCACTGTATAACAGTAAAAGTTGTGTGATTTGGTGTATGAAGTAATCTTTTTTGCTTTGTAACTAGAGTTGAGGCAATTTGAAGCAGTTTACCTACAATTGGGCCTATTTGGTTATTATTAAGTGGAGGGGCCAGGGGGCTTAAGTTTAACAATGAGGGGAAAACATAGGTTGAAACTTGAAAGTCATCCAATATATAATCAAATTTATGAGATCTTGTAAATGGCTTATTATAGTTAATTAAATAATATTCAATAAAACTGTTTATAAATTTTCTTAAAACACATTCCAAACCTCACAAATGACTTTTCTAGATGCATAGGAGTTTAAAATTTCTACGCTTTTTGACAAGTGTTCGTGGTAATAAGGAGAGGATAAATATACAATATAAACTCGATAAAATCTTAAAAGCCTGATTGTTACAAACTTTGTAACGCATCTTTAAAAGTCAAATCATGTTTTGCTACGTTTTTTTTGACATGTATAAAGTATGGGTGTTTGCTTCTCACGTTACGATTGTGTCTTTTTCATGCTAATATGATATTCGTTGATTAGTGTTGTAGAATAAGATATGATTTCTTGACAAATTTTATTTTACTAATCTAGGTTAGCAACTATAGATCGATAATAATCGATATTGTCAATAACTAGTGACGCTCTTTTAAGTTTTTAACTTTTATTTTCGTTTCCACCAATAGTTTCACTCGCATAATCATTCTAGATTTACACTAGATTTCCACTTGATTTTTGAAGAGGTATGTACCCGCCTCAACACCAAGCAAGGCGGGTCAACCCACAAGATAAAGACATTATGAAGGCACAAAGCCAAAACCCAGGCGCATCGCGCATACAAAACATGCTCAGGCATCATATGCTCGCGCATCACATATGCGCGCGGCGCATATCGCATGCTCTTGCACATCACATATGCTCGCGTGTCACATATGCGCGTGGCGCACCAGCGCGCGGCGCATATCACACGCTCGTGCATATCACACCTGCGCATGAAATATCTGCGCGTGAGAATAAAAAGAAGACTTCGCGCATCCTCAGGATGGGCGCATATCACACGTGCACATAATCAACCTCGTCCTTATCCAAATCAGGATCAGGGCAACCTTGATTGTGCACGTCAGACACTCTTCTAGAAGGCATCTTTTTAAGGAGTAAGAATATGCTGATGTTGACAGCTGCCAAATGAAAGGTCGACAACTCAGCATGACACATGTGCTACCACATGATTTCAACCAACGAGAAAGCGCCAGGTGTCCCAGAGGACACGTGGCGCAGTGCGATTGGAGGAGGCCAACGAGGCTGAGCCCAGCCAGTGGAAACCCTAGCACTATAAATACAGCATCAACTCCACTTTGATGACACATTCATTCACACTCAATCATTGACAGTTACAAGCAGTGATATCACATTCAATCATATTGAATTATATTCACTCACAGTCAGTTACAGAAAAACACACAGTCACACAATCAAGAGTATTCAGCGATTCAACAATACTCTTGAGATTTCACTGACTCACACTTTATTATCTTCTCCACAAAGACACTGATTCTCACGCCGGAGGGTTACCCCAAAGAGGACCCCTCTGTCCCTTTCTGAGGGGTAAGTAACGGCGCTGTTCATTTTGTAGGTGGAAGAACACGGATTCAAAGGAACCATCGGTGAAACAGTTTAATCATACCCGAGGAAAGTAGATCTGCTACCAGTGAGTAGATCCACGTTGTACCCGCCTCAACACCAAGCAAGGCGGGTCAACCCACAAGATAAAGACATTATGAAGGCACAAAGCCAAAACCCAGGCGCATCGCGCATACAAAACATGCTCAGGCATCATATGCTCGCGCATCACATATGCGCGCGGCGCATATCGCATGCTCTTGCACATCACATATGCTCGCGTGTCACATATGCGCGTGGCGCACCAGCGCGCGGCGCATATCACACGCTCGTGCATATCACACCTGCGCATGAAATATCTGCGCGTGAGAATAAAAAGAAGACTTCGCGCATCCTCAGGATGGGCGCATATCACACGTGCACATAATCAACCTCGTCCTTATCCAAATCAGGATCAGGGCAACCTTGATTGTGCACGTCAGACACTCTTCTAGAAGGCATCTTTTTAAGGAGTAAGAATATGCTGATGTTGACAGCTGCCAAATGAAAGGTCGACAACTCAGCATGACACATGTGCTACCACATGATTTCAACCAACGAGAAAGCGCCAGGTGTCCCAGAGGACACGTGGCGCAGTGCGATTGGAGGAGGCCAACGAGGCTGAGCCCAGCCAGTGGAAACCCTAGCACTATAAATACAGCATCAACTCCACTTTGATGACACATTCATTCACACTCAATCATTGACAGTTACAAGCAGTGATATCACATTCAATCATATTGAATTATATTCACTCACAGTCAGTTACAGAAAAACACACAGTCACACAATCAAGAGTATTCAGCGATTCAGCAATACTCTTGAGATTTCACTGACTCACACTTTATTATCTTCTCCACAAAGACACTGATTCTCACGCCGGAGGGTTACCCCAAAGAGGACCCCTCTGTCCCTTTCTGAGGGGTAAGTAACGGCGCTGTTCATTTTGTAGGTGGAAGAACACGGATTCAAAGGAACCATCGGTGAAACAGTTTAATCATACCCGAGGAAAGTAGATCTGCTACCAGTGAGTAGATCCACGTTTCTTCATTGGCGCCATCCGTTTGGCTGCAACCTGGACCATACAGAGTTCTGTTTGGGCCTCTTCTCTTTGCTGCGCGGTGATTCAGCCTGATGCGCTCTTTCTCTTGCCCTATCTTGGGCAATCTGTTTCTCATTTCTCGCGAAAACTCGCGATGCCTCCATTAACTTGGCCCACGTGGTGGGCATGCCATCTTTGCTTACGAGAGCTCGTCGTAACTGATCACTGCGCGCGCCTTGTGTAAAGGCCACGCGCAGGAGCTGCTCAGTTATGCCCCCGATTGCCAGGGACTCCTGATTGAAACGAGTGATGTAATCTTCAATCGTTTCATCATTCCTGCGTATGCAGTGCATGATGTCATCAGGATCGCTTTTATAGGCCCAGGAGAGAGAAATGTGGCAGCTGATCGGGTTTCACGCGCCCCCACTCGCAGGGGCAACCCAACGACGGCGCGACACGTGTCCCTAACAGCTGTGTGAGGGGACGTGAAAGGCAACTGTAGCACCTCGAGCACACGAAACGTCTGACACGTTTACGGCGCACGTCATCACCAACCAACCACGTGTTTGGACCTTTCGTTTTCAACCAAATGGATAGAACTTCGCGCGACGGTGGAAACAACAAAGAAAACGACAAAACCCCCTATAAAAGGACAATTCAGTGAGTCTAATATCTATCTTACCACGCTCGCGCAAGATAAGACACACATTAGACTGGGGGGGCTTGAAGAGGTATGTACCCGCCTCAACACCAAGCAAGGCGGGTCAACCCACAAGATAAAGACATTATGAAGGCACAAAGCCAAAACCCAGGCGCATCGCGCATACAAAACATGCTCAGGCATCATATGCTCGCGCATCACATATGCGCGCGGCGCATATCGCATGCTCTTGCACATCACATATGCTCGCGTGTCACATATGCGCGTGGCGCACCAGCGCGCGGCGCATATCACACGCTCGTGCATATCACACCTGCGCATGAAATATCTGCGCGTGAGAATAAAAAGAAGACTTCGCGCATCCTCAGGATGGGCGCATATCACACGTGCACATAATCAACCTCGTCCTTATCCAAATCAGGATCAGGGCAACCTTGATTGTGCACGTCAGACACTCTTCTAGAAGGCATCTTTTTAAGGAGTAAGAATATGCTGATGTTGACAGCTGCCAAATGAAAGGTCGACAACTCAGCATGACACATGTGCTACCACATGATTTCAACCAACGAGAAAGCGCCAGGTGTCCCAGAGGACACGTGGCGCAGTGCGATTGGAGGAGGCCAACGAGGCTGAGCCCAGCCAGTGGAAACCCTAGCACTATAAATACAGCATCAACTCCACTTTGATGACACATTCATTCACACTCAATCATTGACAGTTACAAGCAGTGATATCACATTCAATCATATTGAATTATATTCACTCACAGTCAGTTACAGAAAAACACACAGTCACACAATCAAGAGTATTCAGCGATTCAGCAATACTCTTGAGATTTCACTGACTCACACTTTATTATCTTCTCCACAAAGACACTGATTCTCACGCCGGAGGGTTACCCCAAAGAGGACCCCTCTGTCCCTTTCTGAGGGGTAAGTAACGGCGCTGTTCATTTTGTAGGTGGAAGAACACGGATTCAAAGGAACCATCGGTGAAACAGTTTAATCATACCCGAGGAAAGTAGATCTGCTACCAGTGAGTAGATCCACGTTTCTTCATTGGCGCCATCCGTTTGGCTGCAACCTGGACCATACAGAGTTCTGTTTGGGCCTCTTCTCTTTGCTGCGCGGTGATTCAGCCTGATGCGCTCTTTCTCTTGCCCTATCTTGGGCAATCTGTTTCTCATTTCTCGCGAAAACTCGCGATGCCTCCATTAACTTGGCCCACGTGGTGGGCATGCCATCTTTGCTTACGAGAGCTCGTCGTAACTGATCACTGCGCGCGCCTTGTGTAAAGGCCACGCGCAGGAGCTGCTCAGTTATGCCCCCGATTGCCAGGGACTCCTGATTGAAACGAGTGATGTAATCTTCAATCGTTTCATCATTCCTGCGTATGCAGTGCATGATGTCATCAGGATCGCTTTTATAGGCCCAGGAGAGAGAAATGTGGCAGCTGATCGGGTTTCACGCGCCCCCACTCGCAGGGGCAACCCAACGACGGCGCGACACGTGTCCCTAACAGCTGTGTGAGGGGACGTGAAAGGCAACTGTAGCACCTCGAGCACACGAAACGTCTGACACGTTTACGGCGCACGTCATCACCAACCAACCACGTGTTTGGACCTTTCGTTTTCAACCAAATGGATAGAACTTCGCGCGACGGTGGAAACAACAAAGAAAACGACAAAACCCCCTATAAAAGGACAATTCAGTGAGTCTAATATCTATCTTACCACGCTCGCGCAAGATAAGACACACATTAGACTGGGGGGGCTTGAAGAGGTATGTACCCGCCTCAACACCAAGCAAGGCGGGTCAACCCACAAGATAAAGACATTATGAAGGCACAAAGCCAAAACCCAGGCGCATCGCGCATACAAAACATGCTCAGGCATCATATGCTCGCGCATCACATATGCGCGCGGCGCATATCGCATGCTCTTGCACATCACATATGCTCGCGTGTCACATATGCGCGTGGCGCACCAGCGCGCGGCGCATATCACACGCTCGTGCATATCACACCTGCGCATGAAATATCTGCGCGTGAGAATAAAAAGAAGACTTCGCGCATCCTCAGGATGGGCGCATATCACACGTGCACATAATCAACCTCGTCCTTATCCAAATCAGGATCAGGGCAACCTTGATTGTGCACGTCAGACACTCTTCTAGAAGGCATCTTTTTAAGGAGTAAGAATATGCTGATGTTGACAGCTGCCAAATGAAAGGTCGACAACTCAGCATGACACATGTGCTACCACATGATTTCAACCAACGAGAAAGCGCCAGGTGTCCCAGAGGACACGTGGCGCAGTGCGATTGGAGGAGGCCAACGAGGCTGAGCCCAGCCAGTGGAAACCCTAGCACTATAAATACAGCATCAACTCCACTTTGATGACACATTCATTCACACTCAATCATTGACAGTTACAAGCAGTGATATCACATTCAATCATATTGAATTATATTCACTCACAGTCAGTTACAGAAAAACACACAGTCACACAATCAAGAGTATTCAGCGATTCAGCAATACTCTTGAGATTTCACTGACTCACACTTTATTATCTTCTCCACAAAGACACTGATTCTCACGCCGGAGGGTTACCCCAAAGAGGACCCCTCTGTCCCTTTCTGAGGGGTAAGTAACGGCGCTGTTCATTTTGTAGGTGGAAGAACACGGATTCAAAGGAACCATCGGTGAAACAGTTTAATCATACCCGAGGAAAGTAGATCTGCTACCAGTGAGTAGATCCACGTTTCTTCAATTTTATTAAACATGTTGCTTTTGTATGAGAGAGAAGTCGGTTGGAAATGTTATTATTGGGCAACGAACCACATAATTGTAATGATTCCAACCTTCTTTGAAGTATAAAATATTATACTAACATAAAAAATTTACAACCATCAATTTCATATTGATTACCCTTCTTTTGAAATAGGCAATGTTGTTAAAACCGGACCGGATCGACCGGTTGAACCGGGAATGGGTCCATCGACCGGTCCTGTTCTATGCTGCTCGTTCGGTATGCAGAAAGAAAACCGGCCGGTCTGAAACAGTTCACCGGTCCGACCGGAAAACCAGACCGGTTGAACCGGTTTTCCTATTAAAAAATAATGTTTTTTGAAAAGTTTGTTTTTCTAGCATTTTTTAAGCCGAATTCGTTCGGCCGGTCTGACTGGTTTGACCGGTTGAACCGGTGAACCAGTTGTTCAACCGGTTAGCTATCCGATCCGGTTACGAAAACATTGGAAATAGGTTGTGGAACATTATGCTTATCATCAAAGGTTTGAGGTACATCCCAAAAATCAATATTCTAGCAT
Source organism: Bidens hawaiensis (assembly GCF_021521415.1). Classification (NCBI taxonomy): domain Eukaryota; kingdom Viridiplantae; phylum Streptophyta; class Magnoliopsida; order Asterales; family Asteraceae; genus Bidens; species Bidens hawaiensis. The sequence continues at coordinate 817,553 of NW_027491271.1, forward strand.
TTGTATAAGTTTGAAATGTTTGGTTTCAATATCAGTACCTATTTTAGTAATGATCAGCCGATATCTCTCTATAGAGTTAATTTGAGCTACATATCAAATTAGGGATGAGATTGACAATGCATCAAAAAATAACAATACAAAAAAAGTATAAACGTATAAATTGAATATCATACTGATTCTATCAGTCCAACACTGATACCATTCAAACTAATTTTATTGTAATATTATATCAATCAATCAATCAATCAATCAATCATACCCAGTGAAATCCCACCAACAGCAAAGCTATAAGTAGGGTCTGGGGAGACTTCCAGAGAGACCCTCAACTCTATCCAAATGGATAAAGAAGTGGCTTCCAGAGAGACCCTCAACTCTAATATGTATGAGACAATATAAGGAAATCAAGGTTCAACAGTAAATAGTAATAATAATACAAATAATAATAATAATAGTAATAATAATAATAATAATAATAATAATAATAATAATAATAATAATAATAATAATAATAATATATGGGAAGAAAATACCATTATTGTGTGTGACCAGAATAAGGTTAATAGACGCCCTAAAGTGTTCATTTCTCTCTAAAAATCGTTAACTTTAATCCTACTTCTCCAAGAATTCCTATCCTCAACCATGTCCTCTGAGAGGTTTAGGTCTATCAGATCATGTCTAATCCTCTCATCCCAAGTCAATTTAGGCCGTCCTCTACCCCTCCTCCCCTCTATAGTAATGCTTTCTACGGATCTAACAAGATTCGTCGTCTGTCTTCTCTTCACATGTCCAAACCATCTCAATCTCCACTCTCTTATCTTGTCTGATATGTTCGCTACCCCTAATCTCTCTCGAAACACAATGTTTCTTATTTTTTCTAACCTTGTGTGCCCACACATCCAGCGTAGCATTCTCATTTCTGCTACCTCCATCTTCCACACATGTGCCTTCTTGATAGCCCAGCAATCCGTTCCATATAGCATTGCAGGTCTAACTGCGACCCTATAAAATTTTCCCTTTAGTTTAGTTGGAAAACTATTGTCGCACAATATACATGTGGCTGCTTTCCATCTACACCATCCCACCAGAACTCGATGTGTCACATCACTGTCTAATTCCCCATTGCTCTGAACAAATGATCCTAGATACTTGAACTTCGTTACCTGCGGAACCAGCTGCCCTTCAATGGTGATCTGTGCGTCTTCATTGTCATTTACCCCACCAAAATCACAGTGTAGGTACTCCGTCTTAGAGCGACTAACTCTTAAACCTTTTGTCTCTAAGGTTATTCGCCACTCCTCTAGCCTCATGTTTAGATCTTGTTTTCCCTCAGCAATTAAGACAATATCGTCTGCGAACATCATGCACCACGGAAGCGCCCCCTGAATCGACTTTGACAACTCATCCAAGACTACTGCAAAAAGAAACGGACTCAACGCTGACCCCTGATGAAGACCTACCTCTACGGGGTAGAAATCAGTTCCCCACGGGCGCACGGACACTTGTTGCACTCCTGGTATACATATCCATAATTATCTCTATATATTTCGTCGGTATTCCTCTACCCTCCAAACATTCCCAAAGCAACTGTCGTGGCACACTGTCGTATGCCTTTTCTAGGTCAATAAAGACCATATGCAGGTCACGCTTCTTCTCCCTATACTTTTCCATTAATCTTCTTATAAGGTGTATTGCCTCTGTGGTGGAACGCCCCGACATGAAGTCAAATTGGTTCACCGTAACCGAAGTTTCCCGTCTAAGTCTAACCTCAATCACTCTTTCCCATAGCTTCATAGTATGGCTTAGTAGTTTGATTCCTCGATAATTACCACAACATTGGGCGTCTCCTTTGTTCTTATAGATAGGAGCTACAACGCTGCTCCTCCACTGGTCTGGCATCTTACCAGATTTGAGGATAATATTGAACAGAGTAGTTAACCACCAGACTCCTTCCTCTCCCAGACACTTCCACACCTCTATGGGTATGTTGTCTGGGCCAATCGCCTTAACCCTTCCCATCCTCTTAAGTGCAGTTTGCACCTCTTCTGGTGTGATCCGTCTACAGTAGCAGTTATTCGGTTGTTGTCATTGGAAGGTTGTGTTGTCATATTCTTCTTGGTGAGCTATCCCATTGTTAAAAAGATTGTGGAAGTAGGTTTGCCATCTTAGCTTGATCTCTTGTTCCTTGACCAGTACATGCCCATCGGTATCCTTTATGAACTTCATAGGTTCTAGATCTTGCCTTCTACGCTCCCTGGCTTTGGCAATCTTAAACATAGCATGTTCCCCCCTCTTTTGTTTCTAAACGTTCATACATCCGTTTATATGCCGCGTTCTTTGCTTCCGCCACTGCCTTCTTCGCCTCTCTCTTGACCGTTTTGTAGGTCTCCCTCAACTCCACTCGCTCCTCCTCATTCGTGCATTTCATACGCTCCCTAAAACATCCTTGTTTGTTCCTTATCTTGTCTTGTACTGCTTCATTCCACCACCAAGACTTATTATGCCCACCTGTCTTTCCTGTTGTGACCCCTAGAGTCTCCTTTGCTACTTGAATGATCTTTGTCGCCATAGCTTCCCATATATGAGTTGAGTCCCCATTTAGTCTAGCTCGTGTCTGTAGTATGAGTTTATCCTTAAACAGTCGGATGTTTACGTCCTTCAAATTTCCCCATCGAATTCTAGGTTTACCTTTCTTCTCTCGAACAGTCAATTTATTTCTAAAGCCTATATCTGTCACCAGCAGTCGATGTTGAGCCACAGCTGTCTCACCAGGTATGACTTTGCAGTCATTCCACCAACGTCGGTCTCCTTGCCTCATCAAAAGGTAGTCAATTTGCGTGTCTTGTCCACCAGTGCTAAAAGTGATCAACTAAGAATCTTTTTTCTTAAAAATAAGAATTTAAAATACCTAGATCGTTAGTTCCAATGATTCTAAAATTTAAAATGCCAACTTCATAATTTGGCATTGTCGTTAGTTCCAATGATTCTAAAATTTTCAAATCACCATTTATTCTAAACTATCAGGCTGCTTGTGGAACACTTTTGCCCAACTTTACGAAGAGGTGGATGGCCCTAAACCTCGGCTACATCTTACCGCGAGATTAGTTTATTAATTTATTTCGTTAATTTGTTTCTCCTATTAATTTTTATATACCCTTATAATAAATTTTCAGGAATCTTCATAAACTTCTTAATTTAAGGTGACACTCCTTCATTAGTTTATTTCTCTCTTTATATTTCCGTACACTCCCAGTAGGCTAATACCTTTAGAAAATCACTAGCGAAATAGTTGAAAGTTTTTTGGAGGTGTGAAAAACGCCCTTATTTACTTCATCTTCGATGACGCATTAGGCTGAGGGTAATGGGGGTGTACGGGAGGCGCGGCCGCTGATGTGGCTCACGAACACCGCTACACCCCTCAGGTGAGCCGGGGCGCGGTTGGTCTCCGTGGCTGGGACCGTGGGGCTAATCTAGCCGTTGGAGGTTTTGTTTTAAAATAAATAGCCGTTGGCTATTTTAATGTTTTTTTATTTTCAAACCCATTGTAAATAACTACCCTATTTTATAACAATAACACACCATTCTCACTACATTTCTCTCCAATAATTTAAAAACCTCTCTAAGTTTCTCAAATTTAAAACCATGTTGGGCTCGGGTTACGGTAATATCAACACACAACCGGAGCCAGCTAAACCCACAGAACAATCCCAAAAAGGTAAGGAGAAGAAAACCGGAGAAGCGGGATTGGTGAAGCTCGAGATAAAATTTAACGAATTGTCAAGTACCCTCCTTTCGATTAATGAGGCTCGACATACAAAAAATCGGTTAAAGAGTTTGACATTTCTAGCTAAAGACTTTAGCCACCTACCGCTATCCGACCAAGCGATAATGGAGGAAGAAAAGGATCTTATTCGGAAGAAATTGGCGGACAAAAAATAAAACACTACTTTTATGTATTTTAAATTTATGTTTTTCTTTTCTTTTCTATTTATGTTTTAATGAAGTATTTTAATTTATAATTGTGTACATAAATAAAAAATAAATAAAAAACTGGATCAAGCCCCGGATTAATTGGACCACTACACCCTCTAGGGCTTGGTTGAGGGGTTTGATCCAGTGCCATGTTATACCTTACGTGTCGGGTTTTGATTGAATCACTTGGGGCTCAACCAAGCCCCATTACCCTTAGCCTTACATGGGCTTCCCAATTTTAAATGAAATGCGTTATTACTCATTAGTCATTACCGAGAATTTTATATTATATTACAAAAATACTACCAATTCATGTGTGTTTTATAACGTGTCTAAACGTTATATGCATAAATAGCAATATCAATAGCTAGATACACGAATATTATGAAATATACATCAATCAAGTTTTATTTTCATCAGCAAACACATACGGGCTAAACAAACATTTGATATAAATAAAATAAAATAAAATAAAATAAAATAATAATAATAATAATACAGAGATGCAAATGGATAAGTGAAGAATAAAGACTACTCCATCTTCCTGACGTCATCTCCTCGACTCCAAAAGCGGTTACATCTTCTCCTCCACCTCTATCCCTCAACTCCACTCCAATGGATGATGACGTCATTCCACCTCTCAGCAACCAAATCATCCAATTCCTCCTATCAATCTCTTCAACGGAACACAACACTTCCGATCACCAAATCGAATACCCTCGGAGTTTCAGTCAACCAAATCCAGATCGAGACGTCACACACCGGCGTCACGTGCTCCGTCAACGCCTCCACGACCTCGCCATATCCACCGGCCGCCGTGACCGGATCCTCGACTGGGCGGAGCTGCTGCTACAGCTCGAAGATCAATCCGTAACATTCGGTCTCCAACGCCTCGAATTCGACGAAACCTACACCGTCAACGCAGACGATTACGTCGACGTCACGGCCTACAATTCGATCCTGCAAGGCCTAGCTGACGGCGTCGGAACCGGCGCCGGAGCTCCGCCGGCGTCGAAAGCGGTTATCGAGTCGTTACAAACGGTTGAGGTGAACGAAACGGTTACGGATATATGTGTGGTGTGTAATGACGGAGTTTATAATAATGAAGAGAAGAGTATTGTGAAGAGGTTGCCTTGTGGACATTTGTATCATGGAGTTTGTATTACGCCGTGGTTGAGCTCGAGGAATACGTGTCCGGTTTGTCGGTTCGAGTTTGCGACGGATGACCCCGAGTATGAAGAAAGGAGGTTGCAGAGATCAGTGGCTATGGGATCAAGAGTTGGTGATGGTGGTAGGGTTTGATGTGTGTTTTAAGTTGTAATTTGTAAATTGAATGTTGTAAAACAATTAGTCATGTAGGGGTGGTGTTAGTTTTACAATTTACAAAGGTTTTCGTTTGATTTTGTGTAAAATAAAATGCTTGATAATTTTAGTGCTAAAAAAAAACTTTGGTTACTATTTTGATATACAAAAAGCGTGTCTAGGCGCGAGCAAGTTTGTTGGCCTTTAAGTTTTAACGACTTAAGGCATGGCATGTACGAAAGGTGTGCACGTCTTTGCCCTCTTGTATGTTGTCGTCGTCGTCTGGATGTTTAGCAACCTTTTTTTGTACATGTACATGTATTTAATTTATATATTAAACTACATATAAAGCTTATTTATGTATAAATACTGTATTTAATTTATATATTAAATTACATATAAAGCTTATTTACGTATAAATACCGAGTTAAATGTGGCTATAAATCTATATGAAATATATAAAACAAATTTATATTTTTTTCGTCTCGTGTATGAAAATGCATGCGCTTTGGACTTTCTGTTGTTGTCTGGGTGCGGCTCAAGCTTTTTAAAACCAAGGTTACTATGCTTGCATTGTTTTATGTAAAATGATTTCACTTGTATAAGTATTTATACTAGTTTTCTACCAAAAGATTGTACTTTAGAATCTTTCTATTCTGGTTATTCACTAAACAGGCCTATAAAAGAACATGACGTTGAATAATTCATTTATATTTAAAAAAACTAAAAGCCAAAGATCAATAATTCTATATCTATCTATTTTAATAAAAAAGCTATCATTTTTGTCACTTGTCAATATCACAGCCATCCTCATCATTTTTTCAACCAATTTTCATATATGGTCTTTATCTTTCAAATCATTTCAATATATGACAATAAAATTATAGGTTTATTCCAACTAAATTCATTACTACATATAATAAGTATTCTCTATATAGACTGACAAGAGACGATTAGTAAATTTTGAAATGTTAATTAAAGCGTTTATTATGGTTTATATTCAAAATAATAAACAATAAACATTCGACTCATAATATGTGGAATGGGAACAATCGACTTGGACTAAATTCTGATAACGTCAGCGGCTAAGGCTTAGCCTTTAATACCTAAAAATACATATGATTTTAAAACTAAAAGTTTTCGGGTTGACCCGAAACCTAGAACTCGGACCCAAGAACCAACCCGAATTACTTCGGTTCACGTTCGAGCTAGTTAGTATTTTCTTGGGCTCGAGTTTCTCGGGTCAGGTTAGTTTGGGTTCAGGTACGGGTTTTCTTGGGTTCGGTTTCATGTTACGGGTAAAAATGGCAGCCCTACTTTCAACGATTATAAATAAGAATCACTACATTCATTTTATACAACTTTAAATCTTCTAATATTCTATTAACTCAGAATAATCACTATTATTTGAACATGGTTTTAATGTTAGTATGTATTTTTTATTTTCCTGTCAATTACATTCATATGAAATAAACAAATCATTTTGTTATATTTAAATTTTGGGTTATTATGTTGCTTGATTATACAATTTTTAATTGTAAAATATAAAGTCAATTAAAAATTTGTCATACATAGAATATTAATAACACCAAATTTATCATGATCAATAAATCTCAAATTGTAAAGATTCTAAGGATAATTATATTATCAAAGTTCAAGTATATGGTTTTTGAGATAATTATGTTTTTTTTATAAACATGAGAAAATGTTCTCAAATGACATCATATTAATTGATTAAACGCTATGATATTTTATGTGTATGAATATTTTTTTATTAGTATCATGGATATATATTATCATTTATCTAAAGTTGGTATGTACTTGGAGAACCTTTTTGTCACACGGACAATTATATATAGCTATATAAAGAGTTATAAACATGCATATATGCTACTTTACTGAGAGTTCAGACATGAACCAAAAATTTTGATTTTTGATAAACAATGTATACCTGCTAATACAATCACAAATGTAGTGTAAAAGGAAGTTTTTACATATTTGTAACATATTTGTGTAATCTTAGTTATGTAATTTATGTAATTTTAATTTAATTGTAATTTTGTTAACAATATATGATCAATTTGTTGACTATATTTCACTTAATGATCAAAGTTTAAAATTACCCATGTAATAAACGGGCCTCAAACTAGTTACAAATAAAGGGACACACTAGCAAGGAGGTAGTAGCCCAAAACAGATCAAATACAAAGTTTTGAAGTTACAATATCATTTTTACATGTCCACCTATTTGCTTTTTACCCATAAGAATCCCAAGCACCTGTATCGTCTATCATTTTCTGAATAGACATCAATCTATTCGAAAAGATATTTTATTTCGAGTATTCCAAATAACCCATGATGTGAGTAATATTACCACTACAGCTTCTTCCTTTTTCCTACTCTTGCCAAAATCTGAAAGCATGAAAACAATTTTTACTCATTTACTTAAATAAATGAACATAAGAACATCTCCGATACTCTCTTAGTTCTTTAATGTTTGTTAAGTCTTCATTCTTCCTATTCATTTGAATTTAATTGTTCACCTAAATTGGCCCATCACTCGTTAGCCCATTAGCACAACTAAATTTAGAATCAAGGTTAAGATAGTAGATTAGTAGGAAATTGATATAAAACATGTTAATGTTAATGAAGAAGTTAACTATTAAACATTTTCGGGTGTGATGTACCTAACATATTTTTAAGTTAGATTAACACACTCCTAGGTCCTGATTGAGCCTTAATCTTCCTTAAAACTCCTCTTTTAAGCACCTATAAAGAACATATTGACACATAAACCTCTAAACTTTAAAAATCTCACAAAATTAGGTGAACAAAGCTTCTACTCATAGTTTCTTTCTCATGATGACGATGATAATAATTGCTTGGATGATGAATGCTATATCCCTTCTAAGGTCTTGATTTCTTCTTAAAACATGAATCTACAAACTGATTTGAAGATAAGACTTTTAATAACTCTTGGACTCTAGCACATTAAAGCTCTCAAAGTTTGTCATTGATTTACTTTCGGCGCCAGCCAAAGTGTTTGCGACTTGAAATTCGACTAAAGATGTGTGGAGGGTATTTATTGATCATATAGGGTGAAGAAATGGCGAGGTTTGTAAAAAATACGCGTGTAACTTGACTTAGCTTTGTCCAAAGATGTCATACGGTCTGTATGGGCAAAACCGCAACGAAACTAAGGTTTCTTTGAAGTACGGTGAAGCGCCATACAGCCCAGGCCCGTATGACATGATACGACCCGTGTGGCCTACTTTCAGAAAGTGGCAATTAGTCCCTTGACTTTGATTTTGCAGTATTGACAGATTTGACATCTTAACTTTCAAATGTCGGTTTTGCCTAATTAAACACTTAGGCTTTTCATGATTATATTTCAGTCAGAAAACTAACTATCCTTAATTAAACGGCAAGCCGGAAGACGAGGTGTTACACTTAATGAATTTGTTGGTGCTTGTTTTTAGCTTAGAGATACTCCTGATTTCCTAAACATTTTTGCGAGTTTTTAAAAAACTTTTGCTGGAGTTTGCACAATTGGCCTTTTGGAAATCATTTGACACCTCATGTATACTTTCACTAAATGCTAAAGCTTAGCGTGTATGAGGACTTGATTACTTATGGAATTCATATATTGAATTCTAACACGTTTAGGAACATAATTCTGTGTAGATTTTTGGTGTTTGTTAACACTGCACTCGCATGTTTACTAACCATAGAATTCTTAGCACTAGTGTTCGAAGAACCAGATCTAACACATTTTTAATACATGATTGAGAAACTGAACAATGTATTAAATTGGTGTTATAACTTGGATATCATCTGTAAGCTTAACTGATCCGGACTTACTAACTATATGTTCCTTGATCTTGTGATCATTTGACCTTTTGTTTTTAAGTTTCTGGATCGTATTCCCATTTTTTAATAGTTCAATTAATTTGTTCTAGTTCCTTTCTAGTGTTGGCTAGCTTTGACAACAAATCAACAATTGTAGTTTGATAGTCTGTTGCTTCATGTTTTAACAAGAAGATTTGTTTATTCAATTCAACAACGGTCTTTCCAAATGTTGTATCTGTTGGAAGTAATTTCGGTTTTTTTATTATCGATCCGGGACTAGAATTGGTATCAGAGCCAAGTTCAAGAAATCGATAATTGAGTTAACTTTGATCGGCGGTGAGGCGGATCAACGGTATCTTGAGGAGGAGCTATTAATCGACGTATATCGGAACCCAGTTGGGTTTCCGAATCGGGGTCTAGTACGGTGAACGTGGAGAACAACCAGGTTCCTTCAAGGCATCGGCCGAATTTTGTGCAGGGGTAGTTTCCGGCGAGAGTGAAATTACGTTGGTAACGTTTTCGTTTTCGTATTTTGTAGTTTCAAACTTTGGTGATTAAAGAACTAGAAAAAGGGCATTTCAAAAAAATAAAAAAGAACTAGAAAAAGGTGTCTTAAAAGTCAAAAGGAGTTTGTTTTTTTGTAACTGAGGCCAGCAGTGGTTACGAGGCAAAGTGGAAAACAAGAATTTATTTTCTTTTTTTCTCCTTAAATCGCAAGCACACGAAAGGAAAAGAAATCATTTTTGTTTGAAGCAGGGTGGTACATGTTTGGTGTTCAAGGAGGATTTTAAAGAAAAGATAAGTTGATATAATTTTTTTTATTGGTTTAACACGTTTGGTTTAACCGAAACTTTAAAGAACGGGTTGGATAAGTTGGTTCAATTTAGAGTTTGCTTTACACGGGTTAAACGAGTTATGTTCTGACCTAAGGGTTTGATATGTTGGATCGAACCGGGTGCTCACTAAGAAGATCAAGAAGATTGTTGTTCACTCGATTAGATGACCGGGATTGCAGCCAAAGGAGTGGTTATGCGTTTTCATACGGCCGAGTGAATGGTCGGGGACATGGTCACAGAGGTAGTCGAGTTCGGGGGCCGAAAGAACACAGTCATGGATCAAGGAGAGTTCCGGGAGATCAAGACCGAGATGATGAAGACCAAGATGGTTGTGAAAACCGAGAAGGTCAAGTTTATTGATCAAATCAGACACGGCAAAAGAGACATGCTCGGAGTTAAAGTTTCACCTAATTCGAGTCAGAAATTAGGGGGTGATTGTTGGAAGTAATTTCGGACTCCAAGTCATAAGTCGGTGAACTTTAGGGACCAAGGATGACAAGTAGGTCATAGTGGTTATGTTTCCTAATTACGTTATGTTTCCTAATTGTATTGTAATTATAATAGGTAACGTCTTGGCTAGCAAGTTAGGTTAGTCTATATAAACATGTCATGGTTAGACATTATAGAGTGTGATGTGTAGATGCAACCGAGTTAGGGTTCATCAAGAGTCAAACTGAGTTAGGGTTTGAGGTTTGTAATCAGTTTTTAGAGTGATATTTTCTGATTAATATAAACGAGAGTTATTCGTTTACATCGTTTTTTTATTATCGATCCGGGACTAGAGTATCACGAATCTTATGTTCAGAAGGCATAGCCTCTAGTTAGTCAATCAAATTTTTATAGTGACTTACAAGCTGTAACACAACTTCCATAATTTTTTTGGACCAAAGAGGTTTTCTTACCGTTGGTAACAATCCTAGCTAGTTGATCTACATCCCTATAAGAAGTCTAAAGTATGGATTGGCACATTTCCAAGCTAGTTGATAGGCATCCGTAGTTTTGTAACATTTCAATTAATATTCAGATCTTCATGATTTATCGCTACGATCTTGATAACATTTATCTCCTTAGCTTAGAGATCTTCATTATTCTTTTATTTTATCATTATAAATTCACTTCAACATCGGTATCATTATCAGATTATTCACCTCATCAACTGCAGCGATATTAATCATTTTTTCTTCAATAGGTTTCTTCTCCTTTAGTTTGTTTCTACTAAAATTTTCTTCCTTGATGGATTTAGTTGTTGCTGAAACAAGTAATCAAATATGAAAAGTTTTTAGTATTATATCTTCAGTATCAGTATAGCGTTAGTATTTCATCTTCTGTTCCTAACAATACTCCCCTTGAACTAATGTTGTTCAAATATGTGCATATCTTCACAGTTAGTGTCTTCCATTTCAGCACCATGTATTATCAGTATTAACATGTTTAAAGGCTATTTTCTCTTACATTAATGATTCTTTTCTTCAATATTAACATGTTAAAGAATAAACTGGTTATTCTAAACTGTAGTTAAGTTATGAGCACAATGAACTAACATTATTGTAAATATATATGTCGGGTATGTTTCATAGAGATGAAAACGTACTAGATGTTGCAAACGAAATTCGCAAATACTTAGGCCACCCGTAGTGGGCGTAAACCTGGGGCGATAGGGGCGAGCACACCGCCCCCCCCCCCCCCCCGGCGAGATGAGGGGCGATAGGTGGGGGGGGGGAGGCAATCTATTTGTCGCCCGCTTCCTTTTTCTTTTTATTATTATTATTATATTTGTTTGTGTGTGTTATATATATGTATATATATTGGGTCACAACACCATTACACACTAAAAACAAAAATCCACTCTTTGCTAACTGGGCGCTAGATGGCGCAAAACGCCCCATTTTGTAGCCTCTCCACTACACATAGTCTTAATCCTTATAGATGGCAAATATTAGACATGGAAAAACTATCTTATGATTGGCGTCATAAATAGGATTTGAAACCAGTACTAATTTTATTTGGATACCCTGACCTAAGATACACACTAGTACTTAATTATACGAGCGCTGTTTCTTGACATGACAGGCTACCCCCTTACGGAATCTAAGGCGCAACTTCCTTGACGTTGTATGAGAACAACATCAACTCATCGGTAATGTCAATTGTTTAACTCACCAAATTGACAAACTAACCCACCAAATAAAATTATGTTGCTTCAACAAAACATTATAATGATCCGTTGCTTATATAACACATACTAGTAAATTTTGATTCCTTACCAAAACACGTAGTCTCGTATTTGACTTTTATAAATAATCTAATTGAAAGTTCAAGTAACCAATCGAAATACTTCAATATGTAAGTTACAAGATTCAGAAATACTGTCTAGTGAAATACATTACACATACGATCATTACAACTGTTACGTTTTAAACAAGTGAAACAGTAAACAAATCCAAGACCCAATACACGATCGAACAATATTTGCTCAAACACATGAGCGTTTTCTTATTATGTGAAAACAAGAAAAGAGAGATATAAGACAAACTTATACTCAATACAAGACACACTTGATATATTTTACAACTAAACCATACAAGCCTTATATAGACAAACAAAAACTTAAGGAGTAAGGAAACTTATCTAGCCAATCCTTATCCTTATCCTTATCATATTGAAATAAGGAAACTTATCTGCTAGCTAGACTTATTCATAAAAAGACTTATCCATTATGGATATTAGCAAGACTTATCCATAATAAAAAGTCTTATCCATTATGGATACTAAAAAGACTTATCCATTAAGGAAACTTAGCCATCAAGTATGACTTAGTTTTCTTTTAAGTTCCTTTAGTTATGATCTCCTCCAAACCACCCCTTTGAGATCAAACCGAACCACCCTTTAGCCCACAAGTGTTGCTCATTTAACACTCCCTCTCAACACTTGTGTTCGTCATCCCGAGATCATTGCAAAACTTCACCATCTTCACATTAGTTAACGGTTTAGTGAACATATCGGCTTCTTGTTCGTTTGTATCAACATACTCCAACTCGATTTCACCCTTGAGTACCTTTTCTCTAATGAAGTGATAGTGAACTTCTATGTGTTTCGTTCTTGCATGAAACGTGGGATTCTCGTTTAGCATTATTGATGATATATTATCACAATAAATTTTCACACTTGGGCTGACACTTTGATTTAGGTCTTTCAACAATTGTACCAACCACACACTCTCTTGAGCAGCCATTGCTGCAGCTCTATACTCGGCTTCGGTTGTGGATATCGAAACTGTTGGTTGTCTTTTGCTGCTCCATGTTACAGCTCCTGACCCAATCAAAAACACATACCCAGTTGTCGACCTCCTGGTAGTCAAGTCTCGGGCATAATCAACATCGCAATACCCGACCAATTCGATTCTTGACTCTCTTTTATACATGATTCCAAAGCTAGGTGTTCCTTTAACGTACCATAACACCCTTTACACATCGGTATGAATTAGCTCCATGGGCTTCGTGGCTCGATAACTTGAGTTTTCAAATGGTTGTGCGTGAGCCTTACCGAATTGGCAACCGACGCACACCACGCCTATTCGGACATCCATCTTCGGTATTCCAGCTGCAAGAGACTTTTTGATCATTAAGAAAAGCCTATCGTACCCGACGTGACCAAGACGTTGGTGCCAAAGATCGATGCTTTGAACCGTCTTGGTTTTCTCGACATAAGCCGTTCCTATAGAAAGAACATATACCGTCTCGTTTTTCTTTCCTTGCATTATGGATTTGGACGAGGTTTCGAACTTATCGAACACCTTGACATCATTTGGACCAAATAGAACGTACCGACCTGTAGACGTAATCTGAGGGACCAATAGTAAATTATTTTTCACACCCGGAACATGGTAAACATCATTTAATACAAACTCCCCTTGTTTATGCGGTTTGAATCGTATGTCACCAACGTGTGCGATTTTGTGTCGCGAGTTGTCAGCTATTACAATGACCCGATTACCTTCATATTTAACATCACGTAAATATCGTTCTAAAAATGTCAATTTTTAAAGTCAAGGGACCAATTCTGCCAATTTCTAAACTTTAGGGGCCAAAATGAAAAATCTGATTACTGGACCCATCGCGCTACGCGACGGGTCAAGAAAGACATCCATCGCGTACCGTGATGGGTTGTCTGACAGGTATTGACACGTGTGCCATGTGGCACACGGTGGCAACGCTTACTGCCACGTGTCACCACGTGGCAACACGTCCGCCATGTGGAACGGCGCCTGCCATGTGTCGACACGAGGCAGATCTAGTGGTGACTGGCCTAGCCTAGTCGCGGTACGCGACAGTCAAAGCGTATACAGCGTACTAGGAAAATGAAGACTGATGCAAAGCCTACCCGGAAGACTTGTTTTACACTTAGAATATTTTCTGATTATGTAATTTGAATATGTATTTACGTTTGGGGTTTCTAGAAGGAATGACAGCTGTCCTAGGGTGGCAGGGCTATAAATAGAATGTTTTAGGGCACGCCGCCTAAGGGCAAGACAGAGAGCGACATATTAATTAAAATAGAATATTTTGTGTGACGGCTGTCCTAGAATACGTACCGAAAAAACCCTTCTTCAAGAAACCCTAAATCGATTATCCAGTTTGTATGATTGATATTACATAAATGGAAATCTTTTGAGTGAATCTTGTTTGTGTTGGTTACCTTTGAATACTGATTAAGCAACCGTATGTTTGTTATTAATTCCGCCTTTAACAAACGGTCATCTTTCTAAATATAGAAACCCGTCATTAACTCTCTTGTCGACACATTTATTTGTGTGAGTTATGACATGATTAAGTAAGATCCAGCTGAAATCAAGGGACCTGACAGAGACAGCCATTTTACATCTCACTTTTGGAAAAGCTTCCAACAAGCTCTTGGTACAAAATTAAACCTTAGCACTGCCTATCATCCACAAACCGATGGGCAAAGCGAAAGGACAATTCAAACGTTGGAAGATATGCTCCGCGCTTGTGTGATAGACTTAGGTGGAAGTTGGGATGACCACTTACCCCTAATGGAATTTTCATATAACAATAGTTACCACACGAGTATTCAAGCCGCACCATTCGAGGCGTTATATGGTCGAAAATGTAGAACGCTCGTGTGCTGGTCTGAAACCGGAGACAATCAATTGTCTGGAACCGACATAGTCCAAGAAACCACCGACAAAGTTCTTCAAATCCTGCGAACGACTTAAGACGACACGTGATCGCCAAAAGAGTTACGCCGATGTCCGTCTTAAGCCATTAGAGTTTAATGTCGATGACAAGGTTCTATTAAAAGTCTAGCCATGGAAGGGCGTAGTCCGTTTCGGCAAGAAAGGCAAGCTAAGTACTCGATTCGTTGGACCCTTCGAGGTACTCGAACGAATTGGTACCATAGGATACCGTTTGCGACTACCCGAGGAAATGCAAGGGATACACGATGTATTCTATGTATCGAATCCGCGTAAGTGTCTAGCCGATGAGTCTCTTTCGATGTCACTAAAAGATGTAGAAATTAATGAAAACTTAAAATTCATTGAAAGACCAATTCAAATTGAAGATTCGAAAACAAAGAAACTTAAAAGACGAACTTTGAAAATCGTGAAAGTAAGATGGGACTCACGAAGAGGACCCGAGTATACATGAGAACTCGAGTCCGAGATGAGGAAGAAATACCCCCACTTGTTCTCATAAGCAATCTTGAGGACGAGATTTATTTCAAGGTGGGGAGGATGTAACATCACGTAAATATCGGGTTAAAAATGTCAATTTTTAAAGTCAAGGGACCAATTCTGCCAATTTCTAAAATTCAGGGGCCAAAATGAAAAATCTGATTTCTGGACCCCTCGCGCTACGCGACGGGTCAAGAAAGACACCCATCGCTTACCGCGATGGGTTGTTTGACAGGTATTGACACGTGTGCCACGTGGCACACGGTGGCAACGCCTGCTGCCACGTGTCGACACGTGGCAGGTCTAGTGGTGACTGGCCAAGCCTAGTCGCGGTACGCGACAGGCAAAGTCAAAGTCCCGTCGCGTACCGCGACGAGATCAAATTTTGGCTATAAATAGGGGGTCACGACATTGATCCTCTCACACCTCAAAATCACACACTTTACTCTCTCTCTAACTTCTCTCACTACCTCGTAAAACGTGCCATTAATCCACCTCGAAAACCGTACCCCGTTACCTCGTTTTCCGTGCCCTACACCTCGATAAACGTGCCACTTTTCGACAACGTTTCAAGTAAGGAGGAGGTGCTGCCCTGACGTCCCGACGACTGCCTTGAAGTACGTGCTATAAGGTGTTGGTGTCTCGATAAGCGTGTCAAGGGTTGATCAAGCGTGTGTTGATAAGAAGGATAGAGTCGAAGTGCTGCCCGAGTGTGAAGGGTATTTCTAAGCCAAGCAAGGTAGGCATAATGCCCGACCAAAATAATAATAAAATATTACAACGGCTTAATACCCAAGTCGAAGTTATTCTCGATAAACAAAGAAAGTAAAGAAAAGAAAGATAAAGTATATATATATATATATATATGTATATATATATATATATATATAAGATTATTCTTTGTTATGAAATATATATTATTTAAGTATAATGAGTATACTTAAATAATGAAGAAAGAAATAAGGTTTCTTAATGAAGAAGAAACGTCGGGTTTTATAAATAAACTAAAGGTTTATTAATATTACTTTTCAACTAAAGGTTTTAAAGTAAAAAGAGATTATGAACTAAAGGTTCATCGATATAAATAAGACTAAGACTAAAGGTCTTAAAGCCGGATCGTGTATCCGACTAATGAATGTTATACTCGTACTATAGGTGCGAGATAGCGAAGGAAAGACTAACGGACGGTGTTGGAAGCCGATCCCATTGAAAAGGTGAATACGCCCCACTTTTATAAACTTGTTTCCAAATAAACAAACGTGTTATGTGTAAAAATTTACATGAGGCTTCGTGTCTCTAAAAACATTGTAAATAAGAGTATAAACCTAGCCCTCAGGCCGTGGTATACGTTTGTCTGGATCCTTACATATGTGATATGCGGTGGGCACATCGCACCACGCCTGGTCACAACCTCCAGCCACGATGGGCCGGACCAAAGTATGCCCGAGTGAGAATGACCTTGTGTATTTATGGTACCTAAGTACGTCGAAACGCTGCGGTGTTTTGCTGAGGTGACCTAGTGTAGAGACTCGAGTTTATGATGATTGTTTAACTTGATTATTCCTAAGCCAAGATGGGCCGAGGCTTACATGGTCTCGAGGGGTAGTTAAGTAAAGAAAATATTTTTAGCGTCAGCATATCCACCAGCATTCGTTGCTGACGTATTTTATAACATTTTGCAGGTAATCAGGAATAGAGCTTGAAAGACGAAGAAGCTCAAGAATCCGATGGCTCGGATAATTTTGTGTAAATATTAAAATATGGTGGTTTTGTAAACTTATAAACAAGTAAAATTAATCGAGGCTATCGTCTCGTCTTTTGTATTGTAAATATTTATAAATATGATCCTTATGTTTTTATAAAGTCTTCCGCATTATCTCGCAACTCTGATTTATTTACAAATATGGTACCAACTATTGATCATACTCCTAGGCCTAGAATGGGGGTGTGACAGGTTGGTATCAGAGCTATCGATCTTAGCGAATTGGGTATCATAAAACAATACCCAAGCTTTGATCCAAGCATAGGAAATATTTATTTGTTTATTTGAATAGGGATAAGATTGGTTGGTAACCTTTTCTTTCCCTCTTCTCAATCTAAACTACCTATCAAGATGTCTTATGAGAAGTTAATGGAATATTATGATAAGGAGGCAAGAAGAGCAAGGAAATATTACAAATTCCCACAAGGCATCATGAGCAAGGACTACTTTGAATCATTCTTCAACGAAGAACATAAACAAAACCCCAATCCAAGTCCAATCTACCACCTAGATAACACTCCACATCAAGTGTATCAAGAACCAAGGCACTCTAGCTATCATCCAACAAGCCTTCCAATGTACCAACCATCCGAAATACCGACGTATCATCCTACTGAAATTCCCACTTATCAACCATCCGGAGATTCAACGTATTACCCACCAAATCCACATCCTTCATACGCTTTCCTCTCCAACTTACCAATCAAGGAGGAACCGAAATCTTCTTCATCCGACTGGATGCAATGCCACTCCGATCAACGAAGGTGGCATACCGACACTTCAACTATGGATACTACTAATTCCCGTGTCAACAAGGAAGGACCCTCTCACAAACCCAAGATGAGAGTGACAATGCCATATGAGAAGATCCACATGCCGGCAATGACTGAAGAAGAACCCAAAAAGGAACCAAAAGAAGAATCGGTAGAACCAGAAGAGGAACCGGAAGAGGAAACCGACCCCGAGGAAGAATATCCGGACAATCCAAATGAAGTAACCACACCGGAAGAAGAACAACACTCCACCCCAAGCTATGGTTCTGTCGATCCATACATGAAATTTCTCCACGAACTCAAGGGAAAAGCGTCATCAAGTTTCCCACCAACCAAGGCGAGATTCCATCCATTGAAAAACAGGCCAATGAAATCCGTGAGCAAAATGAAGCAGCCGATGCATTCTTCAATTGTCCCTTTGAAAAGACTGCAACTCCATACCCTGATCCCAAGAACCACTATGATGTTGTGATGATGGGTTACCGCGACCCACCTCCAAGATATGGGTATCCGACTGATATGCCTCAGTCCAAGGAGGAGCATTTGGACCGAGCCTTGCACGAAACTGATGACCTTAGGAAGAAGATTGCTGTGGATGAGAAGAAAAAGAAGAAGATAGGAGACAAGCTTCTTCGCAAGTGCAACAAACTGACGAAAGTGGTGAAGAAATTTATGAAAGACTAAGTGGATAATGATGATGGTGTGTACGAAGAATGAAGTTTATGTGTGTAAAATAGTTTGTATGATATGTGTGATGTATGTATCATATGTAATAAGGATAAGACTTTATATATCGCTGAAACGATATATAAGTATGTTGTAAAATAATATACATATCGTTTATGATATGAATGTGAAATAAATAAACTTGTATATTAAGAAAAGAAATATGTTAACATTTCAGATAAAAGAATAAAAGATAAAAAGAATGTCTCAACAAAGTGATAATCGAGAGATATCTCGAAAGAAAGCCGAGAGACGTGAAGTGAAAGGAAAAGGTCCCGAGAAAGAGGAACCAATTCCCGACAAATATTTGAAACAAATCCAACAAATGGTTAAAAATGCGGTTAGAGAAGAATCAATGTCTAGATCTCAAACAAAACATTCTCAAACAAAACACTCACAATCTTAAAATCCTTCCCGCAAATCTGTTTCTAAACCTCGTACTCGACTCTCACGTGAGGAAGAAAGCGACCATGAATCCAATACTGACAAAGGGGTTAGTCAAGAACTTAAGAAACTTAAGATTAGTGGGTGCTTGTTTAAAGATTTTAAATATTATGGGCCAAAAGAATTTCATGGCGACAGGGAGCCATCACAACGGTGAGGTGGCTCGAAGAGATGGAGACGATTGTGATTACAAGCAAGTGTTCTGATGAGGAAAAGATTCAATACTCTGCCTTGATGTTTAAAGGCGAAGCACTGGAGTGGTGGAACACACTAATGATGAGTAGAGGAAGAGAGGTAATGTATAGCATCACTTGGAACGAATTCAAGGAGTTGTTGATGTCAAAGTTCTGTTCGATGCATGAGACGGACCAGATACAAACCAAGTTCTTGGCTCACAAGGTTGTCGGAACAAACCTTCGTGAGTACAGTACAAAATTCCACGAGTAGTGTCGTTTAGTTCCCCAGTTGGTCACCCCAGAATCCAACAAAGTTACTCGTTACATATGGGGACTGCCACGAGAGATTCATGACATGGTAAGATCGCACTTGCCACAAACTGCTGACTCCGCAATGGAGTTAGCTGGATACTTGATAGGCGGAATGATCCGCAATAAAGAAGAAGATAAGAAGGGTGTAACGACGCAAGATACGAAGAAGGAAGGGGAGTTGACCAACGAAGGTCAGGCTTCAACCCCGGCATTCCACAATGCAAGATCTGTAAGAAGTATCATCGGGGTAGATGCCTTTTAACTCCACGTCTTTGTGAGTCATGTCACAAACCAGGCCACGCCACAGCCGATTGTTGGAAGAAGAAGATGACCTGCTATAACTGGAAAAAGATGGGACATCTTAGCTTCGAGTGTCCAAAGAACAAGCCCGCGACTGGTGGTGCGGGTGGTAGCGGTCAGAAGAATGAGCCCAAGAAGGGCAATGCAAGAATCTTCGTCCTAGACACGAAGAAAGCGGCCGATATGCCGGAAACCATCACCGGTACGTTCCTTGTTAACATCGCTTATGCTAGAGTTTTGTTTGATTCAGGAGCCAATTTAAGTTTTATAGATTATAAGTTTTGTAGTCTATTAAACGAACCTTTAATCAAACTAAATAAAACTCTAAGCGTCGAGACCGCTAATGGCGAAACCGTTAAAATCACCGAAGCTTTAGAAAATGGAAAAATCTTATTAGCCGGTTATGTTTTGCCTATTCAATTGCTACCCATGACTCTTGCTGGTTTTGATGTTGTATTGGGTATGGATTGGTTATCCAACAACCATGCTCGTATCCTTTGTAATAGCAAAACCGTTGAACTTCAAGCCTCTGATAAACGAACTATTCGAATTGAAGGGGATAAAGACGCTGGCCAAGTTACCCTAATTTCTATATTAAGGGCTAACAAATGTCTAAATCTAGGATGCTTAGCATTCATGGCCTACGTTACCAAAGAATCAAAGCCCAAAGATATCAAAGACGTTCCTGTTGTTTCCGATTATGCCGATGTCTATCCCGACGAACTCCCCGGCATTCCTCCCGATCGTGAAGTAGAGTTTAGAATCGATCTTATTCCTGGTACTGCTCCGATCGCTAAAGCTCCATATCGCCTCGCGCCAACCGAGATGAAAGAACTAAAGAAACAATTAGACGAGCTTCTCGAGAAAGGTTTTATACGACCAAGTTCATCACCATGGGGAGCGCCGATATTATTCGTCAAGAAGAAGGATGGGTCCATGCGTATGTGCATCGAATATCGAGCCCTTAACAAAGTTACAATCAAGAATCGATATCCACTCCCTCGAATCGACGACCTCTTTGATCAACTTCAAGGTGCTAGCTACTTTTCAAAAAATCGATCTTCATTCCGGCTATCACCAACTCAAAGTTCAAACCGAAGATATTCCGAAAATGGCTTTCCGAACAAGGTATGGCCATTATGTGTTCACCATTATGCCATTCGGACTTACTAATGCACCAGCTGCGTTCATGGACATGATGAACCGAATCTGTAAAACTTACTTGGATAAATTTGTTATCGTCTTCATCGACGATATACTCATTTATTCTAAGTCTAAGGACGCTCATAAAAATCATCTTCAAACCTTACTTGAAATTCTTAGAACCGAGAAGTTGTACACCAAGTTCTCAAAATGCGAGTTTTGGTTGCATGAAGTGCAATTTCTTGGTCATATCATAAACTTCAACGGTATACAAGTGGACCCCGCGAAGATTGAAGCTATCTCTAAGTGGGAAGTCCCAAAATCGCCAACTGAAATCCGAAGTTTCTTGGGATTGGCCGGCTACTACCGTAGATTCATCGAGAACTTTTCTCGAATCGCTGTTCCCCTAACTTCATTAACTCGTAAGAATATCAAGTATGAATCGGAACAAAGCAACAAGAGGCGTTCGATATACTTAAACAAAAGCTTACCCAAGCTCCTATACTGGCCTTGCCAGAAGGTACCAATGACTTCGTTGTTTTTAGTGATGCGTCCCATTCCGGCTTGGGATGTGTACTAATGCAACGAAAGAAAGTAATCGCTTATGCCTCTCGACAACTCAAAGTGCACGAAAAGAACTACACAACTCACGATCTAGAGTTAGGCGCCATAATCTTTGCACTAAAGATATGGAGGCACTATCTCTAAGGAGTAAGATTTATTGTGTACACTGATCACAAAAGCTTGAAACACATCTTTGAGCAAAAAGAGCTTAATATGTGCCAACGACGCTGGATGGAAACTCTTAACGACTACGACTGTGAAATCGTTTATCAAGAAGGTAAAGCCAACGTTGTGGCTGATGCCTTAAGTCGTAAAGAGCACGAAAATCCAAAAAGAGTCCGAGCGTTAAGGCTAGAACTTCAAATCGATCTAATTGATCAAATCAAATCTACTCAAGCTCAAGCTATCCATGAAAATCAAATCTCCGATGAAAAACGTAACGGCACCATTGACTCGCTAGTCAAGGGTGACGATGGTATCCTTAGAATGGGAAACCGAATTTGGGTACCAATCATTGGAGACTTACGTGAGAAGATTCTGAACGAAGCTCATAAGTCTAAATATATGATGCACCCCGGTAGTGACAAAATGTATCAAAACCTCAAGTCGAACTATTGGTGGAATGGGATGAAGAAGGACATCGCTTCGCACATTGCGAAATGTCTAACATGTTTGAAAGTCAAGGCTGAACACCAAAAGCCTTCGGGACTGCTTCAGCAACCCGAACTTCCCGTATGGAAGTGGGAGTTAATAACCATGGATTTTATAACCAAACTCCAGAAAAAGACTCGACAACATAATGCTATATGGGTAATTGTGGATCGTTTAACAAAATCTGCACACTTCATTCCTATAAATGAGTCGTACTCAATAGATAGACTAGCGCATATTTATGTGAACAACATTGTTGCTTTGCTGGGAGTACCGTTGTCTATAATCTCTGATCGAGACTGTTGAGTCAAAGATTTGACCAAAATGAAGTATATGGAAGCTTGGAATCTTCTCAACCTCCTCAGAATTTGCTAAGTATGGATCCGGGCACACCTTAGACCTCCGAGCAAGCTTTTACTTAACCGGGTACGATATTTTGTCTATCGGGGCAAGGTTATCTTCAAGTAGTCTTCTTTAGTGGATATCCGAGCAGGGTTTGCAAATTAGTGCATTGCCGGGCCAGGTTCACTTTGTCAAGCAAGTATGTTCTTCAAAGCCAAGTAAAGTTCACTCCCGAGTAAGCTTTTGGCTAACCAAGCTCATGAAGCCAAGTGATTGGAAGACCGGGCAAGGTATTCATTAATAATAATGGTCCGAACAAGCTTGATGATTGAAATGGAATATCACTAAGTAACATCGGGCAAGGTTCAACTCAAGCAAGGAACAGTACTCCCGAGTACACTCTGCTAATAAGTTATTTTATAGCAAGGAGTTGAAATGGACCATTGAAGAACAAGGTTGCTCGTAAGGGTTTGTCGGGCAAAGTCTGGCAAAGTCAAGAAGATTGAAGTCTACTCGGTGAGTATTTTACTTGGTAAAATACTCTTCAAGTAAAGTCTACTCGGAAACTGATCCCGGGCACACTTCTATGTTACCAAGTTTTGAAGGATGGCAGAGTACACAGCGTACTCGGAAAATGAAGACTGATGCAAAGCCTACCCGGAAGACTTGTTTTACACTTAGAATATTTTCTGATTATGTAATTTGAATATGTATTTACGTTTGAGGTTTCTAGAAGGAATGACAACTTTCCTAGGGTGGCAGGCCTATAAATAGAATGTTTTAGGGCACGCCGCCTAAGGACAAGACAGAGAGCGACACATTAATTAAAATAGAATATTTTGTGTGATGGCTGTCCTAGAATACGTACCCAAAAAACCCTTTTTCAAGAAACCCTAAATCGATTATCTAGTTTGTATGATTGATATTATATAAATGGAAATCTTTTGAGTGAATCTTGTTTGTGTTGGTTACCTTTGAATACTGATTAAGCAACCGTATGTTTGTTATTGATTCCGCCTTTAACAAACGGTCATCTTTCTAAATATAGCAACCTGTCATTAACTATCTTGTCGACACATTTATTTGTGTGAGTTATGACATGATTAAGTAAGATCCAGCTGAAATCAAGGGACCCGACAAGTGGTATCAGAGCTGATTACTGCTATTTTGGAAAGATTGTTGCTGATTGAAGATTTGAAGAAGAATGACGTAAGTAGACCACTGTTACATTGAAAAGTGACGTCAGCAGCTATATTCTTCATTTTTCTTCCAGATCTACAATCATTTGGTGTTTTCTCTTTCTTATTTTGATTAAAGTTTCAATCTTTATATATAAATCTTGTTCTTATGCATCAGACACCTCAGATTTGAACAACGATTTTCAGATCTGATTATTTTTTAACTCTGTTTTTACAAAGAAACTATTTTTAATTTCTCAAAATGTTTGGTTACGAAGAACAAGAAGTCTCTACTAACAAGATTCCTAGACTGTATGGACAGGAAAATTTCACTAAATGGAAGGTCTTGTTTGAAGCAGCCGTTTTCTATAATGATGTTGATATGTGAAACTCCATCAAGAATGGTCCACCAGGGAAAGTTGAAGAAGGTGCGAATCCAGCAGCAACTGCTGCTGTGAGAGAAAGGATGAGGAAAGTAGATGACAAGGCTTTAGCTATGTTGAAGCTAGGTCTGTCTTGGGAAATACTTACCAAGGTTGCACATTATCCCAATGCCAAGGCAATGTATGATGCAATACTTGAAATGTTTGAGGGAAATGTTGAACTCAAAAACATCAAGAAGCAGAGATTGAAGAAGCAGCTAGAAAGATTCAAGTATAATGAAGGAGAAAGGTTGAAATCAATTCTGGAAAGGTTCTTAGCAATTGTGAATGATCTCAGAACCACAGACTATGTCATGACAGATTTTGACCTCAATACCAAGCTGCTCAACTCTATGCCAAAGGAATGGTACACTGCCTGCAAGTTCATACTTACAAAGCACAACTTCAATGAGCTAAAAGTGGATGATGTAGTGTGCTTTCTTCAAGATGCTGAAATAGAGATGATAGAGAATGAAATGATCAAGGAGGAAAGACCCTGCTTCAATGTTTCAAATGCATTGATTGCACCTATGGGCAATTTGACTACCAAGAATCAACAACAGATACCTATCATTGAAGAACCTGTTGAACTCAATTCTGATACTCCAAAATCATTTGTTGGTGTGAGCACAAGCAATCAAGGAAACCAGTAGAGGTTCAATGTGCAGCTGATTGATGACACTGATTCTGCCTCTGTGGCAAGTGGAAAGGTTCCTCACACTAATGGTGGATATGGTCAAAGCAGTGATACACATGCATTGCTTTCAATGGTCACTGAGTCATATAATGCATTTGTTGCAAAGAACTTAATTCACACAAGTGTAGTACAAGATGATCTTGAGCAGATAGATGCTGATGATTTGGAGGACATGGATTTGAAGTGGCAAGCAGCTATGTTGGCTCTTAGAAGCAAGAGGCTTTACAACAGGACTGGTAGGTCACTCCTATCAAAATCAAATGAAAGAATTGGTTTTGACAAGTCAAAAGCCATCTGCTACGATTGCCAACAGCCGGGTCATTTTGCAAGAGAATGTAACATGCCAAGAAATTTCTAAGTAAACCAATTTCAGAACCAACCAAGAATTCAGCATCCTCAGAATCAACAGCAGCCTCAATATCAGCAGAGACCAAACACCAACAACTTCAACAACAACTATAATCCCAACTTCAACAACTTTCAACCTCAAATGAACAATCATGATCAAGGAGTGCCTCAAAATCAAGGTTTTCAAAGAAACAATCAAAACATTCAAAATGTTCCAAACAACACTGTTCCAGCCAATCAAAACCAGATCAGAAATCAAGGAAATGTTGCTGTAACAACACATCATGAAGGTAACTTTGATTGAAGCAATCATGAAGAAGATATTGCAGATGATATCAAGAGGGCAAATGTGGCATTCATGGCTATAATTGAGAAAGAAGTTGGATCATCATCTCAGGTACATTCTGCTCCTACTATTGATTTAACTGAAGCTAACAAAGAACTGAAAATGAAAGTAGGCAAGCTGGAAAGTGAGTGTTTTAAGAAACAAAGTATCATCAATGCATATGAGGCAAGTGAACTAGTGAGTGAAGAAAGAATGAAAATTTGGAAGAAGACTGTGTAAACAGTTACGGAGCTCAGAAAAGATTCACCACTGAAATTGATGGGTTGAAGAAAATGATTATAGAAGAGAAGGTGCTGAACACAAAACTGCAAGTTGACAATGAATTCTTGAAAAACTTGGTCTCCACTGGAAACATCTATGGAATTTTAAACCAAGTTAAGGAAGAAGACAAGTACAAAGCAGTACCACCACCTTTTAACAACAACTTTATGCCAAAAGTTGATAAAGAGAAATGAAATGCATATCTACAACAATTCAAAGATGTTTTTCAAGACAAAGAAGAACTTGTGGATTTGTATAAGAATGCTGAGGTGAGTGAAGAAGGAGAGTTTGTTGTGAAGAAAGATTTGAAAGATGAAAAGTCAATTGGAGTTCAAGTCTCTGAAGATGACTTTGATTCAATTGATTTGAATCAAGATGACTTGAGTGATTTAAGTGATCAAATCACTGAAGAGGAAATCAAAGCTGCCGAAAGAGGAAGAAAATTCAAGAAACCAGAATCTATTGACAAGCTTCCAAAGTATCCACCTGTCACATCAAGAATGAAGAAACAGAATGAAAGAACAAAGAAAGAACATGTGTCATTTGATATATGTGAAAAGAAGAAAGTAAATTACAATGCTGTAAAGCCTCTAAGTAAAGAAGTATTGGAAATGATAAAGAAGAACAACAAAAATAGGGTAAAAGAAATTGTGGTTGTTGACAACTTTATCCCTGTTTATCCTATTTTCTCAAGCATTGAAGACTTTGACATTGGAGAAGTAGAAACAATGGAGGAATATGAAAAGAGGAAATCAAGACAAAGGGAAAACATAGAGGAGGAACCTTTGAGTTTAAGGGAAATTGTCTTTGTTAAAGGGAAAGTAGAAAGAAGTAACATAAGGATAGCTGAAATTTGTTCCCTTCTCAATTGATTTTGACAGTTTAAAATCTAAAAAGACAATTGGAGTTGACTCAACAAGACCAAGTGAAAGGTTCAAGAAACCGAAAGAACATGAAATATTCAAAGGAAAGGTTTGGTGCAAGAAGTGTGATGAGTATGGTCATTATACAGACTCCTGCAATGAAAGATTGAAGTTTCAACCATTTCATGTCCCAGATGGAACAAAGTATGGCCAAGACTTTGTCCTGTACAAACAAAAGTATGATGTATATTTGGGAAAAGGAAAGGTTTATGGAAATAAAACCATAGACAAAGGTGAAATGAAATCAGCAAATGAGACAAGGATTGGGATGAAAACTGATGTTATAACAAAGAAGCAAGTGACTAAATCAGCAAGAAGAAATATGTCTCCTAAGAAGCATGAAAATGTGACCAAAAAGAAATCTCAACCCTTGAGAATAATCCCAAAATGGGATACTCAATCTGCCAAATCTGATAGTTCTCAAGGATCATCAAGCAGTGAGAAGACAAGAAGAAAAGATGCATATCCTAGAAAGAAACCAACATAACTCACTGGTGATGAAAAGTTTCTGTTAAAGCATGTATATGAACCACAAGGTTTTCTTTGGATACCTAAAACAAAAACAAAGGTTGAGAAAGTTCCTGATGTGAGAGACTACTGTGAAAAAGGGGACTATGTGATAAAAGAGTATGCCACTGACTCAGCTGAGTACCAGAAGTCAACCTCACTAGTCAAAACCCCAAGAGAGTGTGGTTATGAAACAGACAATTCAGACAATCTAAAACTCACTCATGAAGATCCTGAATCAACAACACTCACTTCCCAAGCTGTGTCTGAAACTGAATCTGATGAACTGCAAGTTGATAAGACTTGCACTTCATCACGCAACTAATCAAACTTTCTTTGTATGTGCAGGAACAGTCCACTCCTCTGAATGACATATGGTACATGGATAGTGGTTGTTCTAGGCACATGACTTGTGACAAGAGGTCTCTTGTCAATTATGAAGAAAAGTTAGAAGGTCCTGTAGCATTTGGGAGTGATGAAAATGGTGGAAAGATTGTCGGGAAATGAATTTTAAAAAATGGAAAAGTCTCATTTGATAATGTGTTTCATGTGGAAGGTCTTCAGTACAATCTACTGAGTATATCACAAATGTGTGATAAGGGATACAAAGTCAGTTTTGATGATTCACACTGTTTCATCTTAAAACCTGAGTTTGTGATTCCACCTGAAATGATTATGATGATGGCACCAAGAAATGACAACTTGTATGAATTGAATATGAAAGAAGCTGTTTCCAGCGGAGGTGCATGTTTTGTTTCCAAAGCCACTGAAAATGAGTCAAAATTGTGGCATAGGAAACTGTGTCATGTGAACTTGAAGAACATGAATAGACTTGTTAAAGGTGAGCATGTCATAGGCTTACCTACAAGAGAGTTCAAGTTGGAAGATCATTGTAGTTCATGCCAAAAGGGAAAGCAACACAAATCTACTCATAAGCCTAAGCTCATCAACACAATTGATCAAGTACTTGAATTACTTCACATGGATCTCTTTGGTCCTGTGAGTGTGCCAAGTATAGGGAAGAAAAGATATTGTCTTGTGATCATTGATAACTATTCAAGATACACTTGGGTTTATTTCCTAAGTACCAAGGATGAGACTGCAGAGTTGATTAAGGGTTGTGCAACAATGATTGAGAACAAATTGAATAAGAAAGTGAAAATGTTGAGAAGTGACAATAGCACTGAGTTCAAGAATGGAGTTATGCAAGAATTTTATGAAGTAAAAGGAATACAACAACAATTCTCAGCTCCTAGAACTCCTGAATAAAATGGTGTTGCAGAAAGAAGAAATAGAACTTTGATTGAAGCTGCAAGAACAATGTTAGCAGATGCTAATCTACCTGTCACTTTCTGGGCTGAAGCCATAAATACAGCCTGCTATGTTCAGAACAGGGTACTTGTCAACAAAAGGCATAACAAAACTCCATATGAAATATTTCATAATAGAAAGCCTTATATCAAGTTTTTCAAGTCCTTTGGATGCAAATGTTTCTTCTGAACACAAGGGACTATTTGAACAAGTTTCAAACAAAATCCCTGGATTGTTTCTTTGTTTGATATTCTACACACTCAAAAGCTTACAGAGTTTATGTGAAAGACCACTTGAGTTTTATAGAATCATCTGACATCATTTTCAATGAAAATCAATTCAATACAGCTGATGGTGCAGCATGGCTCTTTGATCATGAGAAGTTGATAAGGTCCTTCAAGATTTATCCTGAAGACTTTGATGAATCTTTCTACAAGATCAGTGAAATTGAAGAGAAAAAGAAGAAATCATTGGACTTGGAAGAATTATGGAAGAAGGTTGCTAGAAAAGAAAAGGAGTATACCTTTGTGAA
This sequence comes from Bidens hawaiensis, assembly GCF_021521415.1. Taxonomy (NCBI): domain Eukaryota; kingdom Viridiplantae; phylum Streptophyta; class Magnoliopsida; order Asterales; family Asteraceae; genus Bidens; species Bidens hawaiensis. The sequence continues at coordinate 846,919 of NW_027491271.1, forward strand.
GAATTCCTCAAGGGATATTGGTGAACATGATCATACTGAGAACAATCAAGACAATCAAGATGTGCAGAATGATCAAGTTCAGAATGAGGGTGACACAAGCAACCAAGCAAGTGGAGAAGAAGCTGCCTCTACTGCAAGATTTCAAGAACTATTTCAAAGATTAAACTTAGAAAACAACGGTGCATCTACTTCAGGATAACATAATGATGAAGCACCAGAATTTCATGATGCAGAAACTGATTTGATTATTGAAGAACCAGAGCTCAATGAAACAAATCTTGACACAAATTTGTCTACAAATATGATTATACAAACTCCTTAATTGGAAAAGAATCATCCTTCTGAAAACATCATTGGAGATTTGCATGAAAGAGTTACAAGAAGTCATTCTGAAATTGCAAACATCTGTCTTTACTCCTGCTTTCTATCCCAAATAGAGCCAAAGAACATTGCTCAAGCACTAAAAGTCAATAGTTGGGTAGAAGCAATGCAAGAGGAACTGGCACAGTTCAGAGACCTACATGTGTGGGATCTTGTTGATAGGCCAATAGATAGATATGCAATAGGAACCAAATGGGTTTTTAGAAACAAAAGGGATGAAAGGGGTTTGGTAATTAAGAATAAAGCTTGACTTGTAGCACTGGGATGTCTTTAAGAAGAAGGAATAGACTTTGAGGAAGTCTTTGCTCATGTTGCAAGACTTGAAGCTATCAGGATTTTTCTTGCATATGCTGCCTCAAAGAACATTAAAGTGTTCCATCTTGATGTTAAGTCTGCATTTCTAAATGGAAAGATTGATGAAGAGGTGTATGTAGCTCAACCTCCAGGCTTTGAGGATCCAATGTATCCCAACAGGGTGTATAAGCTAAACAAAGCCCTATATGGATTGCATCAGGCTCCTAGAGCATGGTATGATGAGCTGTCAAATCATCTTCTTGAAAATGGTTTTACAAGAGGAGCCATTGACAAGACATTCTTCTACAAAAGAAAGGGATCAGATTTGCTTCTGTTACAAGTGTATGTGAATGACATCATCTTTGGATCTACAAATGAACAAATGTGCATGGAGTTTGAAGGGGTAATGAAGTCCAAATACAACACGAGTTCTATGGGAGAAATGAACTTCTTTCTTGGATTGCAAGTTCAACATAAAGCTGAAGGGATCTTCATTCACCAAAACAAATATGTGCAGGACATCTTGAACAAGTTCAACTGTCATGAGTACAAGAGTGCTTCAACTCCAATGGACACCAAAGAGAAGATGATTGCAGATGAAAAGGGGGAGCCTGTTGATGAACATGAATATAGAGACAAAATTGGATCTCTGATGTATCTTACTACAACAAGACCAGATATCATGTTTGCTGTATGTGTGTGTGCAAGATTCCAATCAAGTCCAAAAATCTCCCACATGAATGCTGTTAAGAGAATATTCAGATATTTAAAGGGAAGACCAGACTTAGGAATTTGGTATCCAAAGAACCAATCTTTTGATCTGATTGCATATACAGACAGTGATTATGATGGCTGTAACATGAGCAGAAAGTCAAACTCAGGAGGATGTCAATTTTTGGGTGAAAGGCTAGTGTCATGGCAATGCAAAAAGCAGACTACTGTCTCAATCTCTACTGCAGAAGCTGAATATGTTGCTGCATCTGCCTGCTGTGCCCAAGTTCTATGGATTCAAAATCAGATGCTGGACTATGGTTTGAATTTTCTGAACACCCCTATTCTTATTGATAATACTGCTGCATACTTTACTGTCAAGAATCCAGTTCAACATTCTAAGACTAAGCATATTGAAATCAGACATCACTTCATCAGAGATTGCAGTGAAAAAGGTTTGATTGAAATGCAAAGAGTTGATACAAGTGACAATTTGGCTGATCTATTCACCAAACCACTTGATAGAACTAGGTTCAACTTTCTTCTGAAAGCCCTGGGGATGATCAACTCTGATGAGATCTGATTAAGGATGTATGCTTGGTTGTATACCTCTATGTGCTAACTGATTACTTTATTTAGAGGTTTCACAAAGTGAATGTTATGTGCATATATGTTTAAGTATAATACTGATTATGCTACTGAATGTGTTAACCATTATGTGCTTTAACTGATTTTATGTGCAAAACTTAACATGATTGATTTGATTGAAATGTGTGCATGTTTATCAGTTGATGTGCATTTTTGATGTTAGATTAAGTGTTCTTGATATGATCTACTTGTTAGGACAAGCTTTTCTGACATCATTGCCTAACTGCTTGAATATGTATTTTATCTGATCTTTTGATGTTATTAAGATAGGTTAGACTTTGAATGTTAGTGCTGTCTACTTCTCTTGATGATATCATGTGTGATTAAGATTTGATTATGTTACAACTGTTTATGTCAAAATGAGTCTTATGTCAAAATTAAGTGATAAAATGATGTTTTCCAATGAATTTTTCATAAATACTTTATTTTGATCAAAACATGAGCATGTTGTTAATGGTGTAGAGATATGATAAGATTATTCAGTTCAAGCTTTGAAGAAGCTTAAAAGAAGGATTTTCAAAGAAAAGACTCAAGTAGTTATCTTTGCTGAAAATTAGGTCATTTTCCCAGTTGGAAAGACATGCACTTGTGTATGTTTGGTCCTTAAATCTCTATAGATTCAAAGGATAGCCATTGACCAGAAAACTGAATGCATTTGGGGCAATTATGAGTTGTTTCTTATTCCCTCACTTAAAACTATGTCAATAGCTCTGACTTTGAAAGGACATATATTCACATGTATGTTTGGTCCTGTTGACCACTTGTGGTCAAACAGGATAGCCATTTACCTGCCAATGAAGAGATATTGGGGTGATTGAATACTAAACTGAACTTAAATTGGGAAATGATAGTACATTGACTACTTAGCCAATCATATGGATTTAATAGGCTAAAAAGACCTTAGTATAGTCATTAACATGTATGGTTGCTTTCTCATGATGATGTAAAATCTAAGGTGATATAAACATAATGAATATGCTAATCTTTATGCGGAGATACATAGTTGTCTTTGCATGTCTCAAGATAAATCTCTTCAAATGATAGGCAGAAAAGTGATTACCTAGTCATACACAAGCCTCTTGTTATTTGGTCAACCAAAATGAAACATCTTTAAATATGACAAAGAACATGCTTAAGAAAATTTGAGAAAATATCAAAAACAAGGGGGAAAAATGAATAAATCAACCAAAAGTTGATAAGTGTTTTAAATATTTTATCAAACAAGAGGGTTACAACAAGAACTACAAAGATGTTGACAAAATCTGTATCATCTTGAATGAAAGGCCTGTTATTTGAACTGTAAGTCCAACGTTCAACCTCTATATATGTTTGAATATCAAAAATACAAAAAGATCCAATAAGTTCTGTCATACAAAAACAATTTTTGACCAAATACAGGAGGTTGGAGTCAAATTAGGGGGATCTGGGGAAAGCCAAATAAGCTTTGAGAAGAGATATGAGGCATCATAGCATAGTGTTGACCATTAATGCATTATGCTTAAATTGAACCTTAATCATATCACCAAAGAGATAAAATTCATGCTAAGTTTATACCTGCTGTTAACCTATCTATGTTGTCATAAAAATGCTGAGAATGAAGTATTGAGAAAGCTACTTAGTCAATATGATCCCATTCTTGAGATCTTTTCAGAAAATGGAACAAACTGTTTTGAAGTGAAATACAACTGAAATTTGATCTCTAAATGCACCATTTGCTCTTAAACTATGATATGTAATGAAAAATATATTTTGACAAAGTGGTTTAAGTCAAAAAGTGTTGCATTTTGCCTTTAATAGGTTGAATTTGTAAGTTCGGGTAAGGTTTGATGTTTTATAACCTTTCCGGGCACAAAACAGTTGAATATGTTTGAATATGTTATTTCAGGTAAGGTTTGATGATTTATAACCTTTCCGGGTAAGCTTAGTCATATTTGACTAGGTTTATGATTTTCGGGCATGCTTTAAAGTGTTTAGACTTTCCGGGTAGAGTACACTGTTGTACTAATTCCCCGAATAAGCTTGAAGTCTTGAGATGATTATATGTTATAGCTAGCTTTTAACAAGAAATTCTTGTTTTGGGCAAGCTTTGAATTTTATATGCTGATTGTTATTTCAAACAAACTTTGTGAACTTAAGTTAGTACACCGAGTAAGCTTTGTGATTTCTGTGAATATGTGTTAAGAAAGGTTTGGTAACCTTTCCGGGCACACTTAGATATTATTATTTAAGTTAGTCATTTTCGGGTATGGTTTGATATGTTGATGTTTCTTGAGTATGCTAAACTGTTTAGTTTAGTTCTCGGGCATACCTGATGATTGAATATGTGCATCCTAGCAAGCTTAGTGCTAACATAGGATATTCGGGCAAGCTCTTTGAAATTTTAGACTATAGCACACTTAAATGTTTATGTGTTTTTAAATTTCATACGTGGCATGCTCTGTGATATTTGTGTTTATGATTTTCTTTGAAATTACAAGTGTTTCCGGGTAAACCTTGTTTTCCAGGCAAACTTTATAATTCGGGTACACTTTTGTTCCCTTAGTATACTTGGTAATTTCAAAATTTGATTTTCCAAGTACATTGTCTGCTAGAAGTCTTTTCTGGGCACACTTTGTACTCTAGGAAGTTTATTCGGGTAAACTTGGCATAAGAATGTTGTTCGGGCACACTATACATCAGAAAGATTGCTCGGGCACACTTTGCTTCCAAGTATGCTTGATTGAATATGTTTTTAGTATGCTTGATTGAATATGTTTCTTATTCTAATAGGGTTTATGCTAGATTGAGCTTTTAATTTGAATTTGAGAAATTTATACGGGTGTCTTAATTGATTCCTAGCAAGGACGTTTATTTGATATCGTATACTTGATTATTTGTCTTGTGATTAAGTTCTCAAGAAATCTAGTATTTCGGGTAAGCTTTCTTCATTATGTCTTAACTTTAAATTAATTAACTTGACCGAGCAAGGTTTATAAATGGAAGTATTCGGGCAAACTTTGTAAATTCAATAATGAAAATTTACCAAGCAAGGTTTGACCAGGTAAGCTTTGTAAGTGGAAGTATACTGAGTAGACTTTGAAAAGATTAATTCCGAGTAAGGTTTAATAAGATTAATTCCGAGTAAGGTTTAATATACTTAAAAGATAAAATTTTTTTTATCAAGTGGATAATGTTACTGTTTGACAGCTAATAATTCACAAAATGACAAAAAGCATTTAAAACCCACTTTCAAAAGGTATATAAGAGAGAGTTAGGCAAAATTTTCAACAGTACTTTTCCCTCTCTCTCCTTCCACTGCAAACTGCTTACTCTCAAAGAAACCTAACCGACTTATCGCATTTTGCTTCAATCCAAACCCTAACTTGAATTAGCCCCCTAATTCCTACTCGGTAAGCAATAATAATGTGTTTTCCGATCACGATTAGAATATAATGGGCTTTGATTATGTATTTGATTACTAATACTCTGTTTATGTGTTTAGGTTATAAATTTGATCCCAATGTTGTACAGATTCCTTATTCATCATGTGATACAGGGATTTGCTCCACGAAAAGGATCATGGACTTTGATGAGTCGTGATCTAGCAAATGCCACTGTTGGGATTATTTATGATCTGCCATTTAATTTCTCAAAGATGATCTTTGAGGGATTGGTTTCAAATTTAAAGAAGGCTGAAGTTGATAGATTTCTGCAGTATCCAAGGTTTCTACAGATAATCTTTAACAGTGAATTACAAGATCTACCCACTGTTGGCATAACACACTTACTGCAAAATCCTGACACTTACAAGAGAATTAAGAATCCGGGTACTGCAAATAGATTCAATTCTGAAGCTCTATTTGAAATTCTACCATGGTTGTTGGATCATAATTTGGAAATAATGCCAGTGCCTGAGTTAAGCTCAGATGAGGAATGAAGAAATGATGATGAGAGTGATGATGATGATTATGATAATGGGGATGATTATATTGATGGAAATGAAGGAGAAGCTGGAGTAGCTATGGATATTGTTGCACCTGATCAGGGGGAGCAACTTGAGCAAATAGAACAACCTATTCCAACACCACCACAGTCACCACCACACATTGACCAACCTATTATACCTTCACCACCACAAACTCCACCACATCAAACCACTCAATTCCCACCTCAAACCCTAACCATAAGCCACCCAGAAACATCAACACATACATCCCCAACACCACAAACACCACCAACATATAGCTCAACTCACACAGATTCATTCATTCCAAGCCCACCTCATACACAATCACCACCACTATCCATATTTCAAACCCACACCACAAACTAAGAACAGCCTGAATATGAACAATTCCCTACATCACCACCTACAACACCACCCACTCACACTGACTTGTTGACATTGTTAAAAGAAAATGATGAACTAAAGAGAAGGAATGAGGAGGTGACAGAGGAGAATGTTATGTTGATTGAGAAGTTGGTACAAGCTGAAATGAGAATCAAATCCCTAGAGCAGGAGGTTGAGAAGACCTCAACTGCCCCAAAACAGGGGGAGATTGAAAGTATGCCAACTGTCTCTGGTGCAAATGTTGAAACTGAAACTGAAACTGTAACAGTTGTAGAGACTGCAGACAGTTTGAAATTGATTTTGAATATGTATGATAGTGAGGATGAGGATAGTGAGGAGAGGATAATTGAAGAGATTGATTATGAAGCAGATATGTCTGATGTTGCAGAACAGGATTATGATGTGAATGATGAGATTGTGAGAGTAGTATGGAGTGAAGAGAATGTTGAGACAGAGGATGTGATTGAAAAGATAAATGTTGAAGAGAATGTAGCTGCTACTGATATAGCTACTGATGTCTTAAGTGACACTCAAACTGGAGTAGAGACTGAAGTGATGAATAAAGGGAATATTGCTACTGAGGAGCCTATCACTCAGACTGAACAACCAGAAAGCTCCAAGAGGGTAGAGTATGACCCTGAGTTAGAAGCACTTGAAAAAGAAATTGATGATTATAGACAGTCTGATGAAGATGAGGAAGAAGTACCTAGAAGGATGGATAAAGGGAAAGAAAAAGTCACAGAAGAAGAGCCTACTAGGGTATATCCTGAGAAAAATATCTTGTTTACAGATGATGCGGAAGCTGCTGATGCTGCCTTAAGAGAACAAGAGAATATTCTGAGAGAGACAAGGGATAAGGAAATTCTAGCCCAATCCTTGACTCCTGAAGAAATGGCAGAACAAGAAGCCTTGATCAAACAAGCCAAACTTACAAAAGAAATCATTGATGATGTGGCTGATCAAGAAGTAATTGAAGCCTTGATTAAGTTAATAGAGCAAGAGGAAGCTGAAAAATCCTTAGCTATGGTGGTCAGCAAGTTTCATTCTCAAAGTCATCAAGAAAGTAAGTCAACAGAAACTGTTGAACCAACCAATCTGAATACTGGTCTGATTATTGAAGAAGAAATTGGTGAGTCCATTGCTTCAATGGTTGCCAAGAAATTGGCTGAGCAAGTTAAAGAAGATCTTAAAAGGAACCCAACTGACAGATGGTCTGAAAGGGTAAGAATGACTCAACCTCAAAGACCAGAACACTCCAACAAAAGAAAGAAAGACTTTCAAATTTGCATGAACAATTTGCTGAGAAAGTCAATAGATTTGCCAAGATTTACATGAGAAGAAAGAGGACAAAGGCACAATCTAAAGATGAGAGACCTGCAAAGAAGGGAAAATGGGATGAGAAAAACAAATATTTTGTACAAACTCCTGATGATGATTCAAGCCTAATCAGGGCAGTCCCATTGCAGATCTTGCAACTAGGTGAAAGGGTTCAAGGTGTTCCTGATGTGCCAATCAGAAGTGAACCAGATCATCCACCCTCTGATGAACCAAAGATTGATGCTGTGAATGACTTAACTGAAGGAGAGGATGAGTCTGAGGATTCTGATGATGATGATGACCCTGAGAATGATCAAGGAAAGAGTGTCAAAGCTACTAATGTTGTGTCCCCACAAGTGATAATGATTGATGAACAGAGGGCAAACATTGAGTTGAGTATGAGGGAAGCTAAAAGGAAAAATCCATTAGTTGTGAAATTGAGAAAGTATGGAATAAGTTTTGAATCTTTGGCTGATCTTGATGATGATCATTTGCAAAAGAGACTTTATAAGGAGAGAGATGACTTGAAGAAAAAGATGGAAGAGAAGAACAGGGAGAGTCAAAAGTTTAGAGAATACCTCAGAAGGCATAACTATTCAGAGAAAGATCTATCTCACTTTAACTTTGACCAACTCCAAGATCTATATAACAGTGAAAGAGAGAAGGTGATTGAGAAGTGTGTGAGAGAAAATGAAAAACTTGAGAAGATGGAAACTTTGAAGAAAAAGTATGGAGGTATGTGTGGATACCTGCTGGAGAGAGGTATGAAGCATGAAATTGTTGAAAATCTATCTAGAGAATCAGTGTTGGACCAATACAACAAACTGAAAAGAAAAGAAAAATTTAAGAGAGTCCAAACTGAGAGCTCTACCAAACTGTCTGAACCAACTGATGAACCCCAGGCAAAGAAAAGAAAAATTCAGACCATAAGGGAGAAGTTAAAAGAACAGGTCAGATTAGTTGAAACGCCTACCCCACAAGAAGAGAAGCCTGAACCTGAAGAAGAACCTAGTGTTCCTTGGGAGAATGAAGAAATGATAAATATTCTGAGGAACATAATGATCAATCAAAGGGGAATGAGTGAAGTAAACTTCAATGTCTTGGAAAAGGAGAATTTAAAGAACCTTTTCTATATTCAAAAGGAGAAGTGAGAGAAAGCTCTAAGGGAAGGAGAAAACCCTAGAAGCTTTGTAGATGGAAAGTTTGTACCAGCTGGTCTGTCAGATAGACTTGGTATGGCAAAGATGCTGCTTGATCTTAAGGAACTAGCAGGAATGGACATTTTTGATCTTGCCAACCTTCCACCAGAAATGGTTGAGGCCATCTACATTAAAGTCTTTAACTTGAGGCCTGGAAAACCAAAGAAGTCTATCCCATTTAGACCTCCAATTTCAAGAAGACAACCACAAGGAGGAAGAGGTGAATCAAGTAGATCTGCACGACAAAGAACAACAAGACCACAATTTGATGTGGATCTTCCAAGAGAAATCTATTTTGATTCTGTTACTGAGTCTTTGAAGGTGATTATGGAAAGTAGGCAATTGAGAGAAATTGTTGTAAGAAGTGATTTTCGAGAGTATACAGAAGAGCAACTGGAAAGAATGGCCAATCTTATTCTGTATGACTTCAGAAATAGAAACAAGATGGCTGGAAGGCAGATGAACGATCTGTCAAAATTTTTGAGAGATGAAGCTGACAAGGGGTTCAAGTTCTTAAAGGAAAAGAGAAGTTGGAGACTGATTCAACTTCACAGGTCAAAGATGTGACAATCGTCAATTTCAGGTTAACTCCGTTAACTCAACTCCGTCAATTCAAACTTAAGATCATTGAATCTATAACGCACACCTCATTACATTTAAACTAGGTTTTAAATGACGCTTAACACTTACTACATGTGTAGTCTTTCGGGATTTGCACCGAAACGCAAACGAGTTGACGCAAACTATTGGTGAATAAACGAAAAACGTCAACATAATAATTATGTGATAATTATGTGTTAACATATGTGTTACTTGATTATATTGTGTGTAATGCTAGACAAGAAACAAGAACTAAATTAATTAAGCTAGATAAGAAATACTTAGAAGTTGAGGGGCCAAAGTGTAACATATTATTATTTATAATAATAATAAACCCTAACCTCTACCCCATTCCCTCAATCCCGATCGGAACCCATTCCCCTTGCTCTTTTGGCTGCCGTCACCTATACACACACATACAACCACCAATTTCAAGTTTTGATTGAAGAATAAGGTGCTAGGAAGGTATAATCGATTATCCTATGCATCCTTTATACTTGATTTTGATTGTTTGTTGGGTTAATCACAAACCCTAGCTGCCGATTTTGATATGGTGTTGTGTTACTATGATTGTTGTTGATTTGATAATGATATGATAACTAGTATTGATATTGTTACACATTAATTGTTGTGTCTTTGATTTGAGTTCAAACAAAAACCCTAATCATGTATGTAAAGGTGTAATTGATGTGCATGGATGGTGTTTATAGAGTCTAGAGTGTTATATGAATGCATGATAGTTCATAGATAGTTAATATGTTGAGTTTGGATGCAAACAGTTTCTGAACAGAATGTGTATGTGTATTTGATGTTTAAGTGACTGTAACGAAGTGTAAATGTGAAAATTGGTTGAGATTATTGATACTACAGTAAACTAAGTTGAGTCTAGTTTCTAAAGAATATAAAATTGTAATTTTTGGACAAGTAGAAGTTAACTTTTAGGATTTTACAAAGGTTGTGCAAAGCTGAGCTGTTAGACCTGCTGTTAGGTTGTTTTGTAAATATTATATCTCATGAACTACGAGACCAATTGGGTTGGTTACACTTCTGGAAGTTGACTTATTGAGTTAGAAACCTAACCCAAGTGGTCTTGCATTTATTGGATTTTTCGTTTAACGGGAATTTCAAATAACATTCTGTTGCGCATGAATTTGACTGTTATGAGTTTGCTGTAATGATTTGATGATTGTGAGAAACCTATGTGGAATAAAAATATAATAAAATACATTCTGGAAACCTAAGACATATGTGCTTCTGTGATGATTTTTGGTAAATTAATTGAGATGCTATGATCGGTGGAATAGTACAATCTTTCAAGTAGAATTTCTGTCTCGGTGAAACTAGCTTATGAGTTTTGTGAAAATGCATGAAACATGATACTTGCTAATTTATTATCGTGTTTTGACCAAATTGCCCTTGAGGGGAATGATTGCAAGTTAATTGTCGTGTTTTAACCAAAATGCCCTTGCGGGGAATAATAGCTAATTAATTGTTATGTGTTGACCAAATTGCCCTTACAGGGAGTAATTGCTAGTGATGTACTTTATGAATACATGACACGTAAATAATTGCTTACACATGTAACGTATCACAAATACATTTGTTAAAGTCACACACGATTCACAAACGAAACACGAAACATGTTATGTGCATAGGTATTATGTGCCGGGTCTAGAGACTCGATAATATTCCGACACTTAGAAAAATCTCTTTGTTGTTTTAGAACGCTAAAGAGAGTTTTTCTGTGACGCGCATCTTGGTGATTTAATTTGGGAATTTCTTCGCAAACAGTGAGTTTCACTTTCCCCTTTTAAACTTTTTAAACGCTTTTCTCTTTGGGGAGATAACATACTCCGAACGCATTTAAGATTTTGTTAATATAGATTATATATCACTTGTAAAGACTAAGTGGCAAACGCGTAAACTAAAGTCCTTCATAACATCGAACCGGTTAATATTTGGATAATAGCGAGTCACTGTTGAGTAGTACTACTGGGGTTGACAAACCCCACCCAACGCTAAACTCGACTGGATGTCGAGCGGGTGTAATCTTGGCTAAACACATACCATGGTCTGGACGACCTGGTGGCAAGGCAAATTGATAAACAGTCAGCTTCGGTGTCGAACACTTAGTGATACTTGTTTTATAGGCTAGCTACCTATAGATATATAATTTACAAAACACTATCTGTAACGCAAAACGCTGTAACGCAAAACACTGTAACGCAAAACGCTGAACGCAAACGCTAAACGCTTTATTTTATTTAAACTTGTGAACTCCCCAACCTTGTGTTGACACTTTTTGTATGTTATTCTCAGGTAGCCGAGGCGGGCGCGTGGTTTAGGAACATGCATTGCGTGAAAACGCTTCTGTTATGCAAACTTATTTTTAACGGTTATCATTGGTTTTAAGTCGTCCTGCGTGACGCAACTTTTGGTTAATGGTTTTTACGCTTCCGCATTAAATTACTCGTAAACGTTTTTCATGGTTTTGAAACTTTGTTTTATGGTTTGATTATAACTAATGATTCCGATCCTGTTAGTTCACACCCTCTGACGGTAAAACTCAGTTAGTGGATTTTGAGGGTGTGACAGATTAGTATCAGAGCCATTGGTTATAGCGAACTAGAAGCTGCATGCATACTAGACTATAACCCGACGACCCATTAGTTATAATGATACGCACTGCATAGGTTTGTGTAGTCTTGTAATCTTATCTCTTTACCTCTTTCACTCATACGCGCGCGCATACACGGCTTACCTGTAGGAATGTCAACGCCGCCATCCTCATCATCATCTGAGCCGATGACTCATTCTCACGGGAAGGAACTGCAGTTACCTACCGCATCGCCACCCCGAGTAGTCCCGGAACTTGAAGCTCCCGCACCGAAGAGGTACCGCTTATCCGGAGGCATATACGAAAACGACGTTAGCTGGGATTGGTACCCTAACATGATTAGACGTATGGTCTATCGCGAGCAAGTTCCCCCGTTACCTCACCCTACCACCCATAACCAAACCTGTAGAGCGAGTTCTCGCAGCTGTTGTCTCATGCTTGGAGCGTGACGTGGGTTACATGCGCTACACGAGAGCGAACGTTTCCGGACTGTTAAAAGACGGAACCGAGACTAAGGAGGAGATTGCCCGCATGGCAGCGGCAATGAAGGAAATGCAAGAGGCTAGTGATCAACAGATGAAAATTATGAGAAAGATGCAAGCTGAGATGATAGACTTGCAAGAGCAACTCCAAGTAGCAAGGACCCGAACCGAGATAGCTCTAGAGCGTTGAGATGTCTTACAAATGCAACTTGCTCAGAACGCAGCCGAACCTGAGGCAGAGCCTGAGGCCGAGCCTGAGGCAGAGCCTGAAGAGGAACCTGAAGAAGATCCCGAAGAGGAGCCTGAGGAGGATCCCGAGGAAGATCCCGAGGAGGAACCCGAAGGAGAACCGGAGGAAGAACCGGCTGAGGAGGAGGAACACTCGGAGGTGTCCTCAGATGATGACATCTAGTGATGATCACACCTTGATGGAGGGGTTGTCTCCATCCGAACTATTATTTTCTATGATTTTAAGGATTGATTGGAAATACTTTGTAGCGAATACAATGGTTTTAATCATGAATTATTAATTAGATTAATATATGGTTGTGATTGGAGGAAATGGCCGGAAGAAACGCTGGACAAGGACGTGGTAACATCAACTTGACTGCAACTGAACTCCAAACTCTGCTGAACGACCATGCGGCGGCCGCTTTAGCCGCACATGTTCAGAACCAAGCTGGAGGTCCAAGTGGAACGTGTACCTTCAATAACTACCTTGACTGCAAGCCCAGTACGTTTAAGGGCACTGAGGGAACTATAGGCATCCTGCGTTGGGCTGAGAAGGCCGAGTCGGCATTTGAGATGTGCAATTGTTCCCCTGCCAGTAGGGTCAAATTCGCTGCTGGAACACTTGAGGATTCTGCCCTCACTTGGTGGAATTCGAATGTGCAGATCCTTGGATTGGAACTGGCTAACGCGATGAACTGGGAGGAGTTCAAGAACATGATGCGAGAGGAGTACTGTCCGAGAGAAGAGATTTCAAAGTTGGAGTCAGAATTTTGGTCGCTGAAGATGGTGGGCTCAGAAATCGAAGCCTACACTACCCGTTCTCACGAGTTAGCGGTGATGTGTCCGCGGATGGTAGATCCGCCGAGTAAGAGGATTGAGATGTATATCGATGGGTTAGCACCGCAGATTCAGGGCATGGTGACGTCTTCCAGACCAGCCACGATTCAACAAGCGATCCGTTTAGCTCACAAACTGACGGATCAGGCTGTGACCCAAGGTGCGTTACCACCTAGGGGTTCAACCACTAAAGCCCGTGACAACCCGAGTAATGACAACAACAGCAACAGCAACCCGAGCAGGGGAAAGAGAAAGTTTGACAACACCAGATCCTCGTCCTCGAACCTCCCACAGCAACAACACTACCGTAAGCCCGAATTCACTCGAAGCTTCAACAATCAGAGTCACAACAACAATAACAACGGTAGCGGGCAAGGTTCGAGCGGATATGCTGGGAAATATCCTAAGTGCAATAGGTGCAACTATCATCATACTGGCCCGTGTGACCGTGTCAAGTGTCAGAGATGCGGAAAGATGGGTCACCAGGCGAAGGAATGTAGAGGAGACCTTGCGGCAAAGGGTGCTCCTAAGCCACCTATGACAACGAAGGGATGTTTTGAGTGTGGGCAGGAAGGTCATTTCAGGAAAGATTGTCCCTGTCACACCCTCAAAATCCACTAACGGAGTTTTACCGTCAGAGGGTGTGAACTAACAGGATCGGAATCATTACTTATAATCAAACCATAAAAACGTTTAAATGAAAATAAGTGCGGAAGCGTAAAACCATAGAAACCGATGTTGCGTCACGCAGGACGACTTAAAAACCAATGATAACAGTTAAAATAAGTTTGCATAATTAAAAGTGTTTCAAGCAATGCATGACCCTAAACCGCGCGCCCGCCTCGGCTACCTGAGAATAACATACTAAAAGTGTCAACACAAGGTTGGTGAGTTCACAGTTTATATAAAATAAAGCGTTTAGCGTTTGCGTTCAGCGTTTTGCGTTACAGCGTTTTGCGTTACAGCGTTTTGCGTTACCAGATAGTGTTATGTCAATTATATATCTATAGGTAGCTAGCCTGTAAAACAAGTATCACTAAGTGTTCGACACCGAAGCTGACTGTTTATCATTTGCCTTGCCACCAGGTCTATCCCGACCATGGTATGTGTTTAGCCAAGATTACACCCACTCGACCTCCAGTCGAGTTTAGCGTTGGGTGGGGTTTGTCAAACCCAGTAGTACTACTCAACAATGACTCGCTATTATCCAATATTAAACGGTTCGATGTGAATGAGGGACTTTAGTTAACGCGTTTGCCACTTAGTCTTTACAAGTGATATATAATCTATATTAACAAAATCTTAAATGCGTTTCGGAGTATGTTATCTCCCCCAAGTGAAAAGCGTTTAAAAAGTTTAAAACGGGAAAGTGAAACTCACTGTTTGCGAAGTATTCCCAAAATAATTCACCAAGATGCGCGTCACAGAAAAACTCTCTCTAGCGTTCTAAAACAATAAAGAGATTTTTCTAAGTGTCGGAATATTATCGAGTCTCAAGACCCGGCACATAATACCTATGCACATAACATGTTTCGTGTTTCGTTTGTGAATCGTGTGTGACTTTAACAAATACATTTGTGATACGATACGTGTGTGAGCAATTATTTATGTGTCATGTATTAATAATGTACATAACTAGCAATTATTCCCAGCAAGGGCAATTTGGTCAAAACACAACAACTATTTAGCAAGTATTCCCCGCAGGGGCAATTTGGTCAAAACATAACAATTATATAGCAAGTATTCCCCACATGGGCAATTTGGTCAAAACATAACAATTAACTAGCAATTATCATGTTTCATGCATTTTCACAAAATTCAGCAGCTAGTTTCACCGAGACAGAAATTCTACTTGAAAGATTGTACTATTCCACCGATCATAGCATCTCAATTAATTTACCAAAAATCATAACTAAAGCATGCATGTGTTAGGTTTCGAGAACATATTTTATCTTATTTTTATTCCACCTAGATTTCTCATAATGATCAAAATACTACAGTAAGCTCATAACAGTCAAATTCACGCGCAACAGAATGTTATTTGAAATTCCCGTTAAATGAAAAATCCAACAAATGCAAGACCACTTGGGTTAGGTTCCTAACTTAACAAGTCAATTTCCAGAAGTAGAATCAACCCATTTGGCTTTGTAGTTCATGAGATATAATATTTACAAAACAACCTAACAGCAGGTCTAACAGCTCAGCTTTGCACAACGTTTTTGTAAAATCATAAAAGTTAACTTTTACACGTCCAAAAATTGCAAATTTATATTCTTTAGAAACTAGACTCAACCTAGTTTACTGTAGTATAAATAATCTCAACCAATGTTCACATTTACACTTCGTTACAGTCAATTAAACATCAATAACACAATCTGTCCAGAAACTGTTTGCATCCAAACTCAACATATTAACTATCTATGGACCATCATTCATTCATATAACACTCTAGACTCCATAATCACTATCCATGCACATCAATTACACATTACATACATGATTAGGGTTTTTGTTTGAATTCAAATCAAAGACACAAGCAATTAACATGTAACAATATCCATTCTAGTTATCATATCATCATCCAATCAACAACAATCATATGAACTACATACACACATAAAATCGGCCCCTAGGGTTTACAATTAACCCATTAAACATCAAAATTAAGTATAAAGGATGCATAGGATAGTCGTTTATACCTTCCTAGCACCTTAATCTTCAATCAAAGGCTTGAAAACTTGGTTGTATGTGTGTATATAAGTGGCGGCAGCCGTGAGGGGGGGGGGGAAGAGAAGTCCGATCGGGGTTGAGGAAGAGAAAGAAAAAAAAGTGAGTTAGGGTTTATTATTATTATTATTATTTTTTATAATAATACTATGTTACACTCAAGCCCCTCAACTTTCGATTGTTGCTTTTCTAGCTTAACTAACTAGTTCTAGTACATTGAGTTAACGTTTATAACGATGTTATCACACAACACATAAGTCTAACACATAATTATCACATAATTACTGTTTTGACGTTTTTCGTTTATTCACCAATCGTTTGCGTCAACTCGTTTGCGTTTCGGTGCAATTCCCGAAAGACTACACATGTAGTAAGTGTTAAGCGTCATTTAAACCCTAGTTTAAATGTAATGAGGTGTGCGTTATAGATTCAGTGATCTTAAGTTTGAATTGACGGAGTTGAGTTAACGGAGTTAACCTGAAATTGACGATTGTCACATCGTTCCCTTGTTAAAGAATTTTCGTCCCGAAAATTTGAGTCAAGTCGTTATGAGTGTCTGAAAAAGTAAGAAAAATTTTCAGTTTGTCATATTATCCCCTAGTAGAAAGAAATTTCGTCCCGAAATTTAATTCATACCTCCGGTGATTTCTGACGGTTTGTCGGGTTTCGCGGTTTTCTGTGTTTGGTCAGCCATTCAAAAAGGTGAGGATACTTTTTCATCATTTGATCCTCGCGTTCCCACGTGAACTCCGGTCCACGTCTCGAGTTCCAACGAACCTTAAAGATTGGAATTTTGCTGTGCTTGAGCGTTTTGGTTTCCCAATCCAAAACCTCGACTGGTTCTTCAATGAAACGTAACTGTTCATCAACTTGCAGTTCCTCCAAAGGGACTACTTGGGTTTCATCGGATAAGCATTTCTTCAAATTGGATACGTGGAATACATTGTGTATGCCACTGAGTTTCGTTGGTAGGTCCAGTCGGTACGCCACCGGACCAATGCGCTCAGTTATCCGGTAAGGACCAACATATCGTGGGTTGAGTTTGTTTCGCTTACCAAAGCGAACCACACCTTTCCAAGGTGAGACTTTAAGTAACACTTGGTCATTCACTTGAAATTCGAGAGGCTTTCGGCGCTTGTCGGCGTAACTCTTTTGGCGATCTCGTGCTGCTGCCATGCGATTTCGGATTTGAACAATCTTTTCCAAAGTTTCGAGTACCAGTTATGGACCAGTGATTTGGCTGTCACCAACCTCTGCCCAGCAGAGTGGTGATCGACACTTCCGTCCGTACAGCGCTTCAAACGGCGCTGCTTTAATACTTGCGTGGTAGCTGTTATTATACGAAAACTCTACCAAAGGTAAGTGAGGTTCCCAACTTTTTCCGAAATCCAACACGCATGCACGCAACATATCCTCCAGGGTCTGAATAGTTCGTTCACTTTGCCCATCCGTCTGAGGATGGTATGCTGTGCTCATATCAAGACGGGTGCCTAGTGCGCTTTGCAGCGACTTCCAAAAGTGCGAAGTGAAACGAGAATCTCGATCATAAATGATTGAGACAGGCACTCCGTGTCTAGACACCACTTCTTTCATGTAAACACGAGTCAGCCTTTCCATTTTGTCCGATTCCTTAATCGCTAAGAAGTGTGCAGACTTAGTCAACCGGTCAACGATCACCCAGATGGTATCGCATCCCGTCGGTGTCTTAGGTAAACCCGTGATAAAATCCATTGAAATGTGTTCCCATTTCCACATTGGAAGTTCCGGTTGTTGTAGTAGGCCAGATGGTTTCTGGTATTCTACTTTGACTCTGGCACAAGTCAAGCATTTGCTGACGTAGGTGGCAATGTCGGCTTTTCATGTTCGGCCACCAGTAAAGTGCCTTTAAATCATGATACATTTTATCTGAGCCAGGGTGGATAGAATATCGGGACTTGTGTGCTTCGTCCATCACCAGAGTTCTGAACTCTCCGAACCGTGGAACCCAAATCCGGTTCTCAAAATATCGGACCCCGTCCGATCTGGTTTCAAGTTGCTTGTTCATGCCCCGCATGAGTTCCGATGGAAGATTATCATCTTTCAAAGCTTCGTGTTGCGCATCGCGAATCTGGTCGGGTAAGTTTGCATGAATCGTGAGTTGCAATGCTCGCACTCGTTTGGGTTTATCTGTTTCTTTTCTGCTGAGGGCATCGGCCACTACATTGGCCTTGCCAGGGTGATACTTGATGGCACAATCATAATCCTTGAGCAGCTCGACCCAACGACGCTGTCGCATGTTCAGCTCCTTCTGATCGTAGATATGCTGGAGACTCTTGTGGTCGGTGTAAATGGTAAACTTGGTACCGTACAAGTAATGCCTCCATATCTTAAGGGCAAACACCACAGCTCCGAGTTCCAAATCATGGGTCGTGTAGTTCTTCTCGTGAACCCGTAAGTTGTTGAGAGGCATAAGCTATAACCTTCACGAGTTGCATCAGCACACAACCGAGACCTTGTATCGATGCGTCACAGTGTACCTCAAAATTTTCCGTTCCCTTGGGGAGGGCTAGAATAGGGGCGCTACAGAGTTTGGTTTTCAACAGTTGAAAAGCGGATTCTTGCGCGTCACCCCAATTGTACTTAGTGCCTTTGTGAGTCAAAGCGGTGAGGGGTTGAGCAATCTTTGAAAATCCCTCGATGAAACGTCGGTAGTAGCCGGCCAGTCCTAGGAATTGCCGCACCTCAGTCGGAGTCTTAGGTGCTTCCCAGTTTTTGATGGCCTCTACCTTACCGGGATCGACATGGATACCGTTCTCGCTGATCACATGTCCTAAAAAGTGAACCTCGCAAAGCCAAAACTCACATTTCGAGAGTTTAGCATACAGTTGTTCCTTTTTCAATAATTCCAGAATTACCCTTAAGTGTTCTTCATGGTCAGCTTCGTTCTTGGAGTAGACGAGAATATCATCAATGAAAACAATCACAAACTTGTCGAGGTACGCCTTGCATACTCGATTCATGAGATCCATAAATACGGCTGGTGTGTTGGTTAGGCCAAAAGGCATTACTGAAAACTCGTAGTGACCATACCGTGTTCTGAAAGCCGTCTTTGAAATATCTTCTTCGCGCACTCTTAGTTGGTGGTAACCAGATCGCAGATCGATCTTCGAGTAGTAACTCGATCCTTGAAGCTGGTCAAACAAATCATCAATTCGGGTTAAAGGATAACGGTTCTTGACCGTCACCTTGTTCAACTCCCGGTAGTCGATACACATGCGGAAAGTCCCGTACTTCTTTCGGACAAACAAGACAGGGGCTCCCCATGGCGATGAGCTAGGTCGGATAAAACCCTTATCCAACAAATCTTGCAACTGAGTGGACAACTCCTGAAGCTCCGCCGGTGCGAGCCGATACGGGGCTCGTGCTATGGGTGCTGCACCGGGTGTCAACTCGATTTGGAATTCGACTTGTCGTATAGGAGGGAGTCCAGGCAAATCCTCCGGGAAAACTTCCGGAAAATCTCGCACAATCGGTATATCTTCAATTCGCTTCTCCTCCGCGGGTTTCTCAACAATCTGCGCCAAAATTGCCGGATGACCCTTTCGTAGATACTTCTGCGCCTTCATGAGGGTAATGACGCTGGTGGTCATGCCGCTTCTCTCACCTCGGATCGAAATGATCTCGCCGGAAGGGGTAGTAATGTGGACTATCTTGTCGTGACATATAATCTCCGCTCGGTTCTCGGACAACCAGTCCATGCCGACCACGACATCGAAACTACTAAGCGTAAAAGGAATAAGGTCGATATCAAAGACATGACCTGACAGTTTTAACTTACATCCCGCAAGTACATGAGTCGTTACTATAGTCTTACCGTCAGCTAATTTAACAGGAAACTTAGCATCTAACGGAGTTGGAGTTAAGTCTAAGAGTTGGCTAAAGGCTTTCGACACAAAACTCCTATCAGCTCCAGTGTCAAACAATACAGAAGCAAAACAATCGTTCACAGGGAACTTACCAGTCACTACGTACGGATCATTACGGGATTGACCCGACCCAATTACAAAAGCTCTCCCTTTGCCATTGCTTCCACCATTACTGCCATTTCCATTACCTCCATTGTTGTCGTTCTGTTTCAGCTTGGGACAATCTTTCTTGAAATGACCTTCCTGCCCACATTCGAAACATCCCTTCGTCGTCATAGGTGGTTTAGGAGCACCCTTTGCCGCAAGGTCTCCTCTACATTCCTTCGCCTGGTGACCCATCTTTCCGCATTTCTGACACTTGACACGGTCACACGGACCAACATGATGATAGTTGTACCTATTGCACTTCGGATATTTCCCAGCATATCCGCTCGAACCCTGCCCGCTACTGTTGTTATTGTTGTTGTGACTCTGATTGTTAAAGCTCCGAGTGAATTCGGGCTTACGGTAGTGTTGTTGCTGTGGGAGGTTCGAGGATGAGGATCTGGTGTTGTCAAACTTTCTCTTTCCGCTGCTCGGGTTGCTGTTGCTGTTGTCGTCATTACTCGGGTTGTCACGGGCTTTAGCGGTTGAACCCCTAGGTGGTAGCGCACCTTGGGTCACTGCTTGATCCGTCAGTTTGTGAGCTAAACGGATCGCTTGTTGAATCGTGGCTGGTCTGGAAGACGTCACCATGCCCTGAATTTGCGGTGCTAACCCATCAAGATACATTTCAATCCTCTTACTCGGCGGATCCACCATCCGCGGACACATCACAACTAACTCGTAGAACGGGTAGTGTAGGCTTCGATTTCTGAACCCACCATCTTCAACGACCAAAATTCTGACTCCAACTTTGAAATCTCTTCTCTCGGACAGTACTCTTCTCGCATCATGTTTTTGAACTCCTCCCAGTTCATCGCGTTAGCCAGTTCTAATCCAAGGATCTGTACGTTCGAATTCCACCAAGTGAGGGCATAATCCTCAAGTGTTCCAGCAGCGAATTTGATCCTACTGGCAGGGGGACAATTACACATCTCAAAGGCCGACTCGGCCTTCTCAGCCCAACGCAGGAAGCCTATAGCTCCCTCAGTGCCCTTAAACGTACTGGGCTTGCAGTCAAGGTAATTCTTGAAATTACACGTTCCAGTTGGACCTCCAGCTTGATTCTGAACGTGTGCGGCTAGAGCGGCCGCCGCATGGTCGTTCAGCAGAGTTTTGAGTTCTGCTGCAGTCAAGTTGATGTTACCGCGACCGTGTCCAGCGTTTCTTCCAGCCATTTCCTAGAATCACAGTATAAAATGTTAAACATGAATTTTTCTTTCATATCCAACACACCATACATGTAATAAAAAGATAGGTAAGAAAGAAATAAGAAACAACATCACATCACAACCATATATTAATCTACTTAATAATTCATGATTAAAACCATTGTATTCACTTCAAAGTATTTCCAATCAATCCTTAAAATCATAGAAAATAATAGTTCGGATGGAGACAACCCCTCCATCTAGGTGTCATCATCACTAGATGTCATCATCTGAGGACACCTCTGAGTGTGCCTCCTCCTCAGCCGGTTCTTCCTCCGGTTTTTTTCAGGTTCCTCCTCGGGATCTTCCTCGGGAACTTCCTCAGGCTCTTCTTCAGGATCTTCTTCGGGTTCCTCTTCAGGCTCTGCCTCAGGCTCGACTTCAGGTTCTGCATCAGGCTCTGCCTCGGGTTCGGCTGCGTTCTGAGCAATCTGCATTTGTAAGACATCGCAGCGCTCTAAAGCTATCTCGGTTCGGGTCCTTGCTACTTGGAGTTGCTCTTGCAAGTCTATCATCTCGGCTTGTATCTTTCTCATAATCTTCATCTGTTGATCACTAGCCTCTTGCATTTCCTCCATTGCCGCTGCCATGTGGGCAATCTCCTCCTTAGTCTCGGTTCCGTCTTTTAACAGTCCGGAAACGTTAGCTCTCGTATAGCGCATGTAACCCACGTCACGCTCCAAGCAAGAAACGACAGCTGCTAGAACTCGCTCTACAGGTTCGGTTATGGGTGGTAGGGTGTTGGGGTAAGCAGGGTGGTTCGGGTGAGGTAACGGGGGAACTTGTTCGCGATAGACCATACGTCTGATCATATTAGGGTACCAATCCCAGCTAACTTCGTTTTCGTACATGCCTCCGGAAAAGCGGTACCTCTTCGGTGCGGGAGCTTCGAGTTCCGGGACTACGCGGGGTGGCGATGCGGTAGGTAACTGCGGTTCCTTCCCGTGAGCATGAGTCATCGGATCAGATGATGATGAGGGTGGCGGCGTCGACATTCCTACAGGTAAGCCGTGTATGCGTGCGCGTATGAGTGAAATAGGTAAAGAGATAAGATAACAAAGACTACACAAACATATGCAGTGCGTATCATTATAACTAATGGGTCGTCGCGGTTATAGTCTAGTATGCATGCAGCTTCTAGTTCGCTATAACCAATGGCTCTGATACCAATCTGTCACACCCTCAAAATCCACTAACGGAGTTTTACCGTCAGAGGGTGTGAACTAACAGGATCGAAATCATTAGTTATAATCAAACCATAAAAACGTTTAAATGAAAATAAGTGCGGAAGCGTAAAACCATTGAAACCAATGTTGCGTCACGCAGGACGACTTAAAAACCAATGATAACAGTTTAAAATAAGTTTGCATAATTAAAAGTGTTTCAAGCAATGCATGACCCTAAACCGCGCGCCTGCCTCGGCTACCTGAGAATAAAATACTAAAAGTGTCAACACAAGGTTGGTGAGTTCACAGTTTATATAAAATAAAGCGTTTAGCGTTTGCGTTCAGCGTTTTGCGTTACAGCGTTTTGCGTTACAGAGTTTTGCGTTACCAGATAGTGTTATGTCAATTATATATCTATAGGTAGCTAGCCTATAAAACAAGTATCACTAAGTGTTCGACACCGAAGCTGACTGTTTATCATTTGCCTTGCCACCAGGTCTATCCCGACCATGGTATGTGTTTAGCCAAGATTACACCCACTCGACCTCCAGTCGAGTTTAGCGTTGGGTGGGGTTTGTCAAACCCAGTAGTACTACTCAACAATGACTCGCTATTATCCAATATTAAACGGTTCGATGTGAATGAAGGACTTTAGTTAACGCGTTTGCCACTTAGTCTTTACAAGTGATATATAATCTATATTAACAAAATCTTAAATGCGTTTCGGAGTATGTTATCTCCCCCAAGTGAAAAGCGTTTAAAAAGTTTAAAAGGGGAAAGTGAAACTCACTGTTTGCGAAGTATTCCCAAAATAATTCACCAAGATGCGCGTCACAGAAAAACTCTCTCTAGCGTTCTAAAACAATAAAGAGATTTTTCTAAGTGTCGGAATATTATCGAATCTCTAGACCCGGCACATAATACCTATGCACATAACATGTTTCGTGTTTCGTTTGTGAATCGTGTGTGACTTTAACAAATACATTTGTGATACGATACGTGTGTGAGCAATTATTTATGTGTCATGTATTAATAATGTACAAAACTAGCAATTATTCCCCGCAAGGGCAATTTGGTCAAAACACGACAACTATTTAGCAAGTATTCCCCGCAGGGGCAATTTGGTAAAAACATAACAATTATATAGCAAGTATTCCCCACAGGGGCAATTTGGTCAAAACATAACAATTAACTAGCAATTATCATGTTTCATGCATTTTCACAAAATTCAGCAGCTAGTTTCACCGAGAAAGAAATTCTACTTGAAAGATTATACTATTCCACCGATCATAGCATCTCAATTAATTTACCAAAAATCATCACTACAGCATGCATGTGTTAGGTTTCGAGAACATATTTTATTTTATTTTTATTCCACCTAGATTTCTCATAATGATCAAAACACTACAGCAAGCTCATAACAGTCAAATTCATGCGCAACAGAATGTTATTTGAAATTCCCGTTAAATGAAAAATCCAACAAATACAAGACCACTTGGGTTAGGTTCCTAACTCAATAAGTCAACTTCCAGAAGTAGAACCAACCCATTTGGCTTTGTAGTTCATGAGATATAATATTTACAAAACAACCTAACAGCAGGTCTAACAGCTCAGCTTTGCACAATGTTTTTGTAAAATCATAAAAGTTAACTTTTACACGTCCAAAAATTGCAAATTTATATTCTTTAGAAACTAGACTCAACCTAGTTTACTGTAGTATCAATAATCTCAACCAATTTTCAAATTTACACTTCGTTACAGTCAATTAAACATCAATAACACAATCTGTCCAGAAACTGTTTGCATCCAAACTCAACATATTAACTATCTATGGACCATCATTCATTCATATAACACTCTAGACTACATAATCACTATCCATGCACATCAATTACACATTACATACATGATTAGGGTTTTTGTTTGAATTCAAATCAAAGACACAAGCAATTAACATGTAACAATATCCATTCTAGTTATCATATCATCATCCAATCAACAACAATCATATGAACTACATACACACATAAAATCGGCCCCTAGGGTTTACAATTAACCCATTAAACATCAAAATTAAGTATAAAGGATGCATAGGATAGTCGTTTATACCTTCCTAGCACCTTAATCTTCAATCAAAGGCTTGACAACTTGGTTGTATGTGTGTATATAAGTGGCGGCAGCCGTGAGGGGGGGGGGGAAGAGAAGTCCGATCGGGGTAGAGGAAGAGAAAGAAAAAAAAGTGAGTTAGGGTTTATTATTATTATTATTATTATTATTATTTATAATAATACTATGTTACACTCAAGCCCCTCAACTTTCGATTGTTGCTTTTCTAGCTTAACTAACTAGTTCTAGTACATTGAGTTAACGTTTATAACGATGTTATCACACAACACATAAGTCTAACACATAATTATCACATAATTACTGTTTTGACGTTTTTCGTTTATTCACCAATCGTTTGCGTCAACTCGTTTGCGTTTCGGTGCAATTCCCGAAAGACTACACATGTAGTAAGTGTTAAGCGTCATTTAAACCCTAGTTTAAATGTAATGAGGTGTGCGTTATAGATTCAATGATCTTAAGTTTGAATTGACGGAGTTGAGTTAACGGAGTTAACCTGAAATTGACGATTGTCACAGTCCCAAGCTGAAACAAAACGACAACAATAGAGGTAATGGAAGTGGCAGTAGTGGTGGAAGCAATGGCAAAGGAAGAGCTTTT
Source organism: Bidens hawaiensis (assembly GCF_021521415.1). NCBI lineage: Eukaryota > Viridiplantae > Streptophyta > Magnoliopsida > Asterales > Asteraceae > Bidens > Bidens hawaiensis. Next base: position 872,440 of record NW_027491271.1, read on the forward strand.
GTAATTGGGTCGGGTCAAGCCCGCAATGATCCGCACGTGGTGACTGGTAAGTTCCCTGTGAACGATTGTTTTGCTTCTGTATTGTTTGACACTGGAGCTGATAGGAGTTTTGTGTCGAAAGCCTTTAGCCAACTCTTAGACTTAACTCCAACTCCGTTAGATGCTAAGTTTCCTGTTGAATTAGCTGACGGTAAGACTATAGTAACGACTCATGTACTTGCGGGATGTAAGTTAAAACTGTCAGGTCATGTCTTTGATATCGACCTTATTCCTTTTTCGCTTAGTAGTTTCGATGTCGTTGTCGGCATGGACTGGTTATCCGAGAACCGAGCGGAGATTATATGTCACGACAAGATAGTCCATATTACTACCCATTCCGGCGAAATCATTTCCGTCCGAGGTGAGAGAAGCGGCATGACCACCAGCGTCATTACCCTCATGAAGGCGCACAAGTACCTACGAAATGGTCATCCGGCAATTTTGGTGCAGATTGTTGAGAAACCCGCGGAGGAGAAGCGAATTGAAGATATACCAGTTGTGCGAGATTTTTCGAAAGTTTTCCCGGATGATTTGCCCGGACTCCCTCCTATACAACAAGTCGAATTCCAAATCGAGTTGACACCCGGTGCAGCACCCATAGCACGAGCCCCGTATCAGCTCGCACCGGCGGAGCTTCAGGAGTTGTCCACTCAGTTGCAAGATTTGTTGGATAAGGGTTTTATCCGACCTAGCTCATCGCCATGGGGAGCCCCTGTCTTGTTTGTCCGAAAGAAGGACGGGACTTTCCGCATGTGCATCGACTACCGGGAGTTGAACAAGGTGACGGTCAAGAACCGTTATCCTTTACCCCGAATTGATGATCTGTTTGATCAGCTTCAAGGATCGAGTTATTACTCGAAGATCGATCTGCGATCTGGTTACCACCAACTAAGAGTGCACGAAGAAGATATTTCAAAGACGGCTTTCATAACACGGTATGGTCCCTACGAGTTTTCGGTTATGCCTTTTGGCCTAACCAACGCACCAGCCGTATTTATGGATCTCATGAATCGAGTATGCAAGGCGTACCTCGACAAGTTTGTGATTGTTTTCATTGATGATATTCTCGTCTACTCTAAGAACGAAACTGACCATGAAGAACACTTAAGGGTAATTCTGGAATTATTGAAGAAGGAACAACTGTATGCTAAACTCTCGAAATGTGAGTTTTGGCTTCGCGAAGTTCACTTTTTAGGACATGTGATCAACGAGAATGGCATCCATGTCGATCCCGGTAAGGTAGAGGCCATCAAAAACTGGGAAGCACCTAAGACTCCGACTGAGGTGCGGCAATTCCTAGGACTGGCCGGCTACTACCGACGTTTCATCGAGGGATTTTCAAAGATTGCTCAACCCCTCACCGCTTTGACTCACAAAGGCAGTAAGTACAATTGAGGTGACGCGCAAGAATCCGCTTTTCAACTGCTGAAAACCAAACTCTGTAGCGCCCCTATTCTAGCCCTCCCCGAGGGAACGGAAAATTTCGAGGTACACTGTGACGCATCGATACAAGGTCTCGGTTGTGTGCTGATGCAACTCGAGAAGGTGATAGCTTATGCCTCTCGACAACTTCGGGTTCACGAGAAGAACTACACGACCCATGATTTGGAACTCGGAGCTGTGGTGTTTGCCCTTAAGATATGGATGCATTACTTGTACGGTACCAAGTTTACCATTTACACCGACCACAAGAGTCTCCAACATATCTACGATCAGAAGGAGCTGAATATGCGACAACGTCGTTGGGTCGAGCTGTTTAAGAATTTTGATTGTGCCATCAAGTATCATCCTGGCAAGGCCAATGTAGTGGCCGACGCTCTCAGCAGAAAAGAAACAGATAAACCCAGACGAGTGCGAGCATTGCAACTCACGATTCATGCAAACTTACCCGACCAGATTCGCGATGCCCAACTCGAAGCTTTGAAAGATGATAATCTTCCATCGGAACTCATGCGGGGCATGGACAAGCAACTTGAAACCAGATCGGACGGGGTCCGATATTTTGAGAACCGGATTTGGATTCCACGGTTCGGAGAGTTGAGAACTCTGGTGATGGACGAAGCACACAAGTCCCGATATTCTATCCACCCTGGCTCAGATAAAATGTATCATGATTTAAAGGCACTTTACTGGTGGCCGAACATGAAAGCTGACATTGCCACCTACGTGAGCAAATGCTTGACTTGTGCTAGAGTCAAAATAGAATACCAGAAACCATCTGGTCTACTGCAACAACCGGAGCTTCCAATGTGGAAATGGGAACACATTTCAATGGATTTTATCACGGGTTTACCTAAGACACCGACGGGATGCGATACCATCTGGGTGATCGTTGACCGGTTGACTAAGTCTGCACACTTCTTAGCGATTAAGGAATCGGACAAAATGGAAAGACTGACTCGTGTTTACATGAAAGAAATGGTGTCTAGGCACGGAGTGCCTGTCTCAATCATTTATGATCGAGATTCTCGTTTCACTTCGCACTTTTGGAAGTCGCTGCAAAGCGCACTAGGCACCCGTCTTGATATGAGCACAGCATACCATCCTTAGACGGATGGGCAAAGTGAACGAACTATTCAGACCCTGGAGGATATGTTGCGTGCATGCGTGTTGGATTTCGGAAAAAGTTGGGAACCTCACTTACCTTTGGTAGAGTTTTCGTATAATAACAGCTACCACGCAAGTATTAAAGCAGCGCCGTTTGAAGCGCTGTACGGATGGAAGTGTCGATCACCACTCTGCTGGGCAGAGGTTGGTGACAGCCAAATCACTGGTCCAGAACTGGTACTCGAAACTTCGGAAAAGATTGTTCAAATCCGAAATCGCATGGCAGCAGCACGAGATCGCCAAAAGAGTTACGTCGACACCTCTCGAATTTCAAGTGAATGACCAAGTCTTACTCAAAGTCTCACCTTGGAAAGGTGTGGTTCGCTTTGGTAAGCGAAACAAACTCAACCCACGATACGTTGGTCCTTACCGGATAACGGAGCGCATTGGTCCGGTGGCGTACCGACTGGACCTACCAACGGAACTCAGTGGCGTACACAATGTATTCCACGTATCCAATTTGAAGAAATGCCTATCTGATGAAACCCAAGTAGTCCCTTTGGAGGAACTGCAAGTTGATGAACAGTTACGTTTCATTGAGGAACCAGTTGAGGTTTTGGATTGGGATACCAAAACGCTCAAACACAGCAAAATTACAATCGTTAAAGTTCGTTGGAACTCGAGACGTGGACCGGAGTTCACGTGGGAACGCGAGGATCAAATGATGAAAAAGTATCCTCACCTTTTTGAAGGGCTGACCAAACACAGAAAACCGCGAAACCCGGCAAACCGTCAGAAATCACCGGAGGTATGAATTAAATTTCGGGACGAAATTTCTTTCTACTAGGGGAGGATATGACAAACTGAAATTTTTCTTACTTTTTCGGACACTCATCACGACTTGACTAAAATTTTCGGGACGAAAATTCTTTAACACGGGAATGATGTGACAATCGTCAATTTCAGGTTAACTCCGTTAACTCAACTCCGTCAATTCAAACTTAAGATCATTGAATCTATAACGCACACCTCATTACATTTAAACTAGGTTTTAAATGACGCTTAACACTTACTACATGTGTAGTCTTTCGGGATTTGCACCGAAACGCAAACGAGTTAACGCAAATGATTGGTGAATAAACGAAAAACGTCAACATAATAATTATGTGATAATTATGTGTTAACATATGTGTTACTTGATTATATTGTGTGTAATGCTAGACAAGAAACAAGAACTAAATTAATTAAGCTAGATAAGAAATACTTAGAAGTTGAGGGGCCAAAGTGTAACATATTATTATTTATAATAATAATAAACCCTAACCTCTACCCCATTCCCTCAATCCCGATCGGAACCCATTCCCCTTGCTCTCTTGGCTGCCGTCACCTATACACACACATACAACCACCAATTTCAAGTTTTGATTGAAGAATAAGGTGCTAGGAAGGTATAATCGATTATCCTATGCATCCTTTATACTTGATTTTGATTGTTTGTTGGGTTAATCACAAACCCTAGCTGCCGATTTTGATATGGTGTTGTGTTACTATGATTGTTGTTGATTTGATAATGATATGATAACTAGTATTGATATTGTTACACGTTAATTGTTGTGTCTTTGATTTGAGTTCAAACAAAAACCCTAATCATGTATGTAAATGTGTAATTGATGTGCATGGATGGTGTTTATGGAGTCTAGAGTGTTATATGAATGCATGATAGTTCATAGATAGTTAATATGTTGAGTTTGGATGCAAACAGTTTCTGAACAGAATGTGTATTTGATGTTTAAGTGATTGTAACGAAGTGTAAATGTGAAAATTTGTTGAGATTATTGATACTACAGTAAACTAGGTTGAGTCTAGTTTCTAAAGAATATAAACTTGTAATATTTGGACAAGTAGAAGTTAACTTTTATGATTTTACAAAAACGTTGTGCAAAGCTGAGCTGTTAGACCTGCTGTTAGGTTGTTTTGTAAATATTATATCTCATGAACTACGAGACCAATTGGGTTGGTTCCACTTCTGGAAGTTGACTTATTGAGTTAGGAACCTAACCCAAGTGTTCTTGCATTAATTGGATTTTTGGTTTAACGGGAATTTCAAATAACATTCTGTTGCGCATGAATTTGACTGTTATGAGTTTTCTGTAATGATTTGATGATTGTGAGAAACCTATGTGGAATAAAAATATAATAAAATATGTTCTGGAAACCTAAGACATATGTGCTTCTGTGATGATTTTTGGTAAATTAATTGAGATGCTATGATCGGTGGAATAGTACAATCTTTCAAGTAGAATTTCTGTCTTGGTGAAACTAGCTGCTGAGTTTTGTGAAAATGCATGAAACATGATACTTGCTAATTTATTATCGTGTTTTGACCAAATTGCCCTTGAGGGGAATGATTGCAAGTTAATTGTCGTGTTTTGACCAAAATGCCCTTGCGGGGAATAATAGCTAATTAATTGTTATGTGTTGACCAAATTGCCCTTACAGGGAGTAATTGCTAGTGATGTACTTTATGAATACATGACACGTAAATAATTGCTTACACATGTAACGTATCACAAATACATTTGTTAAAGTCACACACGATTCACAAACGAAACACGAAACATGTTATGTGCATAGGTATTATGTGCCGGGTCTAGAGACTCGATAATATTCCGACACTTAGAAAAATCTCTTTGTTGTTTTAGAACGCTAAAGAGAGTTTTTCTGTGACGCGCATCTTGGTGATTTAATTTGGGAATTTCTTCGCAAACAGTGAGTTTCACTTTCCCCTTTTAAACTTTTTAAATGCTTTTCTCTTGGGGGAGATAACATACTCCGAACGCATTTAAGATTTTGTTAATATAGATTATATATCACTTGTAAAGACTAAGTGGCAAACGCGTAAACTAAAGTCCTTCATAACATCGAACCGGTTAATATTTGGATAATAGCGAGTCACTGTTGAGTAGTACTACTGGGTTTGACAAACCCCACCCAACGCTAAATTCGACTGGATGTCGAGCGGGTGTAATCTTGGCTAAACACATACCATGGTCTGGACGACCTGGTGGCAAGGCAAATTGATAAACAGTCAGCTTCGGTGTCGAACACTTAGTGATACTTGTTTTATAGGCTAGCTACCTGTAGATATATAATTGACAAAACACTATCTGTAACGCAAAACGCTGTAACGCAAAACGCTGAACGCAAACGCTAAACGCTTTATTTTATTTAAACTTGTGAACTCACCAACCTTGTGTTGACACTTTTAGTATGTTATTCTCAGGTAGCCGAGGCGGGCGCGCGGTTTAGGAACATGCATTGCTTGAAAACGCTTCTGTTATGCAAACTTATTTTTAACGGTTATCATTGGTTTTAAGTCGTCCTGCGTGACGCAACTTTTGGTTAAAGGTTTTTACGCTTCCGCATTAAATTACTCGTAAACGTTTTTCATGGTTTTGAAACTTTGTTTTATGGTTTGATTATAACTAATGATTCCGATCCTGTTAGTTCACACCCTCTGACGGTAAAACTCCGTTAGTGGATTTTGAGGGTGTGATAAAAGAGGACAGAAAAGTTGAAAAGAATGGATATTGCTGAAAGAGACTTTGTGATGAATATCACAGGAATGAATCCACTGTCAAACATGAATACATGCATAAGTCTTGGAAGAAGAATGATTCGCCCCAATTACACAGTAAAAAAGAATGGCATCATATCTGAAATTGAGTATAAAGAAAAGGATGATCATTACTTGCTGAGAAACTCAGATGGAAAAATATTGGGGATCATTAAGAAAGATGAAGACTTGACCTGCCTGCATAATGAAGGTTTAATGGATATAAGGGATTTGGTTACACCAGAAAGTCATACTCATTACCTAATCCTTAATATCTTCAAAATAAAAGCTGCATCTGAGATAATCAATAGAAGACAAGTCGCTCATAATGCAAGAAAGAGACAAGATTAGTAGAGTAGGGTTTGTTATGTAATGTCTTCGGACAACTTTTGATTATGTAATCTGTTTATGTTATTTGATTATGTAATATGACTTTTAATTTGATGTGTATTTTGACTGAGTGTAAGTAACCTTAGAAATGTATTGGGTCAGCTGAGGTGTTCCAATCTAGGGGGAGATTGTTGAGTCAAAGATTTGACCAAAATGAAGTATATGGAAGATTGGAATCTTCTCAACCTCCTCAGAATTTGCTAAGTATGGATCCGGACACACCTTAGACCTCCGAGCAAGCTTTTACTTAACCGGGTACGATATTTTGTCTATCGGGCAAGGTTATCTTCAAGTAGTCTTCTTTAGTGGATATCCGAGCAGGGTTTGCAAATTAGTGCATTGCCGGGTAAGGTTCACTAGTTTATGTAAATCCGGGCAAGGTTCACTTTGTCAAGCAAGTCTGTTCTTCAAAGCCAAGTAAAGTTCACTCCCGAGTAAGCTTTTGGCTAACCAAGCTCATGAAGCCAAGTGATTGGAAGACCGGGCAAGGTATTCATTAATAATAGTGGTCCGAACAAGCTTGATGATTGAAATGGAATATCACTAAGTAACATCGGGCAAGGTTCAACTCAAGCAAGGAACAGTACTCCTGAGTCCACTTTGCTAATAAGTTATTTTATAGCAAGGAGTTGAAATGGACCATTGAAGAACAAGATTGCTCGTAAGGGTTTGTCGGGCAAAGTCTGGCAAAGTCAAGAAGATTGAAGTCTACCCGGTGAGTATTTTACTTGGTAAAATACTCTTCAAGTAAAGTCTACCCGGAAACTGATCTCGGGTAAACTTCTATGTTACCAAGTTGTGAAGGATGGCAGAGTACACAGCGTACTCGGAAAATGAAGACTGATGCAAAGCCTACCCGGAAGACTTGTTTTACACTTAGAATATTTTCTGATTATGTAATTTGAATATGTATTTACGTTTGGGGTTTCTAGAAGGAATAACAGCTGTCCTAGGGTGGCAAGGCTATAAATAGAATGTTTTAGGGCACGCCGCCTAAGAGCAAGACAGAGAGCGACATATTAATTAAAATAGAATATTTTGTGTGACGGCTGTCCTAGAATACGTACCGAAAAAACCCTTCTTCAAGAAACCCTAAATCGATTATCCAGTTTGTATGATTGATATTACATAAATGGAAATCTTTTGAGTGAATCTTGTTTGTGTTGGTTACCTTTGAATACTGATTAAGCAACCGTATGTTTGTTATTAATTCCGCCTTTAACAAACGGTCATCTTTCTAAATATAGAAACCCGTCATTAACTCTCTTGTCGACACATTTATTTGTGTGAGTTATGACATGATTAAGTAAGATCCAGCTGAAATCAAGGGACCTGACAGAGACAGCCATTTTACATCTCACTTTTGGAAAAGCTTCCAACAAGCTCTTGGTACAAAATTAAACCTTAGCACTGCCTATCATCCACAAACCGATGGGCAAAGCGAAAGGACAATTCAAACGTTGGAAGATATGCTCCGCGCTTGTGTGATAGACTTAGGTGGAAGTTGGGATGACCACTTACCCTTAATGGAATTTTCATATAACAATAGTTACCACACGAGTATTCAAGCCGCACCATTCGAGGCGTTATATGGTCGAAAATGTAGAACGCCCGTGTGCTGGTCTGAAACCGGAGACAATCAATTGTCTGGACCCGACATAGTCCAAGAAACCACCGACAAAGTTCTTCAAATCCGCGAACGACTTAAGACGACACATGATCGCCAAAAGAGTTACGCCGATGTCCGTCTTAAGCCATTAGAGTTTAATGTCGATGACAAGGTTCTATTAAAAGTCTCGCCATGGAAGGGCGTAGTCCGTTTCGGCAAGAAAGGCAAGCTAAGTACTCGATTCGTTGGACCCTTCGAGGTACTCGAACGAATTGGTACCATAGGATACCGTTTGCGACTACCCGAGGAAATGCAAGGGATACACGACGTATTCTATGTATCGAATATGCGTAAGTGTCTAGCCGATGAGTCTCTTTCGATGTCACTAAAAGATGTAGAAATTAATGAAAACTTAAAATTCATTGAAAGACCAATTCAAATTGAAGATTCGAAAACTAATAAACTTAAAAGACGAACTTTGAAAATCGTGAAAGTAAGATGGGACTCACGAAGAGGACTCGAGTATACATGAGAACTCGAGTCCGAGATGAGGAAGAAATACCCCCACTTGTTCTCATAAGCAATCTCGAGGACGAGATTTATTTCAAGGTGGGGAGGATGTAACATCACGTAAATATCGGGCTAAAAATGTCAATTTTTAAAGTCAAGGGACCAATTATGCCAATTTCTAAAATTCAGGGGCCAAAATGAAAAATCTGATTTTCTGGACCCCTCGCGCTACGCGACGGGTCAAGAAAGACACCCATCGCGTACCGCGATGGGTTGTCTGACAGGTATTGACACGTGTGCCATGTGGCACACGGTGGCAACGCCTGCTGCCACGTGTCGACACGTGGCAGGTCTAGTGGTGACTGGCCAAGCCTAGTCGCGGTACGCGACAGGCAAAGCCAAAGTCCCGTCGCGTACCGCGACGAGATCAAATTTTGGCTATAAATAGGGGGTCACGACATTGATCCTCTCACACCTCAAAATCACACACTTTACTCTCTCTCTAACTTCTCTCACTACCTCGTAAAACGTGCCATTAATCCACCTCGAAAACCGTACCCCGTTACCTCGTTTTCCGTGCCATACACCTCGATAAATGTGCCACTTTTCGACAATGTTTCAAGTAAGGAGGAGGTGCTGCCCTGACGTCCCGACGACTGCCTTGAAGTACTTGCTATAAAGTGTTGGTGTCTCAATAAGCGTGTCAAGGGTTGATCAAGCGTGTGTTGATAAGAAGGATAGAGTCGAAGTGCTGCCTTAGTGTGAAGGGTATTTCTAAGCCAAGCAAGGTAGGCATAATGCCCGACCAAAATAATAATAAAATATTACAACGGCTTAATACCCAAGTCGAAGTTATTCTCGATAAACAAAGAAAGATATAACAAAGAAAGTAAAGAAAAGAAAGATAAAGTATATATATATATATGTATATATATATATATATATATATATATATAAGATTATTCTTTGTTATGAAATATATATTATATAAGTATATTGAGTATACTTAAATAATGAAGAAAGAAATACGTTTCTTAATGAAGAAGAAACGTCGGGTTTTATAAATAAACTAAAGGTTTATTAATATTACTTTTCAACTAAAGGTTTTAAAGTAAAAAGAGATTATGAACTAAAGGTTCATCGAGATAAATAAGACTAAAGGTCTTAAAGCCGGATCGTGTATCCGACTAATGAATGTTATACTCGTACTATAGGTGCGAGATAGCGAAGGAAAGACTAACGGACGGTGTTGGAAGCCGATCCCATTGAAAAGGTGAATACACCCCACTTTTATAAACTTGTTTCCAAACAAACAAACGTGTTATATGTAAAACTTTACATGAGGCTTCGTGTCTCTAAAAACATTGTAAATAAGAGTATAAACCTAGCCCTCAGGCTGTGGTATACGTTTTTCTGGATCCTTACATATGTGGTATGCGGTGGGCACATCGCACCACGCCTGGTCACAACCTCCAGCCACGATGGGCCGGACCAAAGTATGCCCGAGTGAGAATGACCTTGTGTATATTTATGGTACCTAAGTACGTCGAAACGCTGCGGTGTTTTGCTGAGGTGACCTAGTGTAGAGACTCGAGTTTATGATGATTTTTTAACTTGATTATTCCTAAGCCAAGATGGTCCGAGGCTTACGTGGTCTCGAGGGGTAGTTAAGTAAAGAAAATATTTTTAGCGTCAGCATATTCACCAGCATTCGTTGCTGACGTATTTTATAACATTTTGCAGGTAATCAGGAATAGAGCTTGAAAGACGAAGAAGCTCAAGAATCCGATGGCTCAGATAATTTTGTGTAAATATTAAAATATGGTGGTTTTGTAAACTTATAAACAAGTAAAATTAATCGAGGCTATCGTCTCGTCTTTTGTATTGTAAATATTTATAAATATGATCCTTATGTTTTTATAAAGTCTTCCGCATTAACTCGCAACTCTGATTTATTTACAAATATGGTACCAACTATTGATCATACTCCTAGGCCTAGAATGGGGGTGTGACATCATATTTGACCGGGTTTCTTAGCTTCGCCTTTTCTCCGGTCATGTGGTTCGAACATCCGGAATCAACAATCCAATCATCCAAAGAATTGTTTAGCCAAGTCTTCTTGGCTCGCGAGAAGATTCTCGAATTCGACCAAAGATGGCTGTTTCGGCCATCCTTGAACCGCGGCTACGAAACTTCGATACTCGGTTCTTAAACCGTGTTTTAAGATTCGTTTCATTCTAGCATCTCCAACTCTTGCTTCCGGATCAAGCTCCCCAATCTCACGACACAAGGTCTTAACCTTGTGAAAATATTGCAGAATCGTGAGATCTTTTTGAGAGATTGTCAGAAGCTCGTTTTTAAGAAGCTGAAGCTTCGCGTCATTTTTCTTGGAGAAAAGTGCCGCCAAAGTATCCCATGCTTCTTTTGGCGTTGCTAGGTCTCGGACGTGATCCAAAATCTCTTCCTCGATCGTTGTTTTCAACGCGAACATAGCTTTTCCGACCTTTACTTTCCACTTGTTGATCTCCCTATTGGTGTCGATTCTCGGTTGGGTGGTGTCTGACCCTTGAACAACTTCCCACAAATCCTGACCCTATAGATACGAACTCATACAGGTTGACCACGTGTTGTAGTTTTGATTGTTCAATTTCTTCACGCCTCCAACAACTTTAAAATCGGCCATGTTTAATGGGTTGGCTCTGATGCCACTTGTTACGTTTTAAACAAGTGAAACAGTAAACAAATCCAAGACCCAATACACGATCGAACAATATTTGCTCAAACACACGAGCGTTTTCTTATTATGTGAAAACAAGAAAAGAGAGATATAAGACAAACTTATACTCAATACAATACACACTTGATATATTTTACAAGTAAACCATACAAGCTATATATAGGCAAACAAAAACTTAAGGAGTAAGGAAACTTATCTAGCCAATCCTTATCCTTATCCTTATCATATTGAAATAAAGAAACTTATCTACTAGCTAGACTTATCTATAAAAAGACTTATCCATTATGGATGTTAGCAAGACTTATCCATACTAAAAAGTCTTATCCATTATGGATACTAAAAAGACTTATCCATTAAGGAAACTTAGCCATCAAGTATGATTTAGTTTTCTTTTAAGTCCCTTTAGTTATGATCTCCTCCAAACCACCCCTTTGAGATCAAACCGGACCACCCTTTAGCCCACAAGTGTTGCTCATTTAACAACAACCACTTTACAACTTCATCACAACCGGTTTACAACCTCTCAACCCCGTTTGCAACCACATATATAATTTGTTACAACGTGATCATAATCTATTACAACAAGTTTTCATTACAAAGCCAAGTTACGCGGGGCATGTCAAGTTTACAATATACTGTTAAGTGTGTACGCTTTGTTTAATATCTTTGACATAAATAATTAAATGAGTCGTTTTCATATTCAATTTAACCGCAGTTACCCTCCAATCCAAGTCGATTAATTGCTAATGTATTAATTAACAAGAAAAGTGAGATAAGAAAAATTCCTATCTCCCGATTGATTTGAGGAATTAAGGGTAGGCACCGAAAGCTTATTATTCCATGATCATAATACATTATTTGAAGGGTAGTGATTCTGATTTGATTCTCCATGGAAACAATTGTGGTGGAGAGTCACCTGTAAACCGTAAAGTGTTGTTCATCATCACAATACGGGGTTTGTGCATTGCATGTGCTTCAAAATATACTTTAGATTTATATATATTTTAATTTAGATTTATATATATTTTAAATATTTACAACTATTAAATTCTTGAGAAAACTTTAAACTTTATATACACATACACATAATACATGTATGGGATATTTAATAACCAGTTAATGTTGATTGGCTTGAATCTTTCAACATTTCTTACGATTTTGTGTTTTAAGTAAATTGGATTATTTAATTAAGGAAAATTGTTTTTTATTGGTCCCAATTATTTTATATTTGCCGGCGCTGGTCCCAAATATCATTTTGGCTGGCAACGGTTCCAACTTGCACATACGTTGATTCCACCAGTCCGCGACTAACGGAGTACTAACTCCGTTAGGTAAAAGCTTATGTGTCGTCCTAGTTGTCAAATTAGATGACATGGGCATCCTACGTGGACCGGCTGTGTATTATACATACTCCCAAATCCCCAACGTTCGAATACATCAAAATCCCTCAAATTACACTAAAGCTCTAATCCCCAAATTGCTGATAACTTTAGGTTCAAATCTTGAATTTCCATTTTCATTGATGAAATCGTCTGGATTAAATCATCTGTTACGGATTTTTGATCATCAAGTTGTTTGATAACTTCATCTTTCTCAACTGCAGCTTGATCAAGTGAACATTTGTAGCTTCCTGATTCGATCTCTAACTCCTTAACTTTCTCAATTTGTTTGGAATTTGACTGTTCCAGTGACGAAATCGTGTCTTTACACGCACTCAACTGCTCGTCTTTCTTGACAATTTCACTCTCCGCATGTGTCTTATCATTCTCCAATTCGGTTTTCTGTTCAACAATCTGCTCAAACGCAACCTTCTGCTGCTGCAACTCGTTCATTCCATCCTGCAAATCTTTCGAAACCAAACTCTTTTCATTAACTAAATACTCAATCCGCCTCTCGGTTTCCTTCTTCTCTTTAACCAAATCACCAATTCCACTCTTCATCTCCGCTTCATTATCCAAACTTGCAGCATACTTCTTCTCCAAATCAGCAATCTTCTCGCACAATACTCCCTCTTCTGTTCAATTAGGGCTTTAGTGATTAAGGCTTGAGAGTGAAATTGATTCAATTAGGGATTTAGTGTAATTTAGGGATTTTGATGTATTTGAACGTTGGGATTCGGTGAGTATGTATAATACACATCCGGTACACGTAGGATGCCCATGTCATATGATTTTGACAACTAGGATGACACATCAGCTTTTTACCTAACGGAGTTAGTACTCTGTTAGTCGTGGACTGGTGGAAACAACGTATGTAAAAGTTGGGACCGTTGCCAGCCAAAATAATAGTTGGGACCACCGCCGGCAAAATTAAAATAGTTGGGACCAATAAAACCAATTTTCCTTTAATTAATATAAGGAATGTGCTTTTGCAACTAAAAATTAACATCAAATTATGTTCAGTTTGATGACTTTATAATCATATCAAGTTCCGTTCTCATTTCTCTGTTGGTGTTGTAATAATTAGTTGGAATTAGTAAACTAACCAAAATGAATTATTTAATACTAAAGAAATGAAAATTGAAAAGCAAACCAACTATTTATATTATTGAATCTTGAAGGTGAACGAATGGATTACAGACGGAATTAGAATTGACTATTTCTATTTTTCAATATATGAATTTACCTTAAAATCTTTATTATACGTAGTTAGTAGTGCGGTAACCTAAATACAAAAAGAAATCGTCGTTTTAAAAAAAGGTTAGCACCAAACAAACAAAAATATCGTATCTAGTATCACCTCCATAATAACACTAATCAATTGGCTGTGTCTGGAAAAAATATGATGAAGACAAACCAATACATCTATTCAGATGTAGAGAGGCTAGCCATGCTCGGCTCCAAGTTTGGAGGAACCTGAAATGCAAGGCGAGATAGAAAACCGAATTAAATTACTCTAATCTTAAAAAGGCAATTAAAATACTTAAGGATAATGTGTTATGTAAAGAGAGCAAAAGGGGATGCCGACAACCTTTTACATTATTAAATTTTAAAGTCTTCAGCTTCACAGTCTTCTTTTCTTTTTATTTATTTATTTCCTTTTTTTCTCTCACATGTATCGGAACTTGGAGGTCGAAGGCCACCACCCACATAAAAGATTTTGTGTTTTCTAATTTAGTGGCCAGTAGGGTCCGTTATAATATGTTTGCGGATCAACATAATATTTAGTGGGTCCTTCACATAATTTCCTTCGGTATTCCTAGTATGAATACAAATCCATCCCATCATAGATGAGATGCAACATCATATAAAAATGCTACTAATATACATATAATAGTTACCCCCAACTTTTTTCTTAAAAAAAAATCACACAAAATACCTTATCAGGGGTATAACATTTTCAGATTTCCTTATACGTATCACATAACAATGACATGACATGTAATGATGTGATGTCAACATTATCCAAGTCAGGAAAATTGTATGGAAATTTAAACCTTTATATACTTAGAAGGAAAACTAAAGGTATGTTTAAGATTGTTCGTTTAAACTACAAATTATTGTACACTTCGTTAATTATTTTATTTACTCATTTATTTTTGACTTTGTCATAAAGTAATTAGATTATTATTTGAAATTAGTGCGAACTTCTTTATGAAATATTTCGTGTAAAAATTGAAGAACAATTTTGGTTACTACACAAATTTAAAATCATGGAGTAAACAAAACGAAGTACACAAATTTATAATGTTTTGAGTGAATGTTAGCTAACTCTACTTAAACGCACTTATTGGTATCTATTAAGAGCAAAAGTAGCGTTTAGTATATATAGCCACATAGGTCTCATGAATTAGGTAGTGATCACCCATTTAACATCTTAATTAATTTATAAGCGTCATCAACCATTAGACTAAGGGGTGTTGGGGCTCTAGTGGAGGCTCCACCAGAACCAATAACTAATAATATTATGACGTGTGGCAGAGAGAGAAACTGGATAAGTGGGGTGTTGGAGCCCCTGGTGGAGCCCCTGGTGGAGCCCCTGGCCCCTGGTGTGGCTAGCGCCCCTCTAGCGCCCCGCTAGCGCCCCACATCCTCTCTCTCTTCTCCCGCTACCATGCTCACGAGTGGTGTTTGCGCCTCGGTAGCGCCCCCTCTAGCGCCCCGTTGGTGTGGTACTAGCGCCTGGGGGCGCGAGCGGAGGGGCTCTAGCGCCCCCTTTGAAGCCCCCACACCCCTCAGTCTTAAAGAATTCCACATATACCTAGCTACAGGCTACAACTTACAGATTTGAACATTCCGCCTCTAGGATAAATGAGAGGTACCTTACCATCACAATAGCACACGATCTTGGGGACTGTTTCACTTAAATATTTCCAAACAATTCTTTGTTAAATTCTTTTGCTGCTTTCAAGTTCTCTAGGCGACTGTGTATTGATCGATGCTTTTTGCATGATTTGTTGATCTTAGCTAGAAGGTTGGCAGACGGTTCATGAACAGATCGTTGACCGATAGTGATGCTACGTACTGCGGTCCTTTTTGCTTGTTGTATCAAGGTTTGGTTTTAGCAAATTAAAGGCGTAGTTAATCGATATATAGGTATCTAGACTCGTATGTTATCAAAGCTAACGTTTTATAAGGCTGGGGCTATATATACACCAACACAATCTATTTTGCTAAATGTGTTCAGTTCACAGGTTTAATTTGAACCCGTAAATTAAATACTTATATTATATCGTCACATGACATGCTGTAAAGATTTTATATCAATAATATTCTTGAAAAATAAAATAAAAAATGATTGGAGATTAGTCAATATAAACTCATAAATCATACAAAAAGAAAAACTTAATTACAAATTGATCAATGTATCTCTAAACGTGGTTATGCAATTCTCATGTAATTACAGCTCTCGCTTAAATTTATGTGTGATTTCATAACTGGATAAAGCGAAAAACAAATAACGAAATTAGTGTCCATGTGACGGCATTATTGGAAACTTGTCTTGATGATCCTCCAATGGAAAAACTTGGCAGCCATGACGAGCCGTTCGAATCATCTTTGGGTTCAGTTGCTCTAGGAATCACCGGCGAAGCACTGGTCGTTGTTCCGGTTGAGGTTGCTACCGATGAATCTGTTGATGATTTTTGGCTGAAAAATAACAAAAGGGTTATTTGCGAACAAAATCCCGTCACAAATTAGTCAATAAAGCTGATTTACATTTTTATGTTTATATTTAACGTGCTAAGCGTACAAATAACTATTGTAAATGTTGAGACCTTTTTCTTTTCTTTTCTTTATGCGTATAGCGTTAGAGAGTATACAATAATTTTAGAATATGGATGAAATGTAGTGATAATGAATATGAAACAATCATTCTTAGCTTGTGACCCATTACTGAGTTACTAATTCTAAAAGAACTATACTCTCAAAATCTCATAATACGTAACTCTTATTTAAGATTAAAGTCATCGCCTCATTTAACTTACTCACGAGACGGCCCTGGGTAGATAATTACTCAAGTTATTTAGTACAAAAGCATATTATGGCGTAATTTAAGAGTTACTAGGGTAGAGTAACGTTCGTCATTAGAAAACTTAGTGCTAATGATTGTTTATTCTAATGTTAATGAATTATACCTTGTTGATGTAGGGCAAAATGTGATAGTATAATCTGCACCCGCACAAGTAAACG
This sequence comes from Bidens hawaiensis, assembly GCF_021521415.1. Taxonomy (NCBI): domain Eukaryota; kingdom Viridiplantae; phylum Streptophyta; class Magnoliopsida; order Asterales; family Asteraceae; genus Bidens; species Bidens hawaiensis. Next base: position 889,518 of record NW_027491271.1, read on the forward strand.
TGCTCGTAGCATCATCATAAGCGTAGCTATATGATCTCGGGCAAGCCAATTTAAACATTTGAGAATAAACCGATGGGCGACAAGTATCTGGTGATCCAAACGACCCGCTACAACAATATTCCGGGTTCCCAAAAGCCTCGCATGCACTTTTACAAGCTTGACAATCACCCACTCGTAACTCAGCCGGGCACATTCGGTTCAAATCCGTCACACACCCTGTTGAACCGCATACACCCGTTCCACCACTAGCATCAACCGCTATTGGTAAATTGTACCCGTCTACTAGGCTCACATCATAAAAATCTTGAACGTTTGATCCTGACCCGATGGTGAACTCGGCTAGGGTGGCGGGTGGGGTGGCACCAGCCCCATTGCATGACATTTGGTTGGAACCGCAATCTCCAGTTGTGCAACTTCCTTGACCACTTGCATCGAAGGTGCAACCGGTTCTACCCCAAAACCGACCTGACCAGCCCGGTGAGGCTTGGGAGGAGCGTGACTCGCCCGGGCTGAGTTCAAACCCGGTGCTATCGAGTGGGGTGCTGCCGGCACTTGATAATATTCCTGGCCATACCATGTAGTCACATCTATTTTTGAAAGTGAATGTCATTCCTGATATTCCTGAAATTACAAAATATAAAAGTAAAACATAAATATTGGCTACTTTAATGATAACTTTACACAAAGATAAGTGATCATCATAACTAGAAATTAAATGTCTTGGCAAATATCAAAATGTTTTTACTTTTCATATATGAACATAGTTATTGATCCAGATATCTTACTGATTAAAACGATGTGAATCATAACAAGATAGTTTAAAAGTACACAACAAGACCGGTTATCAAGGTTCAACAATGCTAAATAGTTATACTTTAGAAAGTATATATATTCCACTGCACCTTAAGAACCATCTGATGGTGAATGAATCAGGTGATGGAACTTGTGTTGAGCGTCAACCGATCCATCCCTAATAATTGATCCAACAACCCATGAATGCAAGTTTTTAACTTCATAAAATGTATATCATTACATTAAACCTTATAACTTTAAGAGAGATAGATATATACATCAAAAAGTTTAAAAACTTACCGGTGCAAATCATCAAGAAAACCATGGTTGCAATTGAAAAACAAGACACAAATGAATATATCGCCATTAATGGAATAACTGAACCAACAATTGTAATTAGATCTTCAAAACTTGGAGATTTCTTTCGGTGTACAAATCGCCGATTGCTAGCAAGATTAGCAAGTTATAATCAATTGTTAGTACGTAAGAAATGTGGAGTTTGATTGTATGTGTATGAACTTCACCACCCATACAACTTGAAGCTTTAACAAGGGAGTTTGTTTGTTGGATTTGAAAGAAAGAAATGAAGGATGATGATGAAGAAGGGGGATCTTATGTGATTGATAAACCAAAGTTTTATAGGGTGGTTGAACGCATAGGTGTGATAGTTAAGTATTACTTTTGAGTGTATGGTATGTGGATACAACTGTCTGTGTGTATATATATATATATATATATTTATTGTTATTATGGGAAAGAGAGAATATAAACATGTAGATTCGAGAATTGGAAAAGTGTAGAGAACTAGAGATGGTCACCGGGAGTTATAAGTTGGAAGTTAATATATATTACATGGAAAATCTTCAAAATAGCTAATTTAATCAAGATACTTTGTAATCTTCATCCTGCTTGCGGTGCGCATATATACTGTATATATGTGTGAACCCTTGAGTGAGCAAAAGTGAAATTGCAATAATTTTGACGTTATTTTACTAATCTCGTGAAAATAATGTTAAAAGTGGCGGAAGTGTTGGGCCAAGTTTATGTGGTTTGTACTTAATATAGTTATGTTGGGCTTGGGGTGCGGGTTCTATGTAAACCGAGAACACACTTGTGTTCTCGGTGGGCTTTCCTTGTTGGGCTAGGGTGTTGGTTCCCTATATATAGATCATATGGTGTATAGGGTTAAGGTTGTTCATTCCTAGCATTTTGTGATCAAATATTGTAAGTGCTTAAGCACCCGACGTATTCATCAATATACGTGTGTTTTGAAGCAACTCCGTGTTAATTTACTTTGTCAACTCGTGTTATTGAATCACCGAGTATAGGTATTCCGCACCTATACTTCTTGTGTTGATATCATATTGTAGTGATCCAGATTCGGGACTTACAATTGGTATCAGATCCTTGGACGAATTCAGGCTCATTATTGTGATATCAACGGATTCAAGATTCAAGAATTGTGTTTCCTTTGGTGGTTGAGTTTGTTTTTCCGGTGAAAAAGTGATCGGAGAAGAAAGAGCTATTTTTGGGAGAATATTGGCTTTGGTTTGGAAATTAAATCAAATCCCACCTTTCTCGGAAGGTTGTTACACCAAAGATCCTGCTGATTATTGGTTCTCGGCTAAACGGTTGACTTTTCGGTCAGAAATCTGAGTTTTCTATCAAGAATTAAAGATCTCAGCTGAATTCTCGGCTGAGCTCTCGTCTATTCTTGGTTCTCGGTTAAGATTATTAGTTTTCGGTCAAACTCGTTTTCGGTCAACACCAGCTTTCGGTCAAGTATTGATCTCGGTCAAGATTTGATCAATTTCTAAGTTCTCGGTCAATATCTGGTCAATTTCTTGGTTCTCGGTCAAGGATTGGTCAACGTTTAGGGTTCTCGGTCAACACTTTGTCAAAAACTGTGTTCTCGGTCATCGTATTCTCAGCCCAGTCTACTATGTTGGGCCTGTTCGTCTTGGATTTGGACCACCAAACTGGATTGAATTTTAATTGGTCTTAATTCTATTTGGATTTAAATTAAAATGGCCCAGCTAATTAATGGCAGCAGTTCCATCAACTTGTCACTTCATCAAGAACTTAATTCCATCATGGGTACTACTACTCGTATACCCCGGTTACTGTCTCATGAGGGGTTCAGTGAATGGAAATTCCGTTTCGAACACTATGCCAAGATGAAAGATTCAAAAATTTGGAAAAGCATTGTAAGGGGACCTCAAAGGATCACCTATCAAAGGGATGGTTCAACCGAGGTTCTTGTGAAACCAGTTGCTATATTTGATGATGATGACTTTGCCAAAGTTGAAGAAGATGAGAAAGCTCTTTCAACTCTAACCATGGCACTCTCACCCGAGATTGCCCTTCAGTTTAGAGAACTCCAATCAGCTAAGGAGTTGTGGGCCGCACTGATAGAAGTTTATGAGAGAAATGAGGATATGAAGAGAAGTCACCAAGATCTGCTGCGACAAAAGTTTAATATGTTTAATCATGTTCTGGGAGAGACATTGGAATCCCAACTTCAAAGGTTTATATCTCTTGTAACTGAAATGATAACTGCTGGAATCTTTCTACAAACCTAAGAAATTAACAACAAGTTGGTGAATTCTCTGCCGAAAAATTGGGACTTGAATGTTGCAGTTATCAAAAAGACCAAAGATCTTAACAGAATGAGCATGACTGAAATGATTGCCACTATTAAAGCCTGTGATATGGATGACAAACAACGGGAAATAAATCATGCTAGTTCTTATAGCGCTGCAGGATATAACGTTGCTTCTAACAGTGCTCTCATGTCTCAAGATAGCTTCTCTCTGTTCAAGCCCACTCAACAACCACCACAGGGAAACTTCCAGATGTTTTCATCCACCCTCGGTCAATCATCATCATCATCATCATCATCTAATTCACCTAATCCAGCTCCAACATTTTTCACCAAATCTGGTTAGTCTACAAATGATTCTGGTAAAACCACTCTCAGTCTAAACTCCAGCCAGATTCCCACGATACCTAAAGAAACTCAAGAGAATATCGCTCTAATGGCAGGATTCATGAATTGTTATCATGCCTTTCTGGCCGGAGACCTGGTTCAACCGGTGGTTACTGCTGAACTAGATCAGATTCATCCCAATGATGTTGAAGAAATAGACATCTCGTGGCAAATTGCCATGGCAGTTTTTCGTGCAAAGAAGTTTACTAAGAGGACGGGTAGAAATAATTGGAACATGCCTAATAACCAAAAGGTGGGTTCTAAGAAAGAGACCCTCAGGTGCTACAACTGTCACAAGCCGGGTCATTTTGCTCGTGAATGCACTAATCCAGCTAAGGATGGAAATACGGAAAGGGCATTGGTTCCAGTTGGGAATGCTCGGGGTGAAGTTGGAGGCAGTTCGGGAAATGGTGAAAGAGGTATTGTAACATCATGGAAATTTTGAGCCAAAAATATCAAATTTTCAAAGTATAGGGATCAATTCTGCCAAGTTTCAAACTCCAAGTTAAAAATGAAAATTCTGATTTTTTGATCCATCGCCCTACGCGATGGATCATCAGAGAGACCCATCGCGATACGCGATGGGGTGTCTGACACGTTTTGACACGTGTGCCACGTGGCACACGGTGGCATCGTCTGCCGCCACGTGTCACCACGTGGCATCGTCTGCCGCCACGTGTCACCACGTGGCATCGTCTGCCGCCACGTGTCACCACGTGGCAACACTGCCACCACGTGTCGCCACGTCTGCCACGTGGCAGGCCTACTAGGTGACTGGGCAGGGCTATGTCGCGGTACGCGACGGGTGTTCAGGAGTCCATCGCGTACCGCGATTGGATCCAAATTTTGCCTATAAATAGTAGGTTACGAGTTCAGCTGATTTCACACCAAAACACACACACACAAATCATCTCTCTAACATCTCACTAGAATATCCCAAACATCTTAACGATCCGCCTCGATAAACGTGCCCGATTCCTCGATTTCCATGTCGATATTTCCTCGAAGTTCGTGCCACCCTCCACCCACATGCAACCAAGAGGGTGTTTGTTCTCGAAAGGCGTGTAGACGATTGTCGAAGATTGTTGATCATTGGCGTGCTAAGGAAAGCGTACCAAGTTGATCAAGAAAATAAAGCGGCGTTGGAGTGCTGCTCGAGTTCCTAGGGTTTCCAATACGCGAATAAGGTTAGGCGTAACGACAAATCAATAAAATACAATATTATACTCAAGGCTTAAGCCTTAAGTCGAGGTTATACTCGATACCCCGATAAAATAAATATGAACATAACAAAGAAAAGAATAAAAGAATGAATTGTGAATATATATATATGTGTGTAATTATATATATTCTTTGTTATGAAATTATTATTTAAACAATAATGAGTATTCTTAAATAATAAAAGAAAAAAAATACGTTTCTTGGAGAAGAAGAAACGTCGGGTTTTTATATAAACTAAAGGTTTATAATTACTTTAAAACTAGAGATTTTCACGTAAATGAGATATATGAACTAAAGGTTCATCGAGGTATAGAACAAGACTAAAGGTATTAAGCCAGATTGTATATCCGACTAACAAATAGTTATACTCGTACTATAGGTGCGAGACAGCGAGGGAAAGACCCTCGGATGGTGTTGAAGCCGGTCCCAAAGAGAAAAGGTGAATACGCCCCCAAACTTTTATAAACTTGTTTTCAAATGAGTCAAACGTGTTGTATGAAAATTATTTACAAGGAACTTTTTGTTCCTAAATCCATTATAAATAAGAGTATAAACCTAGCCCTCAGGCTGTGGTATACGTGTGTCTGGATCCTTACATAGGTGGTACTACGCGGTGGGCACACCGCACCACTCTTGGTCGTAGGACGCTCTCCTGCAGGGAGTACGACCTTTGTGTATATTTACGGGTACTTAACTAAGTCGAACGCTGCGGTGTTTGCTGAGGTGACCTAGAGTAGAGACTCGAGTTTATAAATGTGTTGATTTAACTTTGTTATTCCTAAGCCGCGTTGGGCCGAGGCAGGCGTAGTCTCGAGGGGTAATAAAGTAAAAGAAAGTATTTTTGCATCAGCGTGTTCACCAGCATTCGTTGCTGACGTATTTTATTTACATTTTGCAGGTGAACAAAGTTAGCACTTGGAGTGACGAAGTGCTTTGATTATCCGATGGCTCGGATTTATTTTGTAAACTTAACATATTAAATGATGGTTTGTAATTATAAAACAAGTAATGTTTTGTTAACAACTTAAACGGGTATTTTATAATCCCGTCTTTTGAATACATGTAAATGTTATATTTTGATCCTTAAAGTTTATAAGTCTTCCGCTAAATTAACGCAACTCTGATTTATTTACAATTATGGTACCAACTGTTGGTCGCACTCCTAGGCCTAAGATAGGGGTGTGACAGGTTGGTATCAGAGCCATCGATCTTAACGAATTGGGTATTATAAAACAATACCCAACTTCGATCCAAGTATAGGAAATAAATGTTTATTTGTTTTAGGGATAAGATAGGCTGGTAACCTTTCTTTCCCTCTCTACATTCTAAACCACCCAAAATGTTATATATCCTTCAAGACTTATATGGAAAATTATGTGCGCAAGGCTAAAGAGGCTGGAATTGCCGAACCTTTTCCCGAGGACAACATGAGTGATGGATATTATGAAGCATACTTCGATCAAGATGTAGAACATGACCTAACCAAACCTGTATACTACCCCGGAAGTAAACACTATCCAATAGACATTCCTGATAGTCCACCGAAAAAAAGGATTGAGCCGCCAAGGCACTCAAGTTATCATCCACCAACAATGCCGGTGTATCATCCTTCTGAAGTACCGACGTACCATCCATCAGAGATCCCCACTTACCAACCCTCGGAGGTACCGCAATATTACCCAACTGGATACCTACCACCGAATCCTCATCCATCATATGCCTTCCTTTCCAACTTACCTATCAAAGAAGAACCGAAATCCCCATCCTCTGACTGGATGAAATGCCACTCTGATCAATGAAGATGGCATACCGGAAGCTCCTCCGCCAATGAAGTCAACTCTCAACCAAACAAAGGCGAAGGACCATCCCACAAGCCTAGAATGAGGGTAATGATGCCCTGTGAAATTTTCCAGATGCACCCAATAAACCAAGAAACCACCCAACAAATGGAAGAGGAAGAACCTGAAGAAGAGGAAAAACCTGAGGAGGAAGAGGAGGACCCCGAAGAAGAGGAAGATCCTGAGGAGGAATCTGAACCGGAAGAAGAGCATCCCGATAATCCCAATGAGATATCGGCATCAATGGAAGGATCACTCACTTCCCAAAACCCGAGCTACGGTTCTGTTGATCCATATGTTCAATATCTCGAGAAACAAAGGAGCCAAGCTTTGTCAAGTTTTCCACCGTTACAAGGCGTGATCCCAACAGAAGAAGAGCAAGCTGATGAGATCCGAGAGCAAAACCGTGCTGCTAAAACCTATCTCTACCTTTCATCCGACAAGACTTACGTTCCGTATCCAGAACCAAGGAATCACTATGAGATGGTGACACTGGGTTACCGCGACCCACCTCCACAATATGGATACCCCAACGTAATTCCACAGTCGTATGTAGAACATCTGGATCGTGCCCTACACGAAACCGACGATTGGAGTAAGAAGGTGGCTGAGGAAGGAAAGAAAAAGAAGAACATGGGAGAAACACTTCTTCGCAAATGCAGCAAATTAACAAAGGTTGTGAAGAAGTTCTTGAAAGATTGAAGGTGGTGGAAAAGAACACAAAATGAAGTTATGTGTATAATATAGTTTGTATGTGAAATATGTGTGTAATAAGAACGTTGAAACGTTCTATGAAATAAAGATAGGATAATCCATATATATATCTATCAAACGATATATATATGTGTATGTATGTATAAATAAGTATATATATATATATCCTTTAGTGATATATATATAAGTGTGTAATGAAATGGGTGTTAATAAAAGGAGTGTTGTTAAAAATTTCAAATATAAAAAGATATATTGAAAATGTCTGAACAAAGTAATAACAACGAGAATGCTAGAAAAGAGAGAGAAATAAAAGAAAAGGGGAAAGACCCCGTGGGAAATCAAGAAGAAGAAATTCCCGAAAAATATATGAATAAAATTCAAAAGATGATTAAAAAGGCGGTTAGGGAAGAATCTGAAGCTAGATCCCAATCTAGGCAATCTAGAAATTCTCAATCTGTTAATCCTTCCAAGTCTCAAAAATCCCGTCCGAACCCATCTCGTGTTGAGGAAAGTGTTCATGAGTCTAACGCTGATGGTGGAGTTAGGCGAAAGTTTAAGAAACTCAAGATTAGTGGGTGTTCGTTTAAAGACTTCAAATACTATGGACCAAAGGAGTTCCATGGTGATAAAGGTGCCATCGCGACTGTGAGGTGGCTTGAGGAGAGGGAGACAATCGTGATAACAAGCAAGAGTTCCGACGAGGAAAAGATCCAATATTCTGCCCTTATGTTCAAGGGTGAAACACTTGAGTGGTGGAATGCTTTGTTGATGAGCAAAGGAAGAGAAATGATGTGTGGCCTGACTTGGGATGAGTTCGAGGCATTGTTGATGGCAAAATTTTGTCCCATGCATGAAACCGACAAAATCCAAACGAAATTTCTTAATCTTAAGGTCGTGGGGACAAACCTTCGTGAATACAACACAAAGTTTCACGAATATTGCCGTTTGGTTCCCCAGCTGGTGAATCCGGAATCCAGCAAGGTAACAAGGTATATTTGGGGACTGCCGCGGGAAATTCGCGACATGGTAAGGTCACACTTACCTCAAACCGCTGACTCTGCGATGGAGTTGGCTGGTTATTTGATGGGCGGCATGGTCCGCAACAAAGAGGAAGATAAGAAGGTTACAACAACAACAACTCAAGGAAGAACGAGTGGAGGAAACAATCGATTCAAAGGTAAAGGAGTAAACAAAAACCGATTCAATTCAAACGCCACGCTATGCAAGAATTGTAGAAGGTATCACAAAGGACGATGCAATTTCTCTCCGCCTCCTAAAATTTGTGAATCATGCAATCGTACTGGTCATGATGCTGCTGATTGCTGGAAGAAAAAGATGACTTGCTACAATTGCAAGGAAATGGGCCATCTTAGTTTTGAGTGCCCAAAGAACAAACCCGCTGCTAGTGGTGCGGGTGGAAGTGGCAAAGACAAGAAAGGAAATGCTCGAGTATTTGTAATCGACACAAAGAAAGCCGCTGACATGCCAGAAACCATTAATTGAGTTTTCAGCCATATACCAGCCAAGAAACCCGAAATTAAAAAGAACCCTAACTCTTTCAAGAGTTCCGATCGGCAGCAGGCAAAAAGGGAAAGAAAAAGAAGAATCTTTGGCGGCTGTGGTGGCTGTGACGGCTGGAGAGGAAGAAGAACATCAAGGAGATTCTTGTGCAGCTGCCATGCATCAAATACATCCATAAACTCAGCCCTATAACCTTAAGTAATCATCTTTAAACTTTGTTTATTGTTCAAGAACCCTAACTAGTTGAATTGATCTTTTTCTTTGGATTGTTTTGCAAGTAATTGATTGTTTGACTTTGATTTAGTTATTCTTGGATCTTGAATAAGTTTGATTATGTTTATGATGATGTTTATGATGTTTTACTTGAATGTTAATGGCTGTCCAAAATTAATGAGTAGCTAATCTTGTTTGTTCTACCTAGGTTTGATGAATATTGTTAGGTTTTGACTAGTAATATGGATTGTTAATGATCATGGCTTAAATTGTTAATGTAAAGTTTTATTTAATAGTAAATTAGATTGTGTTTAGTGGCTGTGTTTTGTTTGATTATACCTAATAACCTCATGCTTTAATTAATTGAATCGGTTTTAATTAGTTGTTGCATGTTTAAGGCTCTTTACTTTGTGTTTAGGGTTTAATTGCGGGGTGTACAACCGTAGGGATAAGTGGGTAAATTAATTAAATAAAATCAGTTGTGAAACACCTTCTTAGAGACCGAGAGGTGATAAGAAGTAAACTCGTCTCATTACTTTTACTTGTTAGAATTAAGATCGCGCGAGAGCGGGTTTTGTTCTTGTCGGGTTTGGGTGTTTGAGCGATTAGTTGGTCTAGTTTAAGTTAAGTTGAACTGTTCCTCTATCCTTGGTTGAGTAGTATTCGTTTACATTAGGCTAGTGTGTCGGTGAGACCGAGAGGAGAGTCGGTATTAGAACACGTTAATAATTTGTTTTCCCGGTTTGTTCTTAAAATCAACTAAGATAAGTTAGAGTTTGTCGGTGAGACCGAGAGGTGATATGATCTTCTTGAGCGAACCTTAGTTGTGTCATCCTTTAGAACCGGTGTCGTGAGAGTTTTCAATCCATTGTCTTGTCATCTCCTTCAATATGATTCTTACCTACGTAGACGTTTTTATCACTGCAGTCAAAGTTTCCGAAGTTTTGTTAAAAGTTTTCATTTAGTTAAGTTAAGTAGTTAAATCAATTCTACAATAAATCAATTAAATATTTTGGTGAGTCTTGGTTAGAGTTTAGTGATTATAAACGTTTTCACGTGTCTTCGAGTTCGATATCCGGACTTTCCTCATCTGTGCTATACGCGATCGGTACACTTGCCGTTTGTGTGAACTAGGATAGATTGTTTGGTTTTTAAAGCTTAGTTGCGACTTGTGTTTTATTTATATATATATATTTTCGCACATCAAGTTTTTGGCGCCGTTGTCGGGGACACGGTTTGAGGCGTATTAAGAACGTCTCGAGTTAGGACTTGCCTTGTTTACTACTTGTCTTTCTTATTTGTTTTGTTTGTTAGTTTAAAATAGTTTAGCTAATTATAATTTATTTTATTTATTTTAATAGTTGTATGCGACGTACTCGATCTCTAGGACCACCAGAAGTTGAATGATTTCCCGAACCAGAGAGAGAGCTTCTTGAGAGACGTCGTACAAAACCGTCTTCCAGTTCATCTACATCCGTCGGTAATACGTTCTCTTCTCCTACTTTTTCTGAACCCGTCATTAGGGATAGGACTATGGGTGACGCGAATCCACCACCGAGGAGGACAGTTGCAGACCGGGCCCGTCCGGTCGATGCTGGCGCGAGATCCAGCATTGCTCCACCAGCTATAGGAGTTCAAACGACTTGGCAGATTCCATCTAATGTTCTGAACACGATTGCTCATTCTGCTCAATTTCACGGGTTGCTTAATGAGAACCCACATGCTCATATCACTCGCATCACACGAATTTGCGACACGTTTCATCTTGCCGGCGTATACGAAGACGCCATCAAGCTCCAAATCTTTCCGTTCTCACTCATTGATCATGCGGGTCTGTGGCTTGAGTCCCTCCCACAGGGATCCATTGCTACTTGGGCTGCCATGCAGACCCAATTTCTTGAAAAATACGATCCTCCGGCTAAGGCCGCTCGTTTGCGTAACCAAATTCATTCTTTCCAGATGGAGGACACCGAGAGCTTCTACGAGGCGTGGGAAAGGTTCAAAAATCTACTTGCGTTATGTCCAAACCACGGCCAACAAGACTGGGCGGTTGTTGAGAAGTTCTACAACGGAGTGACGTACGCAACTCAGAGTATGCTCGACACAGCTGCAGGAGGTAACCTACTGACAACGAAGGATACGGATGAGTGCATTGCCTTGTTTAACGGTTTAGCCATGAGTGGATACCAGCGACCACCAGTTAAGAGTACCAAAACCGTCGATTCCCTATCACGTGGCATGCATTCGGTCGACACGAGCACCGCACTTGCGGCACAAGTTGAAGCGTTAGCAAAGATCGTGAAGGACTTGCAGGTGAAAAGTAAGTTATGCGAGATCTGTAGAGGGGGACATGATACTGTTCAGTGCCCCGTAGGTTTCCAGGAGGAGGCAGTCGACTTTGTTAATAATCCAAACCGAAATCAACATTCTTTCAATTCTTATAATTCGGGGTGGAGAGGTAACCAAAATTCCAACTGGAGAAACGGAAATCAGTCTAGCTTCCAGCAACGTCAGAGCCTATTCCGGGATTCCGGTGAGGGACCGAGTAGTGGGGAGAAGAAGCCCACGTTAGAGGAGATGATGACACAGCAGACACAGATGTTGTCACAACTCATGACTCGAGAGGACTCCCGTCACAAAGAAACTCAAGAGAAATTCCGGGAGCACGAGTCATTCATGAGAAATCAAGGAGAGTTAATTCAAAATCTTGAGCGTCAGATGGGAGAGATAGCAAGTCTTCTAAATGAGAGGTCGCCAGGTACACTTCCAAGTAACACTGAACGAAATCCGAAGGCGTTTGCAAAGGCTGTGACAACAAGGAGCGGTGCAGGGGAACGTAGCGAGCCCGTGATTCAAGAGGCGACGAGAGGAGTCGTTAACGAGCCTGTGGTAGATGTAGAGCAGCAGGTAGACGAGGAGATTCAGTTGGAGTCTCCACCGACCAAGGTGCAGCAGAGGCACAGCCCCGGAAGTTCAGCACAGGCCGAGAAGCAACCACTACCCAGCACACCACCGAGAGTCTACAAACCTAGACTCCCATTTCCCTGGAGAGTCCGTAGGGATAGAGACGAGGAGCAGAACTCCAAATTTCTTGATCTTCTGAAGCAACTTCATCTTAATATTCCTTTCCTTGAGGCACTCACGCAAATGCCCAAATATGCAAAGTTTCTTAAGGATATTCTTTCGAACAAAGAGAAGTTAGCCGAAGTCTCTTCCATTCCTCTGAGTGTTGGTTGCTCTGCAGTCTTGCAGAGAAAGTTACCAGAAAAGATGTCTGATCCTGGGAGTTTCACAATTCCCTGCATGTTGAGTGATAATACGGTCGTCCATGCGCTGGCAGATTTTGGTGCCAGTATTAATCTCATGCCGTATTCCGTGTATCGCAAGTTGGGTCTAGGCGAACCGAGACCTACCCGTATGAGTATCCAGCTTGCTGATCGTTCTGTGGAATACCCCCGAGGGGTGGTCGAGAACATGCTTGTTCGTGTCGACAAGTTCATCTTCCCGGTGGACTTTGTCATCCTGGACATGAACGATGACGATAGTGTTCCACTCATCTTGGGCCGACCATTCCTTGCCACTGCACATGCATTGATCGATGTCTGCGAGGGTAAATTAATCTTAAGAGTTGGGGATGAGAACGTCACCTTTGACGTTCGACAGTCACTGAAACACACCAAGTCTGCTGATGACTCCTTATACTTCATTGATACCATCATGGAGCATGTCGGGGAGTTTCTCAGTGAAATTTGTGGAGGATCTGCCTCCGACACCCAGATTCTCGATAGGGAGATTCCGGAGATTGAAATGGTTGCCGTAACCAATCAGTCCTTAAATGACGACACCGAGTCGCATACCCCTGAATCTGGCGTGTCTCCTGAGATCGTACGAGACGATCCGATGGACCGACCTTCGGTCGAGAGTCCTCCTCTTTCCTTAGAGCTTAAGGATTTACCTTCCCACCTTGAGTATGCATTTTTAGATGAAGAGAGGAAGCTTCCGGTTATCATTGCATCTGCGTTGACCGAGGTCGAGAAGGAGAAGTTGTTGAGGGTGCTACGAGAGCACACGGAGGCTATTGCTTGGAAGATTATCGACATCAAGGGTATCAACCCTTCGTTCTGCACTCATAAGATCCTCATGAAGGAAAATTTCAAAACTGTCGTCCAGCCGCAACGGCGGCTTAATCCGAAAATGCAAGAGGTCATAAAGAAGGAGATCATTAAACTCCTTGATGCGGGGATCATTTTCCCCATTTCTGATAGTGCTTGGGTGAGTCCAGTCCAAGTGGTTCCTTAAAAGGGTGGCATGACTGTCGTCACCAATGAGAGGAACGAGCTTATTCCCACTAGGACTGTGACGGGATGGTGAGTCTGCATTGACTATCGCTGATTGAATGATGCCACCAGGAAAGACCACTTTCCTCTCCCATTCATTGATCAGATGTTAGAGCGTTTAGCAGGTCAGTAGTACTACTGCTTCCTAGATGGTTTCTCCGGGTACTTCCAGGTTCCGATAGCTCCCGACGACCAGGAGAAAACCACTTTCACCTGCCCTTACGGAACGTTTGCTTACAAACGTATGCCGTTTGGACTTTGTAATGCTCCGGACACATTCCAGAGGTGTATGGTGGCCATTTTCCATGATATGATCGAGGAATCCATGGAGGTGTTCATGGACAATTTTTCCGTATTTGGGAGTTCCTTCGATCATTGTTTATCAAATCTCGAGAGGATGATGTCCCGCTGCGTTGACACCAACCTAGTCCTTAACTGGGAAAAATGTCATTTCATGGTTCGCGAGGGCATTGTTCTAGGTCATCGAATCTCAAGTGCGGGGATAGAGGTTGACCGGGCAAAGGTCGAGACCATTTCTAATCTTCCCCCGCCTACTTCTGTGAGATCAATTCGTAGCTTTCTAGGTCATGCCGGGTTTTACCGCCGTTTCATCAAAGATTTTTCTAAAATCGCGAGACCCATGACCAAACTTTTGGAGAAGGATGCTCCATTTGTTTTTTCTGAGCAGTGTATCGAGGAGTTTGATCTTCTAAAAGACAAACTCGTTAACGCCCCAATCATGGTTGCTCCCGACTGGTCGTTACCATTCGAGTTGATGTGTGACGCGAGCGACTTCGCAGTCGGAGCGGTTCTTGGACAACGGAAGGATAAGCATTTCCATCCGATCTACTATGCGAGCCGGACCTTAAATGGCGCACAGGAAAGCTATACCACCACCGAAAAAGAGCTTTTAGCTGTGGTGTTCGCTTACGACAAATTTAGGTCCTATCTGGTTTTGTCTAAAACGATTGTTTATACGGATCATGCCGCTATTAGATATCTTTTCAGCAAGCAGGATGCCAAGCCTCGTCTTATCCGATGGATCCTGCTGCTTCAAGTGTTCGATATAGAAATCCGTGATAAAAAGGGGGCCGAGAATGTGGCGGCTGATCACCTTTCACGTCTAGAGGGAGTTGATTTAGGAGATTCGGGAGTTAGGATCGACGATCGTTTTCCGACGGAGAGTCTGATGTTTGTTACTGCACAGGAGGAAGGTTTTCCATGGTTTGCTGATTTCGCGAACTATCTTGCTGACGGATACCTCCCAAAGATGCCTTACCAGCAAAAGAAGAAATTCTTTGCTGACATCATATTTTACCTTTGGGACGATCCATACCTTTTCCGCATTGGTGCTGATCAGCTTATTAGAAGGTGTGTAGATGTCAAGGAAAGATGGCAAATTTTGAGCCATTGTCATGTGGGACCGACTGGAGGTCACCACGGTGTGAGTTCTACGGCAAAGAAAGTCTTTGATTCCGGTTTTTACTGGCCGTCTATCTTTATGGATGCTCATCTGTTCGTTATGAGTTGTGATCGTTGCCAACATGTCGGCAACATTTCTTCGCGAAACGAAATGCCCCAGAATGCCATTCAAGTTTGTGAGGTTTTTGATATTTGGGGTATTAATTTCATGGGATCGTTTCCATCTTCGCGTGGAAACAAGTACATACTCGTGGCCGTCGATTACGTGTCTAAGTGGGTTGAGGCCAAAGCTCTACCCACCAATGATGCCCGAGTGGTAGTCCGTTTTCTAAAAAGTCTATTTGCTCGTTTTGGAGTCCCGAAAGCCTTGATCAGTGATCGAGGTACTCACTTCTGCAACTCGCAGATGGATAAGGCGTTGAAGCGTTATGGGGTCACCCATCGGCTTGCGACCGCCTACCAACCACAAACTAGTGGGCAAGTAGAAGTGAGTAATCGGGGAATCAAACTATTCTCGAGAAAACGATTGGTTCAAATCGTCGGGATTGGTCCGACAAATTAGATGACGCTCTGTGGGCCTTCTGTACAGCCTACAAGACTCCGACTGGTTCCACACCATTTCGGATGATTTATGGGAAGGCCTGTCATCTTCCTATTGAATTGGAACACCGCGCTTCATGGGCCCTTCAAAGGGTTAATCTTGATTTACCCGCCGCAGAGGGTAATCGTTTCCATCAATTACACGAATTAGAGGAGCTCCTGGATCACGCATATGCACAATCATTTCGGTATAAGGAGCATACGAAGGAACTGCATGACAGGAAATTGAAGGGTAATAAGCAGTTCAAGTGTAGGGATAAGGTTTTACTGTATAACTCACGGTTGAGGTTATTCCCGGGAAAGTTGAAATCCCGATGGTCGGGACCGTTCACAGTCACTGAGGTTTTCCCGTATGGCACGATTGAGATACAAGATCGAAGCGGGAAGTTTAAGGTGAACGGCCATAGATTGAAGCACTACATAGGAGAGCCGATAACTGATCAGACAGTCGAGGTGTTCTACCTTGACTCATTCACCGAGGAATAGTCGTGATGGATGCATCACTCGGGAGACAGCCCGAGTTGTAAAGTTTGTATTATTATTCCCTTTATTATCTGTTTTTATTTGTTTTATTTTTATTTATATTTAATAAAAATCATAAAAATTAAAAAATTCAAAAACACAAAAATATGTTTATTTCTTATGTTTCTGTTTTCTGTTTTGTACGCCGCTACATGCGATCGAGTTTGAGTTGTTACAGGTATTATTATGCGCATGGTAGCTCTGATGGCGTTTTGGAACTGGTTCACCCGAGGTTGCGGCCGAGAATGAAATGCTATACGGTCGTTCGTTCGAGTCATACACAGCTGATGAAGAATCTGCATCTAAACCAGGGGAGTAACCCGTTCTCTATTTTCATTTCTGTTCTTTCAAGTTTTAATTTTATGCTTTACGTTTTATTTTTATTTTATTTCTTTTCCTTGTTCTCATCGAGGACGATTTCGTTCTAAGTGTGGGGATGGGAATTTATTTTACTTAGTTGTTAAAAAAAATAATAAAAAAATAAAATAAAATAAAATAAAAAGTTAGTTTTCACTTGTTTTTCGTTTTCGTACGTAGTTAAAAAAAATGTCCCTTGTTTTTAGCTTCTTTTGCATTAAAGTGGGAGATGATGATATTTATCGGAAATCGGTTTTTCAAACTACTAATAATACGAGATAAATAAAAGAAAACACTTAATTTGGGATGTGTCGGTAGTCTCAGCCTTGAAAATGAAATGGCAAATTTGATAAAACGGTTAAACGGAAATCTTTTGTGGGTAAAGCGTTTTGTCCGTGGAAAATAAGCAATGAAAGGTCGGGCCATACTCAAGCCTCAAATTTTGGTATGAAAAAGTGGAAATATCATGAGTTTTAAAAAAATTTGAATCCGTTATCATATGATGCTTGGGTAGGTTTAATGTTAGAGTATGCCGTGTAGCCTGTGATATAAATCTTAACTGCTAGTTTAGTGTTTTACACCTCATTGGCGTATGGTTTTATAACCTTAAATCCTGTATTGATGGGAAGCTTCGGGTCCGGAGACCATGGGTCTGTATGCAATCTATTTAGCTGAGTATTCACAATTCCTAAGTGGGGTTGTGGATATTTAAAATAAAGCCAAAGAGCAAACCCTTATAAGTCTATAAACATGATCACAAAAAGTACAAAAGTACAAATACACTACAGTCTTGATCATCCACGCTGTTAGCCATGTGGGGTCCCCTTGCTCGCGTCTCATTACCATTAAGAAACTTACCACAAGGGACACGCTACATGTAAGCCCTACAGATGAAATTTTGCATACTCACCTATGGTGATGGATTTGGGGTATTGCTTGATAACGGGGGTATGTCATGTTGTGGGGAACACTAGCTATAAATTAATTGAACCTTAATCGTATCTAATGGCTGCTTGGTAGACTTTGATGCTTAAGCTTAGGTGGATAAACAATACCCTTGATCGTCTTAACTATTCATAAATATTGAGCAACAAAAGTTTTAATTCTGCTAATTTTGAGGTTTAAGTCAAGTTGGGGTGGTCTGGTCCGGTAAAAGCTGAAAATAAGCGGGTCTTAATTGTGTAAACCACTAAGTAATATTATTGACTGATCTTATTTATCCCGGTAAAGATTAAGGCATGGGTTTAGGTGGAGAACAATATCGATGATCGCGGTTTTTGCGTTTTTTCTGAGCTTTAAAATCTGACCTATATGTTTGATTTAACTTTGATTTTCCAATTCTGATCCAACTGCAGTCAAATCTTTTTCAGGGACGAAAAAGTCTTAAGTTTGGGGATGTTTGATGTGTAGTAAAACACACTTACTTTCCTTATGATTTTATCATGGTTTTTATGCTTAATTGTTTATTTTATGAAAGTATTGGGGGTTTAGTGCAATAATTTACAAAGTTTAAATGTTAATTGTAGGTTTATGAAAGATGGTGAAAAAAGAGTTAATTTGGAAGATTGTAGAGGCCTTGTTGGTCAAATTTTAAAGCTACAACTCAAGGCCCAATCCAAGCCCACAAGTTAGAAGCCTTGTATAATATTATATTAAGATAATTAATTGAGTTTTCAGCCATATACCAGCCAAGAAACCCGAAACTAAAAAGAACCCTAACTCTTTCAAGAGTTCCGATCGGCAGCAGTCAAAAAGGGAAAGAAAAAGAAGAATCTTTGGTGGCTGTGGTGTCTGTGACGGCTGGAGAGGAAGAAGAACATCAAGGAGACTCTTGTGCAGCTGCCAGGCATCAAATACATCCATAAACTCAGCCCTATAACCTTAAGTAATCATCTTTAAACTTTGTTTATTGTTCAAGAACCCTAACTAGTTGAATTGATCTTTTTCTTTGGATTGTTTTGCAAGTAATTGATTGTTTAACTTTGATTTAGTTATTCTTGGATCTTGAATGAGTTTGATTATGTTTATGATGATGTTTATGATGTTTTACTTGAATGTTAATGGCTGTCTAAAATTAATGAGTAGCTAATCTTGTTTGTTCTACCTAGGTTTGATGAATATTGTTAGGTTTTGACTAGTAATATGGATTGTTAATGATCATGGCTTAAATTGTTAATGTAAAGTTTGATTTAATAGTAAATTAGATTGTGTTTAGTGGCTGTGTTTTGTTTGATTATACCTAATAACCTCGTGCTTTAATTAATTGAATCGGTTTTGATTAGTTGTTGCATGTTTAAGGCTCTTTACTTTGTGTTTAGGGTTTAATTGCGGGGTGTACAACCGTAGGGATAAGTGGGTAAATTAATTAAATAAAATCAGTTGTGAAACACCTTCTTAGAGATTGAGAGGTGATAAGAAGTAAACTCGTCTCATTACTTTTACTTGTTAGAATTAAGATCGCGTGAGAGCGGGTTTTGTTCTTGTCGGGTTTGGGTGTTTGAGCGATTAGTTGGTCTAGTTTAAGTTAAGTTGAACTGTTCTTCTATCCTTGGTTGAGTAGTATTCGTTTACATTAGGCTAGTGTGTCGGTGAGACCAAGAGGTGAGTCGGTATTAGAACACGTTAATAATTTGTTTTCCCGGTTTGTTCTTAAATCAACTAAGATAAGTTAGAGTTTGTCGGTGAGACCGAGAGGTGATCTGATCTTCTTGAGCGAACCTTAGTTATGTCATCCTTTAGAACCGGTGTCGTGAGAGTTTTCAATCCATTGTCTTGTCATCTCCTTCAATATGATTCTTACCTAGGTAGACGTTTTTATCACTGCAGTCAAAGTTTCCGAAGTTTTGTTAAAAGTTTTCATTTAGTTAAATTAAGTAGTTAAATCAATTCTAAAATAAATCAATTAAATATTTTGGTGAGTCTTGGTTAGAGTTTAGTGATTATAAACGTTTTCACGTGTCTTCGAGTTCGATATCTGGACTTTCCTCATCTGTGCTATACGCGATCGGTACACTTGCCGTTTGTGTGAACTAGGATAGATTGTTTGGTTTTTAAAGCTTAGTTGTGACTTGTGTTTTATTTATATATATATTTTCGCACATCATCTGCAATAGCAAAACCGTTGAACTTCAAGCCCCTGATAAGCGAACAATTCGAATTGAAGGGGACAAAGACGCTGGCCAAGTTAGCATAATTTCTTTGATTAGGGCTAACAAATGTTTGAATCAAGGATGCCTCGCATTCATGGCTTACGTCACTAAAGAATCAAAGCCAAAAGTAATCAAAGACGTTCCTATCATTTCTGACTTTTCTGACGTCTTTCCTGATGAACTTCCCGGAATTCCTCCCGATCGCCAAGTAGAGTTTAGGATCGATCTCATTCCCGGTACTGCTCCGATCACCAAAGCTCCGTATCGCTTAGCACCAAACGAGATGAAGGAATTAAAGAAACAACTCGATGAGCTCTTGGAGAAAGGTTTCATTTGACCGAGTTCGTCACCTTGGGGAGCGCCAATTCTATTCGTCAAGAAGAAGGACGGATCCATGCGTATGTGTATCGATTATCGTGCGTTAAACAAAGTCACAATCAAAAATCGTTATCCACTCCATCAAATCAATGATCTTTTTGACCAACTTCAAGGTGCTAGCTTCTTTTCTAAAATCGATCTTCGTTTCGGCTATCACCAACTCAAAATCCAATCCGAGGATATCCCAAAGACTACTTTTCGAACAAGGTATGGACATTATGAGTTCACGGTTAATCTGTTTGGACTTACTAATGCCCCAGCTGCGTTCATGGACATGATGAATCGAATTTGTAAGCCTTACTTGGATAAATTTGTTATCGTATTCATCGACGATATACTTATTTATTCTAAATCAAAGGCTGATCATGAAGTCCACCTTCGAACTTAGCTTGAAATTCTTAGAACCGAGAAGTTGTACGTCAAGTTCTAAAAATGCGAGTTCTGGTTGCATGAAGTGCAATTTCTTGATCATATCATTAATTTTAACGGTATTCAAGTGGACCCCGCTAAGATTGAAGCTATCTCTAAGTGGGAGGTCCCAAAGTCGCCAACTGAGATTCGTAGTTTCTTAGGTTTGTCCGGCTATTACCGTAGGTTCATTGAAAATTTTTCTCCTATCGCCGTTCCCCTAACTTCCATAACTCGTAAGAACATCAAGTATGAATGGGGAATGAAGCAACAAGAGGCGTTTGATATACTTAAACAAAAGCTTAATCAAGCACCTATACTGGCCTTGCCAGAAGGTACTGAGGACTTTGTTGTATTTAGTGACGCATCTCATTCCGGCTTGGGATGTGTGCTAATGCAACGTAAGAAAGTAATCGCTTACGCCTCTCGTCAACTCTAGGTACACGAGAATAACTATACGACTCACGATCTAGAGTTAGGCGCCATAATCTTTGCACTTAAGATATGGAGGCACTATCTCTATGGAGTAAGATTTACCGTGTACACTGATCATAAAAGTTTGAAACACATTTTTGATCAAAAAGAGCTTAACATGCGTCAACGGCGATGGATGGAGACACTAAATGACTACGATTGTGTGATTGTTTACCATGAAGGCAAAGACAACGTCGTGGCCGATGCCTTAAGTCGTAAAGAACATGAGAAGCCCAAAAGAGTTCGAGCGTTGCGACTAGAACTCCAAATTGATCTCTTTGAACAAATCAAATTGGCTCAAAGCAAGCAATTTATGGAAACCAAATCTCCGATGAAAAACGTAACGGCACCATTGACTCATTAGTCAAAGGTGACGATGGTATCCTTAGACTCGGTAATAGGATTTGGGTACCAACCATTGGAGACTTGCGTAAGAAAATTTTGAATGAAGCTCACAAATCCAAGTACATGATGCATCCCGAGAGCGACAAAATGTATCACAATCTCAAAGCGAACTATTGGTGGAATGGGATGAAAAGGGATGTCGCTTCGTATGTGGCGAAATGCTTAACTTATTTGCAAGTCAAGGCTGAACATCAAAAGCCTTCAGGATTGCTTCAGCAACCCGAACTTCCCGTATGGAAGTGGGAGTTAATAACTATGGATTTCATTACCAAACTATCGAAAACGACTCGACAACACAATGCTATTTGGGTGATTGTGGATCGATTGACAAAATCCGCACACTTCATACCCATTAATGAGTCGTACTCAATGGATAGACTAGCGCGTATTTATGTAAACAACATCGTTGCTTTGCATGGAGTACCGCTGTCTATAATTTCTGATCAAGACAGTCATTTTACGTCTCATTTCTGGAAAAGCTTCCAACAAGCACTCGGCACAAAGCTTAACCTTAGCACTGCCTATCATCCGCAAATCGATGGGCAAAACGAAAGGACTATTCAAACGTTGGAAGACATGCTTCGGGCTTGTGTGATCGACTTAGGTGGAAGTTGGGATGACCACTTACCCCTAATGGAATTCTCGTACAATAATAGCTATCACACAAGTATTCAAGCCGCACCATTCGAGGCGTTATATGGTCGTAAATGTAGAATGCCCGTATGTTGGTCTGAAATCGGAGATAATCAATTATCTGGACTCGAGATAGTCCAATAAACCACCAACAAGATTCTCTAAATCCGAGAACGAATTAAGACGGCACTTGATCGCGAAAAGAGTTACGCCGATGTCTGTCGTAAGCCGTTAGAGTTTAATGTTGGTGAAAAAGTGTTATTGAAAGTCTCGCCTTGGAAAGGCGTTGTTCGCTTCGGTAAGAAAGGAAAATTGAGTCCTCGATTCGTTGGACCCTTCGAGGTGCTTGAACAAATCGGCACTGTTGCATACCGATTGCGACTACCCGAGGAAATTCAAGGAATACATGATGTGTTCCATATCTCAATTCTGCGAAAATGTCTAGCTGACGAATCTTTAACTATGCCATTAAAAGACGTTGAAATAAATGAAAACTTAAAATTTGTAGAACGTCCAATTCAAATTAAAGATTCGAAAACAAAGAAATTAAAAAGACGAACTTTGAAAATTGTGAAAGTAAAATGGGACTCGCGTAGAGGGCCCGAATATACATGGGAACTCGAATCGGAAATGAAAAAGAAATATCCCCACTTATTCTTGTGAAGCAATCTCGGGGACGAGATTTATTTCAAGGTGTGGAGGATGTAACATCATGGATATTTTGAGCCAAAAATATCAAGTTTTCAAAGTATAGGGATCAATTCTACCAAGTTCCAAACTCCAAGGTTAAAAATGAAAATTTTGATTTTCGGATACATCGCGCTACGCGATGGATCATCAGAGAGACCCATCGCGATACGCGATGGGGTGTCTGACACGTTTTGACACGTGTACCACATGGCACACGGTGGTATCGTTCGCCGCCACGTGTCACCACGTGGCAACACTTCCGCCACGTGGCGCAACGTCTTCCACGTGGCAGGCCTACTAGGTGACTGGGCAGGGCTACGTCGCGGTACGCGACGGGTGCCCAGGAGTCCATCGCGTACCGCGATTGGATCCAAATTTTGCATATAAATAGTAGGTTACGAGTTCAGCTGATTTCACACCAAAACACACACACACAAATCATCTCTCTAACATCTCACTAGAATATTCCAAACATCTTAACGATCCGCCTCGATAAACGTGCCCGATTCCTCGATTTCTGTGTCGATATTTCCTCGAAGTTCGTGCCACCCTCCACCCACATGCAACCAAGAGGGTGTTTGTTCTCGAAAGGCGTGTAGACGATTGTCGAAGATTGTTGATCATTGGCGTGCTAAGGAAAGCGTACCAAGTTGATCAAGAAAATAAAGCGGCGTTGGAGTGCTGCTCGAGTTCCTAGGGTTTCCAATACGCGAATAAGGTTAGGCGTAACGACAAATCAATAAAATACAATATTATACTCAAGGCTTAAGCCTTAAGTCGAGGTTATACTCGATACCCCGATAAAATAAATATGAACATAACAAAGAAAAGAATAAAAGAATGAATTGTGAATATGTATATATGTGTGTAAGTATATATATTCTTTGTTATGAAATTATTATTTAAGCAATAATGAGTATTCTTAAATAATAAAAGAAAAAGAATACGTTTCTTGGAGAAGAAGAAACGTCGGGTTTTTATATAAACTAAAGGTTTATAATTACTTTTAAACTAAAGGTTTTCACGTAAATGAGATATATGAACTAAAGGTTCATCGAGGTATAGAACAAGACTAAAGGTATTAAGCCGGATTGTATATCCGACTAACAAATAGTTACACTCGTACTATAGGTGCGAGACAGCGAGGGAAAGACCCTCGGACGGTGTTGAAGCCGGTCCCAAAGAGAAAAGGTGAATACGCCCCCAAACTTTTATAAACTTGTTTTCAAATGAGTCAAACGTGTTGTATGAAAATTATTTACAAGGAACTTTGTGTTCCTAAAACCGTTATAAATAAGAGTATAAACCTAGCCCTTAGGCTGTGGTATACGTGTGTCTGGATCCTTGCATAGGTGGTACTACGCGGTGGGCACACCGCACCACTCTTGGTCGTAGGACGATATCCTGCAGGGAGTACGACCTTTGTGTATATTTACGGGTACTTAACTAAGTAGAACGCTGTGGTGTTTGCTGAGGTGACCTAGAGTAGAGACTCGAGTTTATAAATGTGTTGATTTAACTTTGTTATTCCTAATCCGCGTTGGGCCGAGGCAGGCGTAGTCTCAAGGGGTAATAAAGTAAAAGAAAGTATTTTTGCGTCAGCGTGTTCACCAGCATTCGTTGCTGACGTATTTTATTTACATTTTGCAGGTGAACAGAGTTAGTACTTGGAGTGACGAAGTGCTTTGAATATCCGATGGCTCGGATTTATTTTGTAAACTTAACATATTAAATGATGGTTTGTAATTATAAAACAAGTAATGTTTTGTTAACAACTTAAACGGGTATTTTATAATCCCGTCTTTTGAATATATGTAAATGTTATATTTTGATCCTTGAAGTTTATAAGTCTTCCGCTAAATTAATGCAACTCTGATTATTTACAATTATGGTACCAACTGTTGGTCGCACACCTAGGCCTAAGATGGGGGTGTGACAGGTATGGTTGCTCAAACGTTCACAAGGGAAGGTCAGATGGCTGCGCTTAACATTGGAAATCAAACTGCAAATTTCGCAACAGTTGAAGACTCTGAAGAGGAAAACTCTGCTGAGGAGAAGGTCAAGGAGCTCCAGCTTGCATACATGGCGTTCACTTCTCCGAATTCATCTGAGGTATGTTTTCAACTATGTTCTTTAAATTGTGGTGAGAAAATAGTAATTTATAAACTTCACAATGACAGTCTAAGCAGAGATATGGAAAGAATAAAATCAGAGAATTTTAAACTTAAGAAAAATGAAAAGGGTTTTCTAGACAAAATAGAATCTCTTAACAAAGACATTAAAAAACTTAAGTCTGATTTTAGCATAAAGAGCTGTCACCATCTTGATGCTAAACAAGAAATCGCTGAGTTGACTGCTAAATTGGAGGGCTCCAAGTCAGAAATTTTAAATCTAACTAGCAAGTTTGAAAAGGTTGAATTTGATTTTAAAAAATTCGATGGCTCCAGTAAAGTTGTCAACTCAATGATTGAAAATCAACTATGGTGGAAAGAAAATGAAGGTGAGGGGATAGGACTCAGTCAAGTTCCCCCACCATACAACCACAATTATGTCCCTACTCCTGTCACCAAAGAACAGGAAGAAAAGATAAAGGACTTAAAGTATGGTACACAAGATAAAGGTGAGGGGACCGGCTCTGCGGATGCCGGTCCATCTACTTCAAGTATGAACGATTCTAATGTGTCTACTTCATGTGCAGAGAGAGTAATTGTGAAGGAATGGACTGATGAGGATGACGACCCTAGCTTTGATTTTGATAATAATTTTGTTTCTAATGTTTCTTTAGAACTTCCTGTTTTGAATTCTGTTATTCCGACTGTTTGTGTGGGCTCTGTTTTAAAGAGCAAGGATACTTGTGTGGTTGATTCGGTTGAAACTTTAAACTCTAATAATGTGGTTTCTAATAAAATCAAAATTTCAAAAAATTCAAAAACATCAGGAAAAATATGTTGCACCTAAGTTTGTCAAGGAGGGATGCTCTAATGACAAACAAGGTGATAAGTTAAAAAGGGGCGACATGAATTCTCGCAAATCTAAGCAAACTGGTCCACACAACCAGTCCAGACAAGGAGTTGCCCAGAATGATTTTTCATAAAACGTCAGACATGTTTTAATTGTGGCACTCCTGGTCATATTGCCAGAAACTGTCCACGTCGTCCGTACATTCCCTACTACGGATTTTATCAAAAGAATATGCCATATGTGCCTCGTAATGCGTACAGACAAGGATTCGAGCATTATCCAGCTAGTTCGTTTGACGATGATTGGAATCGAAACAAATCTTGCAAGTTTAATCCTCATCATACCAAACCGAACAGGTCCAAAAGAATGATCAGAAAAGATGTCTCAAATTCAAACTCTAGTATAAATACTAAGACTAAGCCCAAACAGGAGAAAAGGGCGGATTCGTCTCCTCCCACGTCCAAATCACCGGAGGTTACGACAACCATTCGTATATATAACTCCAAGTCACACAAACATAGATGGTTGCCTAAATCTCCGGCAAAAGATTCAACAAAATCTATTTTTGATGATCAAAAGGATATGTCATGGCAATCCGTGACAACTGTAGACGAATCAGGGTCACCCAGTGTAAGTATGGACTGGGTACCAATAACTAACTAATCCCGCGTTTCGTGCAGGACAGCTATGGAGGAATATGATCAGACCTTGGTATGTTGATAGTGGCTGTTCCAGGCACATGACATTCAAACATTTAATTGTGGGTACGTGTCTTTTGCGGGAGGAGAGAAAGGAAAGATCACTCAAAAGGGTACTGTAAGTAACAGTGTTTTAAAGTTTGAAAATGTTAATTTTGTTCCAGAATTAAAGTATAGTCTTTTGAGCGTGTCACAAATTTATGACAAAGATTTTTCAACTCATTTTACTAAAAAGGAGTGCTTAATTCTGAAACCTGGTATAATCATACCAGAAGAGTGGATTCTTGTTCGATCACAACGAAAAGATAATGCCTATGTGATCGACATGAACAAAAATGTTCCTGACGAAATAACATGCTTGTTTTCAAAAGTTTCAGAACATAATGCGATGCTTTGGCATCGTCGGCTTGGTCATGCTAATACAAAAAATCTGAATTGTCTTGCTAAAAACAATTTAGTGCGTGGTTTACCAATCAAGGATTTTGTGACTGTTGAAAAATGTGTTGCTTGTGCTTTGAGTAAACATCATCGAAATCTCATAAGCTTAAGTTAATTAATACCATATCATCAGTCTTTCAGTTACTTCATATGGACCTCTTTGGGCCGGTTCATGTCTTAAGTTTGTCTCGTAGCTCTTTCTGTCTTGTTATCACTGATGACTACTCACGTTTTACATGGGTATTTTTCTTGTCAAATAAGAGTGAAACTGCATATCTGATCAAGAAGTTTATGGTGTTAATCGAGAATCAACTGAACCTAAAGCTGAAAGGAATCCGTTGTGATAATGGAACGGAATTCAAGAATGCAGTTTTGAATCATTTTAGCTCAGAAAAGGGGGTGCTTCGTCAGTACAGCGCTCCACGGACGCCTCAACAAAATGGTGTCGCTGAAAGAAGAAACAGAACTCTAATCGAGGCAGCAAGAACGATGTTATGTAACTCTAAACTGCCATTGTTTTTCTGGGCAGAAGCCATTAATACGGCATGTTATGTTCAGAATCGGGTGATAATCAACAAGTCCAAGATGAAGACTCCGTATGAGATTGTTTATGGTCATAAACCCACTGTCGCACATTTCAGAGCTTTCGGGTGTCCGTGCACCTTACTAAATCTAGAAAACACTCCAAAGTTTGGGGTCGCGGCAGATGAGTGTTACTTCGTTGGATATGCGGGAAATACAACATATAGGGTCTACAACAAGTCAACCAAGAAGATTCTAGAGTCTTATGAAGTTCGTTGGTTAGAAGAAAATGAGACTGACGCCCGTGTTGGTCCCGAATGGTTATTCGACTACAATGAACTCTTCAAGCCCTTCAATGTATTTCCATTCATCAACACAGACTCTCAAGGTGGTCCCACAGTGGAAGTTACACAAGACAGTTCTCAGTCACTATCTCATATCTCTCCGTTACTGGATGATGATGTTGCTGAGTTAAGCAGTGTTTCGACCACAACTGATAATCAGCCTAAACAATCTTCAGAGACCGAGTGTTCACCAATCTCGTCTGAGGATACTGCAAATGTTGAGGGGGAGAGTTCCGTCCGTTAGATATTTGGTAGCACGCTGTTTCCAGACGCCATTCCAGATGAATACGTCGCCGGCACTTCATACTCTCACAGTACGACGACGTCTGTCTGGAAGAACACTCATACTGATTCCGGGGAGAACATAACAAATCTTTAACCTAACAGTGATGTTTCGATCATTTAATTCCATCAAGAATCCAAAAGAATCATCCGATTGAAAACATCATAGGTCCCATTGAAGCAGTTGTGTCCACCAGAAGTCAGAACGGACACATAAACAGTTGCATGGTTTCCTGTTTCATATCTTAAATCGAGCCAAAGAATGTTGAAATGGCCCTTCAAGAACCTAGTTGGGTTAATGTTATGCATGAAGAACTGAATCAGTTTGATAAGTTAAAGGTATGGAGATTGGTTAAATTGCCGGAAGGAAAAAAAGCTCTTGATACAAGATGGGTTTTTAGAAACAAGCAAGATGACACTGAAGTTATTGTTTGAAATAAGGAACGACTGGTAGTTCGCGAGTTCCGTCAGGTTGAAGGGTTAGACTACACAGAAGTCTATGCTCCAGTAGCTAGACTTGAGGCAATTAGAATTTTTCTGGCCTATGCATCTTATATGGGGTTCACAGTATATCAAATGGATGTCAAAACCGCATTTTTGTACGGTGAGGTCAAAGAGGAGATTTATGTTGATCAGCCACCGGGTTTCGTTGATTCTAAGAAAACAAATCATGTCTACAAGTTAGACAAGGCCTTTTACGGGCTACATCAGGCTCCACGGGCGTGGTATGCTACACTGACCGCACACCTTCTTGACCACGGCTACATGCGTGGAATGATTAAACCTTGTTCCGGAAAACTGTCGGAAAAGATTTGATTCTGGTCCAGATCTATGTTGATGACATCATCTTCGGATCCACCAGTGCTGATTTGTGCAAGGAATTTGAGGGTGTAATGAAGAAAAGATTTGAAATGAGCTCGTTGGGTGAAATGACAACATTTCTGGGTTTACAGGTTCGCCAAAGTCCGACAGGAATTTTGTTGCATCAAGGAAAGTATGTTGAAGATATGCTGGCTAAGTTTGAACTTCAAGACTCCAAGAGTGCTAATACTCCAATGGCAAAGAGACCGCTATTGTCATCTGATCCTGAAGGGAGTCCCGTAGATCAAACGTACTATCGATCGATGATCGGGTCTCTGATGTTTCTCACAGCTAGCCGTCCTGACATCATGTTTGCAGTCTGTCAATGTGCTCGCTTCAAGGATAATCCTAAACTCTCTCATTTAATTGCTGTTAAACGTATTTTTAGATATCTGAAGGGACAATAGAAGTTAGGTCTTTGATATCCCAAACAATCAGAATTTGATCATTATGCTTTTGCTGATAGCAATTATGGTGGAGATGACATTAACAGGAAATCCACGTCAGCCGGTTGCCAGTTTCTCAGAGATCGCCTCATCTCATGGCAGTGTAAGAGACAACAAACAGTGTCCACCTCGTCCGCCGAAGCAGAGTATGTTTTCTCATCCACTTGCAGCTCTCAGGTTATCTGGATGCAAAACCAGCTGTTGGATTACGGTTTGGAATTTCTTGACACTCCTATTTTCTGTGATAATGATGCGGCCATTGCTATTGTGAAAAACCATGTCCAACATTCTAAAACCAAGCACATCGATATTAAAATTCATTTTATTCGTGACTGTTTCGATTGAAAATTGATTCATCTTGAACAAGTCCACACCAACAACAACGTGACGGATTTATTTACAAAACCAGTCCGAACAGCAAAATTTAATATGCTTGTTAGTTTTCTTAAAATGCTTCGTTTCAAGGATTGAGTCTTTTTGGGGGATAAATTTGTACATATTTTATTTTTGCACAAATTTAGGGGGAGAAAAATCAAAAAGACAAAAATAGTGTGTGTGCGTTGTCTTTATAATTTAAAAAAAATAATAATAAAATTTTTTTGAGCTTTTCAAGATTTATTCTCGCTTAAAATTATGTCGGTTGCTTAAGTTTGAAGGACATATACTTGTATATGGTTGGTCCGGTGTCCTACATGTAGTTTCATAGGATAGCCATTTACCTAACGACTGAAAGCACCCGGGGCAATTATGATGTGTTTTGTGTTTCGCATTCTTTCACTTAAAAATATGTCGGTAACTCTGAGTTGGAAGGACATGTGTTTTCATGCATGTTTGATCCGGTTAACCACCTGTGGTTATAATGGATAGCCATTTACCTGAAGGCTTAAAGTGACCGGGGTGACTGAATTCTTAACACGTGTGTTTTATTCAACTCCATGGGAAGTGATATTACTATTCAGTTAATGGCTTTTTAGAAGCTTCAAACTTTTCAAAAATGAGAATCGATCCAACCTTTGGAAAATGATAGATAAATCTCTTTTGTGTGCCTAACGGGTGAAGTTATTAAACTTAAAGGGCTCTAGAACAGTCATTGATGTGTATGGTAGCTTTCCATGATGCGTAAAAGTTAAAGTGATATAAACTAATTTTGCTAAACTTAACGTGGAGAGTCATTTTGAAGACATGTGCATGTCTCCAGATACATCTCTCCGACTGATAGGCAGAAAAGCAATTACCCAGTCATACACGAGCCCGTTAGTGTCTTGATCACCAAAAATATTGTACTGTCAAGCTATTATTACTATTATTATTGAAGCAAAAAAAAAAATTGATTGCGTTTACTTCTTGCTATTAAATCTATTAAAGTTTTTTCTTAAACAAGCCTTAAAGGGTCAAACTATAACTACAGAGATGGGGGCACACAAGTAAGTCCTGTCATGTCTCGAATGAAAGGCTTGTCAGTTTACTGGCACTAAATCCAACGTTCAACCTTAAATCTAAGCCTGTTTTTATATAAAATCTTTTGATCAAGCACTAGGGGGTTGGAGTCAAATTGGGGTGATCTGGGAAAGCCAAATACGCTTTGAGAAGAGATAGGAGGCACCACAGGTCCATGAGTTATGTCCATCTAAGCTTTATGCCGAACTGAACCTTAATCATATCACTGATGCGATGAAAAATCATGCTAAGTATGGGATACACGCTATCAACCTGTCTCTTAATGTCATAATAACGCTGAACATGAATCCTTGTGACAGTACCCTAAACGTTATGATTCCATGTTCGGATCTTTTCATAAAAAGGCGGCAGTTTTACTAAGAACTGAAATTTGATCCCGACTTTATAAATTAAAGGGAGTTGTCTTACATATTTATGTGGATTTATTTTTCTTATTTTTAGTTTTATTTTATTTTATTTTGTTTTGTCTTGCCTAATTTTATTTTTTCCTCGAGATTACTCTCCTTGAAACGTTCGTGTAAATTAAGTTTTCTTAATTTTGGGCTTGGAAAGATTTGGGTCACTCTATTGTTGGGTCATAAACCTAGTTGGGCTGCCCTTCGTTCTTGGCCTGCTTTTAGCCCATTAAGGGTTTTCGGCCTGCTTTGATTTTGGTATAAATTATCTCAAAGTTATTGGTATCATTATTGTCTTCATCCGATTAAAGAAAAACTAATCTCTTCTCTCAAAGTGCTCTGCTCTAGCCGAAATCTAAACCCTTGTTACTAATCATTTTTAGTGTGTTCTTAGTTGCTTAGCAGGTAATCAACAAGATCATAAGGAACCTATGTACCAACAGAGGCATATTTGATGATTGCCATGAACTTATTTCATGGATGGTTTGGTGAATTAGGATTGGATTTATGAGTAACACGGAGTTTTGATAGACTTATTAGTGGTTAATTAAGGGTTTTCGGTTGATTATTTGTGGGTTGTTGCAAGTTTAATGGAGGTTTTAGGTCTCTCGGTGGGTTGAAGATGATTACACGTTTCTCGAGGTGTAATCCAAAGGGGTTCTCTGTCCCCAGCTGTCAAGGAGTTCTCGGTTGACTTTCGTTGACCGAGAACCCCCTATCTTGACAGATAACTTCGTTCTCGGTCAAATCTTGACCGAGAACCCCTGTTCTTGGTTAAATGTTGACCGAGAACCTCAGTTCTCGGCTAACTTTCATTGACTTTTGTTGACCGATAACAAATCTGTTGACCGAGAACTCACCTGTTTGACCGAGATCCCTCCTGCTGGGCTTGATACACACTGACTGGGCCCAAACCTACACAGTATTGTGTATTTGGGCCAATTAATGTATTTTTGGGCCGTCACATGTGTTTTTCTTTGGGCCTATCTCATTTTAATAACTCAAGTTCTTTACCAATTATGGACAAATTGTTAAATACTATCCAGTTAATCTATTTAATATCTAACTTGATACGTTTGGTGCAGATATGGCTGATCAGAACCCGTTAAAGTTTGTTGATACTCATAACATAGTTGGCCACTTGTATGATCCACCAATGGCTCACAAGGAATTCACGTCGATGATAGTCGGACTCAATACTTGCAGGATCTCTCATGCTCTTCGGGAGAACCCTGTCATTTGCAAGAAGATGGTTACCGATTTTTGGAACAATGCAAAGATTAATTCACAAGGGCCAGATGGAGTCATTTCAATCGACTCCAAAGTACAGAAGAAGCCGGTCGTTGTTACTGAGGCCATCATCATAGGGTGCTCCTGTTTGGGGATCAACCCGACTACCCAACAGAGTACTCTGCTACTGAAGTTACTGAAGTTCTCACAAGAATGGGATATGAAGGTACCTATCCACCAGCGATCAAGAAGCTGTTTCACCCATACTGGAGATACCTATTGCACACATTCTTTACATGTATCTCTGGAAGAAAGGGAGGATCAGATGAGATCAGCCACACCCAAATGTCTGTCGTTGCTGCTCTGATCATGGATTGGAAGTACAATTATTCCAAATTCGTTTTCAATGAAACGATGAGCAACCTAAGGGCAAAGAAGAAGGAGATGATCCTGATGTATCCAAGGTTCTTGCAGATGATTTTTGATTCTCACTACACCGACCTGGTTAAATCTGTTGAGACCTTGGACATGAAGTCTATGGGACCCAACTCCTTTGGGTTAATGAAGCAGTCAAGGAAGGGAGCAAAACTAGTTTATAGGGGCTTAAGACCTCTAGTAAAATTCGGTCGATTTGCTGAGACCGAAGCTGAGCCTGTTGTAGCTCAGGTTGTTGACGAGCACATGGCGCCCACTCAACCACGTACTGCAACATTTGAAATTTCTAATGATGAGGAAGAAGAAGAAGAACACCGTCAGTCAACCACCCTTACTGATGATGAAAGATTGAAAGCCCTTGAAGCTGCTAAAGTTTTATTTCAGTCAACTGCTCTAAAGCCTCATCAGATAGTTAATGAAAACATTACGGAATAATATGTTGAAGAACCAGCTGCTGATCTCATTCATTGTAAAAGAAAAAGGGATGATTTGAGATCTAGCGAGTTGGACAGTGAAGTCGAAACAACCACCATGACACCAGCACCAACACCCATACCAGCACCAGAATCAACTACCAGCCCTGTTGCTGAACCATCTTTCCAGGAGTTGCTGTCTAGTGATTTTATCAGCTATTTTGATTTTGAGACAGAAACTCCATGCTCAAACCCTTCAGACATTCCCTCTGGTTCACCTGGCACATCGGTTCAGGGTCAATCAAGCTCAGGTGCTTCAGATAAGGTTGCCCAAATCCTTGCTATGCAGGAGAACTATTTTCAAAACAAGGGAAAAGGCGTGGTTCTTGAGAACGCTCCTGTAGATGTTCAGGCACTACAACGACGAGTTTTTGAACTCGAGCAGGATTCAGTGATTAAAGATGTCCGTATTCAGGAACTTGAGGCTAGCAACTCAGACAAAGACTCCAAGAATAAAGAGTTGCAGTCTGGCATGGGAGGTTTAACAGCAATGAATCTCGATCTCCAACAAAAGCTATTTCAGAAATTTGGAGAGGAGTTCAAGAGTAATGAAGATGTATTATATCAACCTCACACTGCTGATCAAGATAAAGACTCCACTGTTCGTCCAGTCGACAACACTGATATTAGCAAACAAGAGGAATCAGAGTCTTTAAAGCAATACATGGAAGCACCACCAGTCACCAAAGAGAAATCATGCAAAATTCAGAAGAAACTACTTGAAAAAGAAAAGAAGAAACTGCTGGTGCTGAATAATTCTGATCAAAATGTTGTATCCTCGGATCACCCAAACAGGTTTGTTGTCACTCTTGAAAAGGGATTTTCTGACAGATATGGTGATCGATCTGGAGTTCTATCTTGGGGTTTTGATGTAGACAAGAATATGTGGTGGTTCAAGAGAAAGTCAAGAAAAACTGAATACTATAAGAAGATGAAAGACTTTGGTTCCTCGACAAAAGTGGATTTGAGTGACTTAATAATGGCTCCATTTACCAATCCATCCAATGACAAAAGAGGAACAGATTTCTGAAACTTTCTTAAGCGTCAAGTTGATAAAGGTTATCCAAACATGACTACCGCCGAATCTTTCCTGAAGAAAGCCAAAGGTGTCTTGGATCCAAGGACTAGGAAAACTATGGTGAATGTGATGTGGCCTCCCACAGAGAAAGCTACACACATCCTTGTACCAGATGTTATTCCTGATGGTACATTGGAGAACATGAGGTTCTGGTTCTATGACTCTTTCACTGCCACGGTCATTATTAAACTACAAAAGGGGAAGGGTCAATATCGGTTTGTTGACCCTAAGGATTTGTTGAAATTTGGAGAAAAGGACATTGTTAGTGCACGGTTTTGCGTCTTGAGTCTTTGTAATTATTTTTAACGTATTTGTCGTTTTATGCTTAATGTAATAAATATTTAAGTTATTCTCTAGTTCGTTAAATGTAATGTCTGGTTCGCTAAGGTTGTGTAGCGAACTAAGACTTAAGGTTATTCCCTCCTGATTCGCTAGGGGATGTTAACGAATCAGGGGATGATTCGTTAAAGTTATTTTCGTTATTTATGAATGTAACGAAGTGGTGTCTGGTTCGCTAGGGAATGTTAGCGAACCAGACCTATCTTCTATATATAGTGAACTCATTTCACGTTTAATTTAAGTTTTGAGAGCTAATTAACGAAACCCTGTCCAAATCCTCTCTCGATCTTCATCTTAATATTATACAAACTACTAGTATACATACTGATAATACATATACATATATAACACTAAATCAAAAGTAATTATGAGCTAGATCCCTATTAAGGTATTAATCGATTATACATAGATCCGAGATTTGTTATTTTATTGGATTGATACACCGGGTCTCAACAAGTGGTATCAGAGCTTTCGGGGCTCAATTACACTTGATTTGGTGTTTATTTAGAGTATTGAATGTTTAATTAGTTTTTGATTTCAATAGTGTTCTGTTTTGGTTGAATTTGGATCAATTTAAAGATAATTGAATGAATTATGGATGAGTTGGATTGGATTTGAGTTGAATTGGGTATTGGTAAGGTATTGTGAGTGGAATTGAGAATTGGATTGGTTTGAGGTGATTCGGTATTGGTTTTGGTTTGTGGCCGAAACAGGGTCTGTGTTTTGGCATAATTGAACTGATAAACATGGATAATTGGTTACGAGTATAGGTGTGTTGGATTCGCGATTGAGTTACGAGTCTTTTGGTAGTCTATTTGTGCAGTTTGGTTGCAATTTGAGGGAGTATTACGAATTTACGTATTCTGGGTTTCTGGTATTTGTGTTCTTCATTTCCAGAAAATCTGGAAATCTTCTTTGAAGATTTGAAGATTTGAAGATGAATATGATTCGCCATCATCTTTATGATGATTCGTTATATTATTCACTTTGATTCGTCATCTCAGTTAGTCAATTCGTTATAAACTTCAAGTGATTCGCTAACTAGTTCGCATCAATAGTTGATTCATATTATCTAATTCGTTATTTGGGTTAACAGATTCGTGTGACACGCGTTTACTTTGGGATTTGTGTCATAACAACCTTTGCCACGTGGCATAAGGTGCAGAGTTTGTTACAAACCGTTGTAACAACCTGATTCGTTATAGTTGATTCGCTAATCAAGTGTAGCTGGTTCGTTATCTATTTCGCTAAGTCTTTCTTAGTGATTCGTTACTGAATACTTTCTAATTCGTCAAGATTTCTTTTATCAATTCGCTAGCGAATTCGTTAGTCAATTCGTTAGTTTGACTTATTGTTAAATCTGATTCGTTGGATTGATTCGTTAAACTCAATCTTGATTCGCTATCTGATCAATCTAGCTTCGTTAAGATTTGATTCGTTAATCTACTGTTCACAGTTCACTACAACTGTTTACAGTTCGTTACATTTACCATTCGTTAATCTATTCGCTATTTGATCAATCTAATTCGCTGTTTGATTCGTTACACCCTTGAAGTGTTGAAACTTGTCAGAAATGGCCGGTATGTATGCATTAGCGTCTCAAAACATGTTGATGCAACAAATGTTGCAACTTGATACCGAGATTGGTTCACATTCGAAATGTTCAAGATTGATGAAGTTTAGTGACTTCGCCAAATGGGAACCTCGGTTTCGTGCTCATCTAGGATCAGTTCATCCTGACTGCTCATATTGTTTAGATGAAGTTTATACTGTTCCTATGATTGGAGATTAGACTATCGGATTCAGACCTAAAGCTATATCTCAATACTCACAAGAAGAGAAGAAGGCACTAGAGATAGAGACAAAAGCATATTCTACTCTAACCATGGCTTTAGCTAAAAATATATTTCACCAAGTGGGTAGTATTAAAATATGTGCCTCTCTGTTTCAACATATCCGAATGAGAAGTATGGGAAACACGGCTGAAAGCAAAAAGGTGATGCTTAAGTTTCAGTTCAGAAATTTTTATTTACTTAAAGGTGAAACGGTAGAAGAGATGACAAAGAGATTCAATCACTTGATTGCTGAAATGGATAAAATGAAATTGGAAATTTCTGAGATTGACAAGATTGATACTATTAAGAGTGCATTACCAAATTCGTACTCTACTTTTCTAATGGTATTAAAAGAAAACATTTATTTCAATGAAGACTTGACTGCAAGTGAGTTCTTACAAAAGATTGAAGCTCGTGATTATGATCTCAAGTGTCAAAAATCATCAAAGGAAAGTCAAGATCCTGCTTTCTATGGTGGTAGCATGCCTCTAAGTTCAACAATCTCACCGATCACTGCTTTTCTGACACAGAACTCAAGAGAAAATGAAACAACTATTTATAGTGATCCTAGAGCATGTTTTTATACTGCTGGTAACTCTAGATCACCAAATGTTTCTGCTGGTTCAGGAAGTTCAACATCGACAAATCAATACTCTTCACCTCCAAACGTCAACATGAAAGTAAAGCTGAACAAAATTTTGCCTTCTTGTCAGCTTTCATGACGTCTTACGAAAATCTGGTGAGTAGCAAAATTGCCACTAGTGATCTGACCGATGAAGACTATGATCAGATTGATCCAAACGACTTAGAAATCATGGATTTAAAGTGGAACATGGCAATGATTGTTCGTAAGGTGAAAAGATTCATGCAAAGAGCCGGAAAAGATCTTCTTGCCTTAAACAAGAAGTTGGGATTTGACAAGTTGAAGGTAAAATGTTATAATTGTCAAGAATTCGGTCATTTTGCAAAAGAGTGTGACAAACCGAAAAAGGAGTATAATGGTCCTCGTGGTCGAAGTTCAAACTCTTCAACACCACGAGGTAATGATGCTGAGAAGAAACCATCAAGTTCTGGGTCGCAAGCAATGTTAGGTAATGGAGATGATTGGTCACAACGATTATTGTGCAACGATACTCAAGCTAATTTGGCTTTGTTCGGGTTGACTCAAGATTTCCATGGAAGTGAGGTGTCTTCTGATAATGATTCTGGATCGGATTCTGATGATTCCTATGACAAGCCTACAACAGTCTTTGCATGCATGGCTAATATAAATGAGGTTAGTCATTCTATTTCTACTACATCATCTGTTAAAGTAAATTGTGCTGATTGTGAATCTAACAAACCTAAGTTAGAATCTTTGAAGAATCACAATGACAATTTAGTGAGAGAAATTGCTTCTCTAAAGGATACTTATCGACAATCTCTCGAATCTCAAATGAGATCTTGTGAAAAGATTGAAGCATTGCCGACAAGTAACCATGATCTCAAAGCTGAGTTATCTGTGAAATGACAATTAATGATCAAAAGTTTCAAGAAATTTTGAAACATTGTTCAAAGATAACCAAGCTTGAGAATGAGGTTCTTGAGTAAAAGAACAAATTGGGTAAATTTCGAAATTCTTCTTTTCTGTTGAATGAAATTATAGAAGTTTCTGGAAAACAAAAAGATTCAAAGAAAGGTATAGGTTTTGTTGAAATTCCTCCACCATTTCACAATGATTATAAAATTAATCCTTTTGCTCCAACTGAGGAAGACGTTATTCCTAAAGAACCTGTGATTTTAGAAAAATCAAAACCTGTTTCTACTAAAGGTCTTAAACCCCAATCTTCAACTCAGAAACCTCATGTTCAAAGCAACAAAGTTTTTGTTGAAAATGTTGACAAAGTTATCATTGAGGATGTATTTGAACCTAAAATTATACACAAGAACAAGAACATTCCAAGTTCTAATTGTTGGAATTACGTATGCCCGAGACACATACTTATACTAATGTGGCTAACTGTGTTTGGTCCAAGTCGGGTCATACCCAATAACAAGCTAGACGACACCAAATGTATTCTTTTAACGATTTGATCATTTAAATGAATACCGAACACTACGTGTTTAGAAAATTGGTTTTCTAAACAAACACACTTGAGGATTCAAATAAATTATTTGGATAATTTGTTTATATAAACTAATTATTTAATTGGTTAAATAATTAAATAGATGTATGCACATTTTATGAAAATGAGTTTTATAAAATGAATGGAGATGTTTTAAATGTTAAAACACAAAACAAAAAAAAAAAAAAAAAAAAAAAAGGAAACATAACAAAACCGGCCACCCATGTGGGGGTGGTGGTTTTGCCCAATCAAAGACCAAGATACTCTTTGGTTCTCCTTTTATGTTCCTCCATTCAACACACATGCATTTGGGTCTTGTTTTTTGAATCCTTTCAAGTATAATCAAGCTTAAAAACTCTCTCTTTCTCCCTAATTAATCACGGCAGCAGCAGCAGAAAAAAAAGGGGTTTTGTGAGCTTGTTTTGGTGTTCAAGAATCCTAGCAAATAACTTGGTGTTGTTGCAAAAGGCTTGGGGTATCACTCTCTTGAGGTTTTCTTCTTTGGAGGCTTGCCTTTCATCCATCATCCCCTTCAACAACCTACATCATCCTATAAGGTATAAGGAGGTACATTTACATTTTGTGAGCATATTGTTCTTGTAATATTGATCCTTGTTCATTGGGTTTTAATTTTAACATAATGGTATGTTCATAACAAGTTTTAAAATCTAAGCTTCCGTTGCGTTTTCTTGTTAAAATGGTTAACTTGAACTTTGATAAGCTTGTATAAAACCCAACAATGGCATCAAGAGCCGGTTACAAGGACTTATGCTCCTTGCATGTTCATAAATTTCGGGTTTTTTCATGGGTGAAAAAGGGGTCCGAAATTTTGGTGGATTTAACCCCCATGGTTTTGTAAGATCTTGACATGCATGGAAAGATCTTAGGAAACCATTATTAACATTTGCATGTTCAAAATTGCATTTTTGGGGGGGGGGGGGTTTTGGGCCGTAGCCTCTTGGGGGGGGGGGGGGCCGATTCCTTTTGATGTTTTTGGGCAATGGTTGCTTAGGTTGCATGCTTAGAACATTTGGTATGTTTGGATGTGTCATAACCGAAACCGAGACCTTGGATGTGTTGATTGTTGTTATGTGTATGTTGGTTATATTTATTATTCAATATGGTTGTAATAATTCATATTTTAGGCTTGTGTAATTTATTTATTCATAAGTTGGTATGTAATAAATAGATTAGTTGCATTTTCTTTGTTTTAGAAAAATATGTATTAGGATACATTTTGTAAAAAAATTGAAGATGCAAGAATTGGTGGATTTGGGCCTTGGACCAAATTTTGGGCTTGTTGGGCCTCACCGGCCCATCATGGGATTCAAGCCCATTAAGCCCATAAATTTCACTCTTGGGCCCAAGAAGACTTTTGGAAGTTTGGAGCCCATTTACAAGCCCAACAAGAACACAACAACTTGGAAAGGATACTTGAAGCATTTGGATGCAAGATCAAGTGGGAGTCAACATTCCATCCTTGTGTCATGTTTTGTCCCTTAGGTGAGACTTATGACCTATACTTGTTTCGGCTAACAAGTATGGTCAAACTTAGCGGTTCTCGGTTATGACTATATTTTGCATGTATGCTTGGTTGTTTGTTTTACTTTATGTAATGTGTGGTTGATAGATATTAGGATATCCAAACCGTCACATAGGAACGACAACTAGCATAAAACGGGTTCTAATATATATTTGGTAATATCGCGTCAATTAGTTAATAAAATGGGTTTATTAAAACTAAGCGATTACTCACATATAATAAAATTGGTTTTATT
The DNA here is from genome assembly GCF_021521415.1 of Bidens hawaiensis. Taxonomy (NCBI): domain Eukaryota; kingdom Viridiplantae; phylum Streptophyta; class Magnoliopsida; order Asterales; family Asteraceae; genus Bidens; species Bidens hawaiensis. The sequence continues at coordinate 929,859 of NW_027491271.1, forward strand.
ATAACTAGAACCTTGAAAATTGGTTTTCAAAATCGCCATATTACTAAATGCATGTTAGAATATGGCATAATGTTTTTCAAACTAGAATATTGGAAAACTTTAAAAATCCCTTTTTCATAATTACCAAGGAAACAAGTCTAACACCATCCTTTTGTATGACACTTAACGTATTAGGGAACTTTAAATGGGATAAAGGTCACCTAACCATTTTGAGCAAACTAATATACTTAGGGTAATATTAACATATTTGTGGGATAAAGGTCACCTAACCACTTGTATGTTAATCTTACATGTTTATACAAGTAGGACGACTTGAATTGGAAACCATGTGATAAAGGTCACCTAAGCATGGGGTCCAATGGTGTTGATGGGATAAACATGCCAACACGAAATAAGGATTTCGAATGGTCCCATACCTCTAGAAGTTGCAAAGGGTTGCAATCGTCAAGGTTGACTACCTTGTTAAAATCAAATAACGGGATAAAGGTCACCTAACCGAAATTTGATTTATCGTTGGATTCTAGAATTTAATTATTATTTTAAAATTTGGAACAAAGGGTATTAATAATTAAAATTGTTTATAATACTAAATAAAACTTTGTTAAATTTTGTAGATGGCCGCTAACAATGCAAACACCTCTACCCATAACACCCGTAACCTATCCTTAAGAACCATCCTTGAAAAGGATCGTCTAAACCATAATAACTTTATGGATTGGTATCGCAACTTGAGAATAGTTCTCAAGCAAGAAGAGATATCATATGTCTTAGACGATCCCATTCCCGACGAGCCTAACGTGGAAGATGAGGAGGCTTATTACGATTGGGTTAAGTACACCAAAGATTCGGTGCAAGCCTCTTGCCTCATGTTGGGAACTATGATTCCCGAAATCCAAAAGGATTTCGAGCATCATGGGGCATACGACATGATAACTCAATTGAAGGAAATGTTCCTTCAACAAGCTAGAGCGGAACGTTTCGAAACGGTTCGAGCGTTTCATGCATGTCGTATGGAGGAAACCCAAAGCGTCTCATCTTATGTCCTAAAGATGAAAAGCTACATTGAAAAGCTTCGTAGGTTGAATTGTCCCGTCTCTAATGAGTTGGCTACGGATTTGATCCTCAACTCTTTGACCAAAAGGTTTGAAACCTTTGTCATGAACTATAACATGAACGGGTGGGACAAAAGCATTGGTGAGCTTCACGCAATGCTAAGAACGGCCGAAGCGGGAATGGGTAAAAGGGTTTTACCCGTTCTAACAATCAATGAAGGCAAAAGGGGACATAACTCCAACCCCAAAGCAAGTGTTGCTAAGGGCAAGGGCCACGTCCAAGGAAAGGGAAAGAGGAAAGCCATCACGCCCTACAAACCGAAGGAAAAGAAGCAAAAGGTTGCGACGCAAGATCCATGCTTTGAGTGTGGAGAGATAGGTCATTGGAAAAGAAATTGTCCGACCTATCTCAAAGCGTTAAAAGATAAGAGGGATGCGGAGCAAACCTCAGGTATTATCTTTACTATATATGTTGAACTAAATGTTATTTCTTCAAATACATGGGTACTTGATACCGGATGTGGAACTCACATTTGCAATTTGTTGCAGGGGTTCAAAAGAAGTAAGCAACTCAACAAAGGGGACATTAGTCTCTTTATGGGCAATGGAGCAAGAGTTGAAGTCCAAGCTCAAGGAGACTACATGTTAAAGCTTCCAAGTGGTTTGGAAGTAATTTTGAAAAATGTTTTGTATGCTCCTAAGTTAAGGAGAAACATTATTTCCGTGTCCCTTTTAAAACAATGTGGCTTTGATCTTAAGTTTATTGATTATGATATTCATGTTTTGATGAATGGCATATTTTATTTTAAAGCTATACCCATGAATGGTATATATGAAATAGATCAAAGTGGTATGTCACATAGTAGTTCAATGTATAATGTCAACACCAAGAAACTCAAGAAGGACTTGGGTGATTCCTATCTTTGGCATTGTCGCCTTGGACATATAAGCAAGAATCGCATGCAAACTCTTCGCAAGAGTGGTATTCTAGAAACCAATGAGTTTGATTCATTTGATGTATGTGAATCTTGTTTACAAGGCAAAATGACAAAGCAACCCTTTAATAAGACTTTTGAAAGGTCAAAAGAATTATTGGGTATCATACATTCGGATGTATGTGGTCCTTTTAGACCAATGACTAGGAATGGTGAAAGATACTTCATTACCTTTATTGACGATTATAGTCGATATGGTTATGTGTACTTAATGAAACACAAAGATGAAGCTTTTGAAATGTTCAAAGACTTCAAAACTGAAGTAGAAAGACAACTTAAGACAACAATCAAAGTACTTCGTAGTGATAGAGGAGGTGAATACCTAAGTGGTGTTTTTCAAGATCATCTTAAGAGTTGTGGAATTATTTCACAACTTACTCCACCTGGAACACCACAACATAATGGTGTGTCTGAAAGGAGAAATCGTACCCTATTAGATATGGTTCGATCGATGATGGCTAGAAGCACTTTACCTCTATCATTTTGGGGCTATGCTTTACTTTCCGCTGTTCGCATATTGAATATGGCTCCAACCAAGAAAGTGGAGAAGACACCTTTTGAAGTATGGCATGGAAAGGCTCCATCGCTATCATTCTTAAAAGTTTGGGGTTGTGAAGCTTATGTAAAGCAATACACCCCAAACAAATTAGAAGTCCGATCCACTAAGTGTATCTTTATAGGTTATCCTAAAGATGATTTAGGATATTACTTTTACGATCCTAGTGAGCAAAATGTTATTATTGCTCGAAAGGGTAAGTTCTTGGAAACTAAGTTCCTTGAGGAAGGAACTAATAGTAGAACAGTGAAATTTGATGAGGATCAAGAATCACAAGATGATACACAATTGGTTGATACTAGCACTCAACAAGAGGTTGTTGAAAGTGATCAAGTGGTTGATCAAAACACACAAAACGTTCGCAGATCTGGTAGAATTAGCAATCCACCTGAAAAATATGGATTTTTTGTAGAAGGTTGCTACGTGGTAGATTCGGATGAACCGACCACATACCGTGATGCAATGTCCAAGAATGATTGTGACAAATGGCTTGAAGCCATGAACGTTGAGATGCAATCCATGTATGACAACCAAGTTTGGGAATTGGTTGAACCACCACTCAACTCCAAAGCTGTTGGAAGTAAGTGGGTTTTCAAAAGGAAAACTGATATGCATGGAAACTTGGATACTTATAAAGCAAGACTTGTAGCTAAAGGTTTCACTCAAACTCAAGGGGTTGATTATGATGAAACTTTTTCGCCTGTGGCAATGCTAAAGTCTATTAGGATATTATTTGCCATAGCTGCACATTATGATTATGAAATCTGGCAAATGGATGTCAAGACCGCTTTCCTAAATGGATATCTTGAGGAAGATGTCTATATGGTTCAGCCTGAAGGTTTTGTCGATCCAAAACATCCTAATAAAGTATGCAAGTTAAAGAAATCAATCTATGGATTGAAACAAGCATCTAGAACTTGGAATCATCGTTTTGATGAAGAAATCAAAAGTTTTGGATTCATCAAGAACGCTGATGAGGCTTGTGTGTATAAGAAAGCTAGTGGGAGTATAATTACCTTCTTAGTATTGTATGTCGATGACATTCTACTATTTGGAAATGACATTCCAACCATGGAAAGCGTTAAGGCTTGGCTTGGAAGTAGATTTTCCATCAAGGATCTTGGTGAAGCTGCCTATATTTTGGGAATAAAGATCTATAGGGATAGGTCAAGGCGCTTGATAGGTTTGAACCAAAGTACATACATTGATAAGATCTTGAAAAGGTTCAAGATGGAAAACTCCAAGAAAGGTTTTGTACCTATTCAAAGAGGGACCATATTGAGTTCAGCTCAATGTCCAAGCTCAAAGGGTGAGCAAGACATGATGAAACAAATCCCATATGCTTCTGCTATAGGATCCATCATGTATGCGATGATATGTACTAGACCGGATGTGTCATGCGCTTTGAGCATGACAAGCAGATACCAACAGAATCCAGGAGACAGTCATTGGATGGCTGTTAAGAGCATATTGAAATACCTTAGGAGGACTAAGGATATGTTTCTGATATATGGATCTGGTGAGGAGGAACTCGCTATAAAAGGTTACACGGATGCGAGCTTCCAAACTGATCGAGATGATTCTCGATCACAATCTGGGTATGTGTTCACTCTTAATGGAGGAGCTGTCTCTTGGAAGAGCTCAAAACAGGAAGTGGTAGCATTGTCCACTACAGAATCAGAATACATCGCCGCTTCATTGGCAGCTCAGGAAGCTGCATGGTTGAAGAAATTCATTACTGATCTAGGGGTGGTCTCTTCCATTCAAGACCCTCTAGAAATCTTTTGTGACAACGAGGGTGCGATTGCACAAATCAAGGAACCTCGTTCGCACCAAAAGACTAGACACATAGAGCGGAGATTCAACTACATAAGGGATGAAGTTGAAAAGGGAAAGATATGTATTCGCAAAGTTGGAACTGATCAAAATCTTGCGGACCCATTCACGAAGCTCCTAGAAAGACCGAAACATGAGCGTCATGCGAGTGGCTTAGGACTTCGATATTCTAGTAATTGGATTTGATCTATTTTGTATTAAAGTTTAAAAGACTTTTGTAATTTAACTCTTTTATATGATTATGGAATCTTGAGTTAAATTCTAATTTTGCATGTTTAATCCATGAATAAGTTATCTTATTCTAAAAGTCCGTAGTCGATCACATTTGTGGGAACAAATATGAAGCAAGACTATTATGAACTAGGATTGGTGGATATTCATAAGGAATGAATATGGAGCATAGGTTTGCTGCCAAAGTTCATAGATATTTATGGGATACAAATATTGGACTGACCCGCTCTCAATATTACTACATGGAGTCGATTGACTTGATCATTAGTAATCTTGAGTAAAGGAGAATTTCATATTATCCTTAGACCTGAGATGTATATTGGGTCTTGATTTTCACCGAGTATTACACTTTGACTCTCCCCTTCGCTATTCGTAAAAGATGGTACATAAGGATGAGCTCGGGTGGAGTATAAAGTGATAGTGAGAGGCGTATACAGTCAAGACGGAATTTGTTCCTCTTATGTGTTGAGAGTTTAGATGTCTAAGGCCTGATAAAGTTGAATTGAAAAGAGAATGATCACCTATGTCTCTTAGATCCAACATGACATCTAGCAACAAAGGGATATAATGATAGATTCACCTAAATCATATCAAGTAAGGAACTTGAAGGGATGATGTTATTGAATGGCACTTCGTCAAACACATTAGGGGTGGTGAACTGTTGTTAGGCGGTATTCACCACTTGCATTAATTTTCTATGTATCTCGTGCAAGTGGGAGATTGTTGGAATTACGTATGCCCGAGACACATACTTATACTAATGTGGCTAACTGTGTTTGGTCCAAGTCGGGTCATACCCAATAACAAGCTAGACGACACCAAATGTATTCTTTTAACGATTTGATCATTTAAATGAATACCGAACACTACGTGTTTAGAAAATTGGTTTTCTAAACAAACACACTTGAGGATTCAAATAAATTATTTGGATAATTTGTTTATATAAACTAATTATTTAATTGGTTAAATAATTAAATAGATGTATGCACATTTTATGAAAATGAGTTTTATAAAATGAATGGAGATGTTTTAAATGTTAAAACACAAAACAAAAAAAAAAAAAAAAAAAAAAAAAGGAAACATAACAAAACCGGCCACCCATGTGGGGGTGGTGGTTTTGCCCAATCAAAGACCAAGATACTCTTTGGTTCTCCTTTTATGTTCCTCCATTCAACACACATGCATTTGGGTCTTGTTTTTTGAATCCTTTCAAGTATAATCAAGCTTAAAAACTCTCTCTTTCTCCCTAATTAATCACGGCAGCAGCAGCAGAAAAAAAAGGGGTTTTGTGAGCTTGTTTTGGTGTTCAAGAATCCTAGCAAATAACTTGGTGTTGTTGCAAAAGGCTTGGGGTATCACTCTCTTGAGGTTTTCTTCTTTGGAGGCTTGCCTTTCATCCATCATCCCCTTCAACAACCTACATCATCCTATAAGGTATAAGGAGGTACATTTACATTTTGTGAGCATATTGTTCTTGTAATATTGATCCTTGTTCATTGGGTTTTAATTTTAACATAATGGTATGTTCATAACAAGTTTTAAAATCTAAGCTTCCGTTGCGTTTTCTTGTTAAAATGGTTAACTTGAACTTTGATAAGCTTGTATAAAACCCAACACTAATTACATACTTTGTGAACCTCATGAATTTGAGGAAGCTGTGTATGGTTCGCACACAACTAAGATGAAACAAGATGCTTTTGTTAAACCAGTGAAGGCTAAGAAACCAGAAAAACCCAAAATTTCTGATGAGGATTTGTTGCGTTTCATAAATCCTAATGCATCTAAGCCGCCATCTGCTCGTGTGTTTAAGTTAAAAGGGATGGACACAATGTTCACTGAGAAAGACATTCCAATAAGTATCATTAAACCTGAACTAATTAAGAGTGTGTTTCACAATGAAACCTCCAAGGTTTGTGAAATTGAACGTCAATATGCTCATGCAAAAACTTCAGTTCCATCTGATCCATTGACTAAAGCGAAGCAAGTATTAAAACAAGCTAAAAGGGTTAAATTTGTGAAGTCAACTGGAACAGATACGTTGAAAAGTTTTTCGAACTGATCTAATTTAGATTTTTACTTGAAAAAGAAATCTGAATTATCTGATGATTTTGCTAAGAGCATGACCAAAAATGTGAGTCGTCAGTCATCATCTGTGTCACATGTTCCAACAAATTTTCAACATCATCATGTTGACATGCGAAGTTGTTTTCTTTGCGGTCAACAAAGTCATGTAGTAAGAAATTGTGGTCAGAAGAACTATCAGAATCTTCATCCTTTTATCAAGGACCATTCTAAGCCGGTTCCTTTGGTAAAGGAAATTCTGAAACGACCTGTGTCGTATGCTGATGATACTTATATTATGTTCTCGAATGTACATCCTAGAAAAGTTGTTCATGTGAATGAAACTCATGGTTCCGTTAAACCTAAGTTTATGTTAGTGCACGGTTTTGCGTCTTGAGTCTTTGTAATTATCGTTAAAGTATTTGTTTTATATTTAATGTAATATTTAGTTTAATTATTGTCTAGTTCGTTATGTTTAAGGTCTAGTTCACTAGGGGATGTTAGCGAACTAAGACTTAAGCTTATTTCCTCCTGATTCGTTAGGGGATGTTAACGAATCAGGGGGTGTTTCGTCTTATTAATGTATGTAACGAAGTAGCGTCTGGTTCGCTAGGGGATGTTAGCGAACCAGACCTATCTTCTATATATAGTGAATACTGTTCACGTTTAATTTAAGTTTTGAGAGTTAATTAACGAAACCCTGTCAAAATCCTCACTCGATCTTCATCCTAATATTATACGAACTATTGATATACACATACTGATAATACATATTCATATATAACACTTAATCTAAAGTAATTATGAGCTAGATCTATTATTAAGATATTAATCATATATATATATATATATATATATATATATATATATATATATATATATATACAGATCTGAGATCTGTTATTGTTATTAGATTGATATACCGGGTAACAACAAGTGGTATCAGAACTGTTGGAGCTCAATTTCACTTGATTTGGTGTTTATTTAGAGTATTAGCTTGATAGTGTTCTGTTTTAGCGAATTTGGATTAAATTAATGTTAATTGAATGTATTATGGTCAAATAGGATTGGATTTGAGTTGTTAAAGGTATTGGTAAGGGATTGTGAGTTGGAATTAAAGTTTGGTTTGGTTTTGAGGTGATTCGGTATTGTTTTGGTGGGTGACCGAAACACGGTTCGTATTTTGGTAAAATTGAATTGGTAATCGGAGATATTTGGTTAAGAGTTTGGTGTGTTGGATTCGCAATCGATTTACGAGTGTTTTGGTAGGTTGTTTGTGAGTTTTGGTTTAGAATCGAGATAGTATTACGGATTTAAGGTTTCTGGGTTTTGGTGTTCATTGTTTCCAGATTTATGGAAATCCTTTGTTGAATTTGAAGATGAACATGATTCGTTATCGTCTTCATGTTGATTCGCTATCTTGTTTCCTTTGATTCGTTCATTAAGTTTGTTATTTCGTCATTCATTTCAAGTGATTCGCTAACCGGTTCGCTAAAATAGTTGATTCGTGTGATCTAATTCGTTATTTGGGATTAACTGATTCGTGTGACACGTGTTCACTTTGGAATTTGTGTCATAACAACCTTTGCCACGTGGCATAAGGTGTCAGAGTTTGTTACAAACAGTTGTAACAACCTGATTTGTTATAGTTGATTCGCTAATCAACTGTAGCTAGTTCGTTATCAATTTTGCTAAATGTTTCTTAGTGATTCGCTACTGAAAACTTTCTAATTCGTTAAGTTTTTCTTATCAGTTTGATAGCTAATTCGTTGGCCAGTTCGCTAGTCAATTCGTTAGTTTGACTTTCTGATTCGTTAAATTTTTGATTAGATAGATTGATTCGTTAAACTCAATTGTGATTTGTTGCCTGATTCATCTTAAGTTCGTTAAGATTTGATTCGTTATTTTACTGTTCACAGTTCGCTATAGCTGTTTACAGTTCGTTAATCTTATTCGCTGGTTGATTTGTTACACTCTTAAATTTTTGAAACACGTCAAAAAAGGCTGGTATGTATGCATTGGCATCTCAAAACATGTTGATGCAACAAATGTTGCAACTTGATACCGAGATAGGTTCACATTCGAAATGTCCAAGATTGATGAAGTTCAGTGACTTTGCCAAGTGGGAACCTCGGTTTCGTGCTCATTTAGGATCAGTTCATCCTGATTGTTCATACTGCTTAGATGAAGTCTATACTGTTCCTATGATTGGAGATGAGACTATTGGTTTTACACCAAAAGCTATTTCACAGTATTCTGTTGAAGAAAAGAAAGCATTAGAGATAGAGACAAAAGCTTATTCTACTCTAACTATGGCTTTGCCTGAGAATATTTTTCACCAAGTGGGTAGTATAAAAATATGTGCTTCTCTGTTTCAACATATTCGAATGAGCAGTATGGGCAAAACGGCTTAGAGCAAAAAGGTGATGCTTAAGTTTCAATTCAGAAACTTTAATTTATTGAAAGGTGAGACAGTTGAAGAAATGACAACAAGATTCAATCACTTGATTGCTGAGATGGACAAGATGAAATTAGATGTTTCTGAGAGGGATAAATTTGACGCTATTAAGAGTGTACTTCCAAGTTCTTATTCCACATTCTTAGTGGTTCTCAAGGAAAACAATTATTTCTTGAATGAAGATTTGACAGCAACTGAATTTTTGCAAAAGATTGAAGCCAGAGAATATGATCTTAAGTGTCAAAAATCTTCAAAGGAAAGTCAAGATCCTTATTTCTATGGTGGTAGTATGCCTCTTAGTTCAACCATCTCTCCACTGAATGCTTTTCTTACTCAAGCTACAAGTGAGAATGCAACTACGTGTATAGTGATCCACGAGCTTGTTTTTACACATCGGGAAATACTGGATCTTCTGGTACTTCTGGATCATCTGGAATGTCGGGTAGTTCATCCACTACAAATCAACATTCAACACCTTCAAACGTCAATATGAAAGAAGCTGAACAAAACTTTGCCTTTCTATCCGCTTTCAAGACGTCTTATGAAAATCTGGTTAGTAGCAAAATTGCCACTAGTGATTTAACTGATGAAGACTATGATCAGATTGATCCAGATGACTTAGAAATCATGGATTTAAAGTGGAATATGGCAATGATTGTTCGAAAGGTGAAAAGATTCATGCAAAGAACTGGAAAAGATCTTCCTACTCTAAACAAGAAGTTGGGATTTGAGAAGTTGAAAGTGAAATGTTACAATTGTCAAGAATTCGGTCATTTTGCAAAAGAATGTGACAAACCAAAAAAGGAATATACTGGTCCTCGTGGTCAAAATTCAAATTCTTCAACACCATGAGGTAATGATGCTGAGAAGAAACCTTCAAGTTCTAGATCACAAGCAATGTTAGCTAGTGGAGATGATTGGTCACAACGACTACTGTGTAATGATACTCAAGCAAATCTGGCAATGTTTGGATCTACAGAAAATTTTCAAGATGCTAGTGGAAGCGAGCTATCTTCTGATAATGATTCTGGATCTGAGTCTGATGATTCAAGTGAAAACGTTCCAATTAATTTTGCTTGTATGGCTAAGATCAGTGAGTCTACCACATCTGCTTGCATGGCCAAACAAAGAGAGGTTAGTAATTCTGCTTCTAAGTTATCATGTGTTGATTGTGATTATAATAAATCTAAAATTGATTCATTAAAACTTCAAAATGATAATTTGTTAAAAGAGATTGTGTCCTTAAAAGATACTTATAGGCAATCCTTGACTTCTCAAATAAACTCGAGAGAGAAAATTGAGGCGTTGACTATCAGTAATCATGATCTTAAAGCTGAGTTATATGTGAAAATGACAATTAATGATCAAAAGTTTCAAGAAATTTTGAAACACCGTTCAAAGATAACCGAGCTTGAGAATGAGGTTCTTGAGTTAAAGAACAAATTGGGTAAATTTCGAAATTCATCTTTTCTGTTGAATGAAATTATTGAAGTTTCTGGAAAACAAAAGGATTCAAAGAAAGGTATAGGTTTTGTTGAAATTCCACCACCATTTCACAATGATTATAAAATTAATCCTTTTGCTCCAACTGAAGAAGATGTTATTCTTAAAGAGCCTGTGATTTCAGAAAATTCTAAACCAAGTAAGTCTGAAACTGTTAAAACCCAATCTGTTTCTCAGAAACCTCATGTTCAAAGCAACAAAGTTTTTGTTGAAAATGTTGACAAAGTTATCATTGAGGATGTGTTTGAACTTGAAATTATACACAAGAACAAGAACATTCCAAGTTCTAATCACATACTGTGTGAACCTCATGAATTTGAGGAGGTTGTGTATGGTTCGCACAAAACTAAGATGAAACAAGATGTTTTTGTCAAACCAGTGAAGGCTAAGAAACCAGAAAAACCCAAAATTTCTGATGAGGATTTGTTGTGTTTTATAAATCTTAATGCACTTAAGCCATCATATGCTCGTGTGTTTAAGTTAAAGGGAATGGACACAATGTTCACTGAGAAATACATTTCAATAAGTATCATTAAACCTGCACTGATTGAGAGTGTGTTTTACAATGAAACCTCCAAAGTTAGTGAACTTGAACGTCAATATGCTCAAGCGAAAACATCAGTTTCATCTGATTTATTGACTAAAGCAAAGCAAGTTTTAAAACAAGCTAAGAAAATTCAATTTGTGAAGTCAACTGGGACAGATACGTTGAAAAGTTTTTCGAACTGTTCTAATTTAGATTTTTACTTAAAAAAGAAATCTGAATTATCCGATGATTTTGCTAAGAGCGTGACCAAAAATGTGAGTCATCAGACATCATCTGTGTCACACGTTCCAACAAATTTTCAACATCATCATGTTGACATGCGAAGTTGTTTTCTTTGCGGTCAACAAGGTCATGTAGTAAGAAACTGTGGCCAGAAGAACTATCAGAATCTTCATCCTTTTATCAAGGACCATCCCAAACCGGTTCCAGTGGTAAAGGAGATTCTGAAAAGACCTGTGTCGTGTGCTGATGATACTCATATTACGTTTTCGAACGTACATCCTCGAAAAGTTGTTCATGTGAATGAAACTCATGGTTATGTTAAACCTAAGTTTATTCCTACTGAACCATTATGCAAAAATGTTAATTCAAATGTGGTTCAAGCTGCGTATCTAAGACGAAAGTCGAAGAAACCTGTAACTTATTCTCAAGTTGCTGAACAACAATTGAATGCAACTAAAGTTAACTTTTCTCAAGGAAATCAACAGGTGCCCAAGACCGAGGCCTGGGCTGCCTTTTTGAACTAATCATTTTCTTTTATGTGTAGGGTACATCCAAGACCATTTCTGGGGAAAACTGGATCATGGATAGTGGATGTTCTCGTCATATTACTGGATATCTCAACCTCTTATCAAATTTGAGAAATATTCAAGGGGGTTATATGGCGTTTGCTGGGAATTCTGGGGGTTTGATTACACAGGAGGGTGATGTTTCAAATGGGAAGATTACGTTTGAGAAAGTTAACTATTGTGACAAAGTGGATCATAACTTATTGAGCATATCGCAGATTTGTGATAAGCAATACACTACGATATTTACAGATAAAGAGTGTCTGATCTTGCAACCGGGTTATGTGATTTTCGAGGACATGGTTGTCATGCGATCCCCACGATCAAATGATATTTATGTCTTGAAAGCAGACGGTTAAAGCGGCAGAAGACGAATTGGAAAAAGTATTGAAGTGTAAGCGGACAGTTCATTCACTTGAAGTTATAACTGATAATGATATTGCAAGATGGTTCAAACGCCAGAAGGTGGGTAAAATTATCAGTGCGTATCGATATGTTGATCAAGAACGGAAAGACATTGATGCCGCATGGGTTAAAGAAAACCAAATGACCTCCTTCAAGACTGTTTCCAAGGTACATGGTGATATTATCTCATGGCTTTATGATCATGAGCTTAAAGTATGTATAATTAAGTGGGATAAGGGGATCCAGTACTACGAAACGATGAAGGATGTACTTACTTTACCGCGTTGGGATGTTCGTACCCTCGCGAGACGTCCTTTTATCAATCGTGGTGGTTACCGGATAGCTGAGTGGTTTCATCAACACTTACTGTTCGAGGTCAATCATGGCTTCAAGTTCTTCAAGCCCCAGGTCCCGAGACGCAAACGTATTGATGAGATTGATCCAAGGACTGGCTGGAGGAAACTTGTTCTTAAGGTAAAGCCGCCAAAGACGATGAAGCGGGTTCCTGTGAAGACGATGCCCCAATAGATGCATCTCTCATTCAACCACTGGTTCTATGACAATCATACTGGAGAGGCCGTCATTGTACTTGGTAAAGGTCTGAAGACTGAACTTATCAAGATAATCGACCCGATGTGGTTGGTTAATTTATCAGAGACCGACAATGACGTGCTACACAGGAAACAGATTCTGATTGAGCGCAATGAAGACTACGACCTGGCTATGCAATTCCAACGCGTTGTGCGCGTTTGTCATGAAAATGGAATTCATAGTTGCAGAGACTGGCAGTCCAAGCGCTTCAAGTAATTTAAAGACAAAGAGCTCAAGACGGGGGGGTGTCTGTTACTGCACGGTTTTGCGTCTTGAGTCTTTGTAATTATCGTTAAAGTATTTGTTTTATATTTAATGTAATATTTAGTTAAATTATTGTCTAGTTCGTTATGTTTAAGGTCTAGTTCGCTAGAGGATGTTAGCGAACTAAGACTTAAGCTTATTTCCTAATGATTCGTTAGGGGATGTTAAAGAATCAGGGGGTGTTTCGTCTTATTAATGTATGTAACGAAGTAGCGTCTGGTTCGCTAGGGGATGTTAGCAAACCAGACCTATCTTCTATATATAGTGAATTCTGTTCACGTTTAGTTTAAGTTTTGAGAGTTAATTAACTAAACCCTGTCAAAATACTCTCTCGATCTTCATCCTAATATTATACGAACTATTGATATACACATACTGATAATACATATACATATATAACACTAAATCTAAAGTAATTATGAGCTAGATCTATTATTAAGATATTAATCATATATATACAGATCTGAGATCTGTTATTGTTATTAGATTGATATACCGGGTAACAACAGTTTATTCCAATTGAACCAATTTGCAAAAACGTTAATTCAAATGTGGTTCAAGCTGCTTATCTAAGACGTAAGTCTAAGAAACCTGTAACTTATTCTCAAGTTGCTGAACAACAAATGAATGCAACTAAAGTTAATTTTTCTCAAGGAAACCAAAAGGTGCCCAAGACCGAGGCCTGGGCTGCCTTTTTGAACTAATCATTTTCTTTTGTGTGTAGGGTACATCCAAGACCATTTCTGGTGAAAATTGGATCATGGATAGTGGATGTTCTCGTCATATTACTGGGAATCTCAACCTCTTAACAAATGTGAGAAATATACAATGGGGTTACGTGGCGTTTGCTGGGAATTCTGGGGGTATGATTACACAAGAAGGTGATGTGTCAAATGGGAAGATTACTTTTGAGAAGGTTAACTATTGTGATAAAGTGGATCATAACTTATTGAGTGTGTCGCAAATCTGTGATAAGCAATACACGACAATATTTACAGATAAAGAGTGTCTGATTTTGAAACCGGGTTATGTGATTCCCGAGGATATGGTTGTCATGCGATCACCTCGATCAAATGATATTTATGTCTTGAATATGAATACTAAAGTATATACATCGATCGAAACATGTTTTGTCTCGAAAGAGACCGAGAAAGACTCAGTACTTTGGCATCGAAGAATGGGTCACATACATGTTCGAAAGATGAACTACTTAATGGCTAACGATCTGGTAGAGGGGGTGTCGTTAAAGAATTTTAAGTTATCCGATCACTGTGTTGCTTGCAAGAAGGGCAAACAGAAGAGGAAATCACACCCATCTAAGTTATTAAGTTCTATTGATACTCCACTTGAACGACTTCATATGGATTTATTCGGTCCAGTAAATCGTGCGAGTATTTCTGGAGACTGGTACTGCCTAGTAGTTACAGATGATTATTCACGATATTCATGGGTTCTGTTTATGAGTTCAAAAGATCAAACACCGGGTCTTGTTCAAAATCTAATCACTAAAATCGAATCACTTTACAAACTGAAAGTGAGGAGGATTCGAAGTGATAATGGTACTAAATTTAAAAATACTGTATTGGATTTCTTTTGTATCCAAAAAGGAATTCATCGAGAATAAAGTGCCCCATATGTACCACAACAGAACGGTGTCGCTGAAAGAAAGAATAGAACGTTGATTGAAGCTGCTAGAACGATGCTTGCTGATTCAAAGCTTCCTGTCCAGTTTTGGAATGAGGCGGTGAATACTGCTTGTTATACACTCAATCGAGTTCTAACTGATAAAAGACTCAAGAAGACCAGTTATGAATTTTTGAATAATCGTAAACCTAATTTAAAGTACTTGGAACCATTTGGGTGTCCTTGTACTATGTTGAAAAAGGATGTGAGAAAGTTTGATGAAAAAGCCATTAAGGGTTATTTCTTGGGGTATGCGTCACCTAAGAAAAGAGTGTTTAATTTTACGTCCGGTTGTGTTGAGAAATGGTACCATGTAGACTATCAAAAGTACACTACTCCTCCACAAGGGAAAGGTCCCGACTGGACGTTTGTGTAGGTTCCCTGGACGGATCGCACGAGATATCTCGATCAACTCAGGTGCGGAATCCCTGCGTAGATCGTTACGAGTATAGAACACGAATAACACGAACACACGAAACGAACACACGTTATATAATAACTCAAACACGTGATACGATATCACTATTACAAACACACGTTACAGCTCTCGTAACAACTCGAACAACAAAACGATTACTTCTAAACAGCCCGTAACCTAGGACTATATATACACGACAACTTCGCCTGGCATGTTCAGGCGAAGTTGTCCATAACTTCGCTTGTCTAACAAGTTCTCCTAGGCGAACTTGTTAACAACTTCGCTTAAGACATATATAAAACATAATTAAACATTACAGACTCGATTACAGACACTAGACTATGAACTACTGACATTATACACCAACAGACTCCCCCTTGGCAGTAGCTTCATATCTTGATCTTTAAGCACTTGTCTTGTAATCTTCAATCTTGTATCTTCACGCATGCACTCCTTCTCTAACACAAACTGACACAACTCTTTGATACTTCCTCGCTTCGTCCTTCCAAGCAGGAATATAAAAGATTTTCTTCTCATTGAGCACCTGCAGATCAGCTTGCGATAAGTTTACCAAATGCATCGGATCGTAAACTCTTAGGAGCTCTTGTTCATCCTCGTCTTCCATCACTGCCTCTGCTGTCTCACAATCCACAAACCACCACTTTAGGTCTTTAAGCACATCCTTGGGCATAAGCTTCATCGGTACTTCTTTCAAACACCGGATCGGTTTATACTTCATGACCATCCAAGGTTTTCCATCAGCTCTCAAACCTCTATCCTTGTCTTCAACAAGTTTTCCCTTCTGAACAGCTCAAACTTCTTCTCTTTTATACTCTCTTTCCATACAATTTTGCCAATGACTCTAGCCATATTATCGTCATTTCGATTGATTAACCCCAATCTGGCTAAGTCTTTCACTTCACATTCCGGCAGTGTATTCAACGACCTTAACATTCTTTTAAAATATTGAACGTCGTCATACCGTTTAATCACAAAGAGCTTCAACTGCTCATCATAGATCCAGCAAATAATCCCTTTCTTCGCTTCAGCATAGCCTTTAATATTGTAACTCTTCTTAAACATTGTAGGGACCGCCGGTTTCTTCGTTTTGACGAACCACTGAGCATAGCCTTCCTTCCACCTAGGCTGCTCTTCCCATTCAGTCTCATCGATTACTGTCTCATTACCCATATCTGCTTTCTCCACACCTGGAATGTCATGCTCCACATTCTCTTCTACTATTTCACCTTCTTCAACATCTTCTTCAATCACAATCTGTGCGCCAATCTTCTCAATCTACTCAATTGGCAGCACATCATCATCAAACAACACATCATCACTAAACATATCATCATCTAATTCTTTCAAAGCATCAATCACATCATCTTCATCATCAACCATCACCACCTCATCACCACCAACTGCACCTGCAGACTCCCCCTGAGCTGTGGAAGTCCCAAGAGCTTGAGTAGTTCTTGGCAACTCACCACCTGCACCTTTCGATGCATTGGGATCATCGTCTCTATCATTTCTCTTCTTTGTCCTTAACTTGTCGCCTTTACAGCTTATCTCCCCCTGAGATGCCAAGAACTCCTTCATAGCATCTATAATTCTCCCATGTTCAACCAGGAGGGACGACTGTAGTTGATTCTCTGCTACAAGGCGCTGAATAGCCTGGGTCTGGACAAGATTTACCCTTGATTGTTCTGCCACGACCCGCTCAAGTGCAGCTATTCTCTCCGAGTCTGAGAGGGTTGCATCGAAATCAAACCTCATGTGAGATGTGTCTTGAGTATACTCAGCAGGGATTTCGAATGAAACTGGGACATCAGAAGCAGTTGTGGACGTAACCGCAGGTGGTATCGTGACCGACAACCCTGCAGTTGCAACGACTGTCGACTCAACAAATTGTGCAACCACCTCTGAAGGAGTAAGCGTTGGAGGTGGTAAAGACACAATCTCCGGAGTCGTCATCTGGAAAGTAGTGGATGGAATGTCGAAAGCTGATGATGTAGCCACCACGGGAACATCCGCGGCGCTTAAACTTGTGACCTGTAGTGATGTAGGAACAATCGACATACCTGACAGTGCGGGCGGAGCGAAACGTACAACTCTTGAAGTCTCTCCAGCTCCCATACCTGCACCTGTCCTTTCCCGTCTTGAACGTCTAATCAACTTGTGAATATCCTCTTCTTCTTCTTCTGACTCACTATCATCAACTGTCCTCTTTCTCTTCCCAAACGTCCTCTCTCGAGTCACCAACATCCTTCTCGCCTCATCCATAACATCATCAAGATCTGAGTCAGCCACCGTCGTAGCTGCTCTAGTAACACGCACAGTCGAGACACGTTCAACTGGGATCTGAACGTTCTCCTCTGGATCCACTCGATCCATATCGAAGAATCCTTGACCTCCGAATTCTGCATCAAGGTCCACTTCCTCCTCCGGTGACACAACAGGAGCAGCAGGTATAGCTTGAGATGCTCCTGCCTGTTGTGGTGCCGGGTCTCTGAACTCATCCCCACGAGCTGGCACATACCCCGGGTTTATTAAGTACCCAAAGAGTGGGGTATGCCTTGGACGCAGTTCAGGCTTGCTCCTCGCACTGGATGTTCGGCATTGAGCGAAGATACGTTTGCTCACACTCTCCACGTATCGTATTGGACGTCGTTGAGGCAACGTGGGAGCAACATGATTCAAGATCATCTGAATGAATCTTGGATACATGATGAACCTCTCACGGGCCATCGCTCTTCTCTGTCTATCGATCTCGTAAAAGACCATCTGACTAAAGCTATAACGTTTGTTATAAGTCAGAGCAGTCATTGCTGACTGCATGGTCGCACCCATACCATCAGTGCCCGCCTTCCTCCCAGACATGCAGACAATCATTACGTGCATGAGGAAGCGCCACTGATCAAGTAGGAAACCCTTCCTCCGTTGTGTATCGCCCAATGGACCAGAATAGCCCATTCGTAGAAATGCTCCATCGCGGAACGGAGCAACAAACTCTGTAGGGTCATCCCTAGTCTCCTCTCCAAAACGTAACGCCACCCGAATTTGTTCAGACGAGAACTGAACTTCTTGATTGTTGACGGTTGCTCGCATAACCGGGGGCTCAACGCGGCAATCGTATTCCACTGTCTGCCAAAAATCCTCAATATTGGGTAAGGAAATCGGCAGAGTCGTAGTGATTGCGTGGAATATCCTCGAGCGAAGGAGGAAAGTGATTATCTCGCGGTAATCTTCAACTCCGTTCGCTTCCGGGTCTAAGGTGATATACATATTGTGACCCGGGAAGAATTGCCTCTGATTATCTCCGTCATCTCCTCCAGCACCTCCATCACCTGCTACTGCAGCCATATCTGCAACAAACGAACCAAATTAGATAAACGTTAAGGCATAACACAAGTTCGCTTGTTACCATGAGCGAAGTTGTGAAAAAAATCTGTATAGGCGAAGTTAAAGGTGGGGCGAAGTTGGGAACAACTTCGCTTCAGCTTTAAGTTCGTCTAATAACTGATAAGTTAAAAAGGTCCAGGCGAAGTTAATGATAACTTCGCCTCACCACAACATCGCCTCAGGCGAAGTTAAGCCTCAGGCGAAGTTACGGATAACTTCGCCCAAACCCTAAGTTCGCCTGAATCTGAATCGGCGACAGTAAGGTCGTTTCAAACTTCCGAAAACTTGATGTTTCTGGTTAATGTGAAGATTTAGGACTCTTAAACACAAGATTTTAAGGATAACTAGACGACCAGGTTGGGTATGAACACGTAAAAAACAAGTTTGAAAATCCGGTAATAAGGGTCGATCGACCGAGGTCACGAAACAGGTCGAAACGACCTCAGATTAACATCAATGAACATGGATTATACGATATAATGACCCGACAAACCTTTAAATCGGTTTGAAATCGAAGAAATTGATGAAACAATGAATCGACAGATAACCTCGATAAGTTCGCTTGTTAAATCGGAGAGTATAAGTTAGCTGATTTTGAAAGTTATGAACAGTTTGACCTTAAAAATTCTTTATATAGGGTCAGAGATTATACAGGCGAAGTTACGGTTAACTTCGCCTAGGCGAAGTTATTCACAAGTTCGCCTGTTAAACAACTTCGCCTATATTTACAAAATCAACCCTTATAATTTGAACATTTTGCAATTAACTTTTAAAATTCCCTTTAAAGAATTAAATGACACGATCAAGTCCAAGTAACCAGTTATAAAATCATAAACTACCTAAGTACGAAAAACTTTTAAAAAAATTAAAGTACAAGGGATCAAATTTCAGTCTCGACAGGGACTACTACGTTTTAGAAAAGATCCGAACAGGAATCATACTAACTACGTGACTGTCACATAGATCCGTGTTTAGCTGTATTATGACATAAAGAAACAGGTTGTAAGCAGGTAAATAACTTAAGATTGTTTTCATCGTTTCTATGATCCGAGTTAAGTTCAATTAAGCCCAAAAATTAAGTGGGCAACAACTCAGAGATTATGATGCCTCCTATCTATTCTCAAAGCGTATTTGGCTTTCCCCAAGTCACCCCGAATTGACCTCGACCCATAGTGTCTGATTAAGTTTGTAAGTACTCTTCATCTGCTTCCCGTTCTCTTTCTTACTCCATGATTGAGAAGTCTTGACATTGTTAGCTCTAGAATGTTTCAATAACTCATAAGGTATATATATATATATATATATATATATATATATATATATTTTTAACGATAAACATTTACATAGACTTCAGAGTAGTAAACAACTGCAAGTCCCGAATCTGGATCACTGCAGTTTCTTGAAATTCCATCTTCACGGGAATCAGAACACTCACGGGCTCGTGTATGACTGGGTAATCGCTTTTCTGCCTATCATTCGAAAAGATATATATGAAGACATGCAAAACTCTTAAGGAGTTTCCACGTAAAATCGAGTAGTTTTAGTTTGTATCATATCTACTTTTACGCACCATAAAAAGCTACCATGACATACAATGACTGTTCTAAAGCCTTTTAAGCCTAATAACTTCACTAGTTAAGCACACAGAATCAGTACATCTATCATTTTCCACGGTTGGATCAATTTTCTGTTAAACATAGTAAAGTTACTTCTTACGAAGTAGTAGACTTGAAAAATAATTTCATTTCCCTAAAAAAAAAATTTGACTTCAAACGCCCCGATCAAGTCAAGTCTTTAGGTCAACGGCTATCCCGAAGATCCAATGGATCAGCTGGACCGACAACATACTAGTATGTGTCCTTCTAACTAAGTATGATCGACTAATTTTAAGCGAAAGAATGAAAACACATCATAAACCGCCCCGGTCACTTTCAGTCATCTGGTTAATGGCTATCCGCATATTCTACAAGTAGAAATGAGGACCAAACATATCCTAAGACACGTCCTTCAAACTGAGGTAACCGACATAATTTTAAGCGATAGTGACGTTTTTTTTTTTTTTTTTTTTTAACATGAAAAGCATGGTTACTCGGGATTGATCATCCCATTCAGCTCAATAAGGTTTTGAAATCTCGTTTTGTCAAACGCTTTAGTATATAAATCAGCGAAATTATCAAGCGTATCCACCTTTTCAAGCACAATCAGTTTCTTCTCAGCACAATCCCGTATAAAATGATGACGTATGTCAATATGTTTAGTTTTACTGTGCTTCACGGGATTGTTAGTTACTGAGATAGCAGCTGTGTTATCAATGCAAATAGGAGTAAGTAAGAAATTCAGACCATAGTCGCGCAACTGTTGTTGAATCCAAAGAACCTGGGAGCAGCAGTTGGATGCTGCCATGTATTCTGCTTCATAGGTTGAAATTGCGACTGAAGTCTGCTTCTTGCATTGCCACGACACCAATCTGCCACCAAGAAACTGACATCCTCCAGTAGTTGACTTCCGACTCTGATTGCACCCTCCATAATCAGAATCTGTGTAAGCGACTAGCTCCAAGTCTCCTCCTCTCGGGTACCACAACCCCAGCTTCGGTTTGCCCTTGAGATACCTCAGTATCCTCTTCACACCCTTCAGATAAGATTCTTTTGGGTTTGCCTGAAAGCGTGCACAAAGACAAACAGCAAACATTATATCAGGCCTAGAAGCAGTTAAGTACATTAAAGAACCTATAATAGCCCGATATTGAGTTGGGTCCACATCTGCATCGTTGTCTGAATCAGCACCCAATTTGTGATTGACGCAGACTGGAGTATCAAATGGAGAGCTGTCCTACATCTTGAATCGTTTGAGAACATCATGGACATACTTCGTCTGATGAATGAACATCCCATCCTTCTTCTGATCAACCTGCAATCCTAAAAAGAAAGTTAGTTCACCCATAGCACTCATTTCAAACCTTTTCTTCATGACGGCCTCAAACTCCTGACACATGGAGACTTTTGATGCAGCAAAGATAATGTCATCCACGTAGACTTGCACCAGCAGGAAGTCGCTTCCTTCTCTCTTAAAGAACAGTGTGCTATCTATATTTCCTCGTTCAAACCCATTTTCAAGCAAGTAATCTGATAAAGTTGAATACCAGGCACGAGGTGCCTGATGTAGTCCATACAATGCCTTGCTTAACTTGTACACGTGATCAGGAAAGTCTGGGTCAGGAAAACCCGGAGGTTGCTCAACGTACACAACCTCATCAACTTTCCCATTCAGAAACGCACTCATCACATCCAACTGAAATACCTTCATCTTCTTATAAGCAGCAAATGCCAAAAACAATCTAATGGCTTCCAATCTAGCCACAGGAGCGAACACTTCATTATAATCAATCCCCTCTTGTTGATTAAAACCTTTAACGACTAGCCTCGCCTTGTATCTTATAATAATCCCTTTCTCATCTCTCTTGCACTTAAACACCCATTTTGTGCCTATCGCATGCACATTCTTCGGTTTTTCAACCAAATCCCATACTTCCATTTTCTTGAACTGAGCCAACTCTTCTTGCATGGCTTCGACCCACGAGCTGTCCTTTAGAGCCATTTGATAGTTCTTTGGTTCAATCTGGCTTATAAAGCAGGTGTACAAGCATTCGTTGATTATGCCTGTCTCCTTAATGCTTGTGTAAACACAGGTTTGCTCATTCAAGCTACGTCTTGTTTGTACACCGGAGGACACATCACCAATCACATTCTCCAAAGGGTGATCTTTATGAATTCTCGTGGTCGGAACAGAACCGACATGCAAATTGTCTTCCAAGTTAGAAGAGAGCTCGTCAATGGTTGTTTCATGCTGAGAGTGAAATGGATTGAAAAATTCTTCTTCAGTCGAGGCAGCAGGGGTATCGATAGCATTTGATGAGGAAGGTTGACATTTATCGATCAGCTGTCTTTGCAATAGATTTTCTTCCTCATCAAGGATCATCTTCGTAGCAACTCTCTCTTCTTCTTCAGTAATATCCAAATACGGTATGTTAAAAGACTTAAAAAGTTTAACATAGTCGAAAAACTCAGCAGGTCCGTTGCTTGGTTTTTGCGGTAGGTAACTTGTGATATCGGTGTTACACACCACCTCAACCTTGCTGGTCGATGTATTAAAGACACGTCTGTTGGTAGTCCCAACAACATAACCAACTAAGATTCCTTCATCGGCTACTTCACCAAATTTAGAATTTGTCTTTAAAATCGAACAAGGGGACCCGAATGGTTCAAGACCACTCAAGTTGGGCTTTCTCCCATGCATAAGCTCATAACACGTTTTACCAAGTCTTTTAACAGTTAAGACTCTATTCAGAACATAACAGGCTGTAGCAACAGCTTCAGCCCAAAACACCACAGGAAGCTTCGAATCAGTCAGCATTGTTCTGGCTCCTTCAATTAACGTTCTATTCTTCCTTTCAGCCACTCCATTCTGTTGCGGTGTATACGGAGCGCTGTACTGGTGTTCAATCCCTTTCTGAAGGCAGAAGATCTCCATTTCAAAATTCTTGAACTCCGTTCCATTGTCACTTCTGATGAACTTAACCCTTTTATCCATAACGTTCTCAACTTTGGTAATCAAATTCTTCACCATCTGAGCCGTTTCATCTTTTGATTTCAGGAAATATACCCACGAATATCGTGAGTAATCATCAGTGATCACCAAGCAATAAGAAGTACCTCCTAGACTTTTTGCATTCACGGGACCGAAGAGATCCATGTGAAGCAATTCTAGGGTACTGGCAATTGAATTGACCTTCTTGGTGTGATGGGATTTCTTGTGCTGCTTTCCCTTCTTGCACGGTAGACATTTGTCTTCAAAATTGAAACTTTTCAAGGGAACGCCCAGCACAAGCCCATTCTTGACAATGTGGTTCATCTTCCGAAGATGAATGTGCCCCATTCTCCTATGCCACAATTCGGACTCCGATTCGCTCGCTTTTGTCATAAGGCATGATTCTTCCGTGGCCATTTCAGTCGACCTCATATCCATAATGTATGTATTCCTCTCACGTGGAGCCTTCATCACAATCCACTCCTCTGGTATCTGAAAACCAGGTTGCAACACAATCGCCTCATTCTTTGTAAAATGTACGGTGTACTCCTTATCACAGATCTGCGACACACTCAGCAGATTGTGCTTCAATTCTTCTACAAAGTTTACTTTTTTCAATGTCATCTTTCCGTTAAACACCGTCCCTATTCCAGTAATTTTTCCTCCACTCTCTCCTGCAAAACTCACTCTCCCTCCTTGAACAGGTTTCAAATCGTGTAACAAGTATTTGTTACCCGTCATGTGCCGGGAACAGCCGCTATCCACAACCCAAAGATTATTGGCAGCCCTGTTCAACTGTTCCTGCACGATAAAAGCAAAAGATTAGAATCTAGGGACCCAAGACCAATTGGTCTTGGATCTATACATCCCGAACTTCGGCTTTTCAAAGTTAGTACCTTGATAATTCCTGTAAGTCCTACTAGGATACCTCCTTGTAGATTGATTGTGAGGCCCTCCAAACCTTAGTGAATTGAAAGAATTATAGTTTGTGGTTTGGTTATTAGCAGTGTAAAACTGAGATTTGTTTCTATGAAAACCTGAATTAGTCATATTTCTGAATTTTGAGTGGTTTTCATTTTTACCAGTATTATGATTACCATTAGGCTTATTCTCAGTTTTAGTAGGTCTCACACCTCTGAATCTCTGCTTCAGAGGGCAATCTGCAACAAGGTGCCCTAATTGATTACATCTAAAACAACACCTATGTTCAACCTTTTTATCAACAGGTGTTTTAGATGTCGAGGCTTTATTACCGACTGTTTGTCTCACATAAGGTGGGACATACGGGTTTAGTGGAATACTCATTTTATTCGTCTTATCTTTCTCTCCACCATTGGGTAATACCACCTCCTCTTTTGCCTTACCAGACTCGGATGACTTATCCAAATCCGATGAGACTGGACTTGGATCAGAAATTTTAACACTTGAAACAGGCGAACTTGTTTCGCCTCTACTAACATTTGGTTCTTTACAAGTTACTTTAACTGGTACTGTCTGAGCAACCTCAAAGTCAACAGATTTCTGAACACTAGGGTTAAAAGTGTAATTGTGATTATAAGGTGGTGGAACCTCATGATAACCAATTCCTCCTCTCTTAACAGAGGAACCTTGATCACTAACAAAGTGATCAAGAATAGCAGAGGAATTTCTGAACTGCTCTAGTTTTCTATTCAGTTCCACCACTTTTACCTGGTGATCAGCAGTCTGTTTTTCTCTATCAGCAATTAGTTTGGTTTTTTCTTCCAAAACTTCATAGCTTAAATCAATCACTTCAATTTTTTCAGCAAGTTTTGTTTTTAGACTTTTAACATCTTTTTCACAAGCTTTTATTTTGACTTTTAGCTATTTTCTCTTGCTTTTGTAAAATGATAATCTTCTTTTAAAGTTTTAAACTCAGCATCCAAACTGACATACTGATCAGTTATGGTTGCTAATTGCTCAGACAAGTTTTCACATTTAGAACAAGTAGGTTTAGAACATACCTCGGAGAGCTGGTCTTTAACATCTGCCATGAAAGCTTTTTCTTCTCCGGTAACCTTCTCACTTTCTTCAGTTTCAACCTTCGCCAAATTTGCCTGCTCAAAAGTTTCTTTAGAATGCAGGTTCCAGTTGTATTCACCATCTTCTCTGGACATCATGGCACTATAATCTTTTCTACCCTCATTATGCTGTGTAGACTTTCCTTGACCACGTTCTACACGCTCATTCCTGCACTCCTTAGCAAAGTGGCCGTTTTGCTGACAGTTGTAGCATCTCACCTTCGTCTTGTCAAACCCTGGCCTTCCACCGACAAACTTCCTTCCTGTCTTTCTCATAAACCGCTTCACTCTTCTCACTATCATAGCCATCTGCCATTGCAGATCCATTTCTTCCATATCATCAGCATCAATCTGGTCATAATCTTCATCCAACATAGCTGGATCAACAATCTTCCCTTGAATGTAGTTCTCATAGGAAGCAATAAAAGAAGCATAGAGACCAAACTGCTCTTCAGCAGACTTGACACTCATAGGCATCTTGGAGTAGTTGTTGCTGGGAATACTTGGAGAGCAACTACTCTTGCTTACCTGGGGTTGAGAACCACTCAATCCACCTGCTACATAGCAAACATCACCATTGCTGTTGACTGACACATGCCCTTCATGTGATGAGTTGGCGCCCGACTCTCCCTTCGAGTAGTAGGCAGCTGATTCAGTCTTCGAACCTGAGCTAGTATTGACTTTAGCACCATACATACCTGGATCTTGAACCTGATCCGTAGGTGTCTCCTTTCTAACCATGTTAAGCTCAAAGGTTCGGAGCTTGTTGACTGCCGTTTCCAGATCATATGTGGGAAAGTCTTTGTCTTCCCTCATCAGCACCGTGTACATCTCCCATTTTGGTGGGAGAGCATCTAGAAGCTTCTCAACTATTTCTTCTTCTCGGTAGGAAATTGAATAGTTGCTCAGTTCAGTCATCAGATGATAATATCGGGTGATGATATCATCTAGAGATTCATTCTTCAAATACTTGAAGACTGAGAACTGGGTTTTGAGCAATTTGATCTTTGAAGCACGGATTCCCACATTTCCTTCAAATCTGTTCTCAAGAGCTTCCCAAAGCTCTCTTGCTGACGTATACTTTCTAAACGTATGAAGGATTTCTTGTGGAAGAGCCATAGTAATAGCAGCATGAGCCTTGCTCTCGGCCTCATACATCTTTTTCTCTTCTTCTTCTATTTTGCTATACTTTTTGATTTGATCACGACCTTCATACTCCATAACTGGTGGAATATAACCATCCTGGATGCATACCCACATCTTCGCATCCTGGTATTTGACGTATTGTATGAACCGATCTTTCCATGCAACGAAATCGGTTCCCTTCAGCAATCTTGGGGCCTTAGTAGCTGACCCTGCTTCAACTTCCATCTTCACTAACTCAGAGGTGTTAATCGACGACATCTTTCCCGAAAAGTAAGAAACCCGAAAAAAAATCAAAAAATTTTCTGAAAAGTACTGTAGGCGAAGTTACGGATAACTTCGCTTAAGCCTTAACTTCGCCGCTGATTAACTTCGCTGAAGAACTTCGCTGATGATTAACTTCGCTGAAGAACTTCGCTGATGATTAACTTCGCTTAAGGTGAGCGAACTTAGGAGGTAGGCGGAGTTGTAGAGAACTTCGCTGAGTTAGGCGAACTTGAGAAGGTAGGCGAAGTTGTGGATAACTTCGCTTAACCTTATATCTTCGCCGAAACCCTACGTATCCTGACGGCAACTTCGCCTGATGAACACGGACGTTTTTGCATATCTGAAATCTGGATTTTACGAGGTTTTTGACGGTGCAAAGGCTTGAATACGATGGTAGGAAGTAAGATTGACTCAAAAACACAGAAAACACGTCCCGCGAATAGTCGAAACGGGACGATTTCTACACCCGCGTGAATATCCCAAACCACACAATCGAGCAAATGCTCTGATACCAATTGTAGGTTCCCTGGACGGATCGCACGAGATATCTCGGTCAACTCAGGTGCGGAATCCCTGCGTAGATCGTTACGAGTATAGAACACGAATAACACGAACACACGAAACGAACACACGTTATATAATAACTCAAACACGTGATACGATATCACTATTACAAACACACGTTACAGCTCTCGTAACAACTCGAACAACAAAACGATTACCTCTAAACAGCCCGTAACCTAGGACTATATATACACGACAACTTCGCCTGGCATGTTCAGGCGAAGTTGTCCATAACTTCGCTTGTCTAACAAGTTCGCCTAGGCGAACTTGTTAACAACTTCGCTTAAGACATATATAAAACATAATTAAACATTACAGACTCGATTACAGACACTAGACTACGAACTACTGACATTATGCACCAACAGTTTGACTACGATGGCTTATTCAATTCATTTACTCCAACAACTGATCATCTAGATGAAGATTTAGTTCGTGCTCAATTTGAAGAACATTTGGAAATTCCAAGGTTCGCAAGTTCAAATGATGTTGAAGCTCCAATCATTGCTCCAAATGAAGAACCTTATAATGATTCTCCTGTTCATTATGATAATGCTTCTACTTCATCTGATGATAATGCAGTTGTCGATCAAGTTATTGAACTTGACAGTGATGTTTCATCTCCTGAATTGGGTGAACATTACACTAATTTATTTGAAAATGTTGCTGTTTCGGAGAATCCTACTCTCAGGATTCATAATTACCATCCACAAGAATACATTATTGGACACCTAGATGTGGGAGTTCAAACACGTAACGATTCCGACAAAATCAGGTATACCCTAACCGGTATATACTATTTATGTGTTATTTAATAATGAATATATGAATTATAATACGTTTATACGACTATGTATGATTCACAGAACGGATTATACTCGATTATACATTTAATCGTATAGGAAATACGATTAACCGATTAACGGTTATTGAAGCCCGAACGAATCGAGGATTACATTATAGACGAGATATATGATATTTAGTAATGTTTACGAAGTATTAAAGCTTCGGGATAAGTGAATTAAAGCACAGAAAAAGAATTTTCGATTTAATGGTACGTCGGTACGTTAAACAAAACCTTTAATACCAAACCGAGCAAGAGACGATCGATCAAGCCGAAAAAGATACGCAATTATTAATAATATGATGTTTTAAGTTAATAAATGTCATGGTTTAAGTTTTTAAAGTTTTTAAATTGGTTTTATATAAATTTCATTTTTTAAGCCGAAAACGACCATTTTAGCCTCTTTTTAAGCCGAATTAAACATTTAACCAAAAAACGAACTAAACCAGATTATCCAAAACATTATCCGGATTTCCAAAATCCAAATGTGTGGCTAGAAATGGAAAGGTGGGTCCCACCCCACCTCCCCCTTATTTCCGATCGGCTTGGGGGTTTATACCCCTTGCCTTATCATTTTTTTTTAAACCAAACATTGCAACATTCATCTTCCCTTCCACATTATCACTCAAAACCCCGGAATTGTAGCAAGAAAAGCAAGGTAAAAATCGAGTTATTCACGTTTTCATCTTCTTTTCTTGAGTTTATTTGCAAGAAAATGAGGTTTCAAGTAAAAAATGGTGGAAACCCGAGATGAAAACCGATTCTTGCATGATCAAGTGATGTATACGGGTTATACAAGGGATCTTGGTCCAAGAAAGGAGTTAAACGAACCAAAAACGAACTTTTACGGTTTAAACTTTAGTTTTGAAACAATAACCGAAACTATAGTGTAAGAGGCTTGATGGTGAGTGTAACTTGCTTGGTATTGTGGTATGTTGGTTGTAGGTTCTATATTTAGTGGTAGATAAGGCGGAAAGACGAGTTTGTAGCTTGTAGTGGCGGAGAACAAAAGGTATATTCGGTTTATGTTCGGTTATGGATTTTTGGACAGATTGTGAAAGGTTTAGAGTTAGGTCATGAAATTTTATAGAAGTGTTAAATACATGAAAATATGAGTTCTGTGAAAATTTGGTAATTTTTGGACAAAGGATGAATATTTGGTGAATTTAATGCTCGGTTTTGGCTAAAAATGGTGAAAAATATTTAAATATCATGATAAATTCTGGAAAATTTCAGATAATCTTTTTATAACATGTAAAAGTCACACGAAAAAAATTTTAGGTCAGTTGGAGAAGTCTAAATAGGCTTTTCGGTTAAACGAGTTCTAGGGTTTGCTAGCTCGGTTTTAGTGAAAATGGCATGTAAAAAGAGATTTTGGTTCTGAAAAAATTACAGGGGACCATGTGGATGGCAGGAGTCATCCAGGAAAAATTTGGGATTTTTCTAAGGTCGTTTGGTATTTACGACATATTTAGTGTTTAAATGGCGTTTAAAAATAGATAAATAAATATTAAATATAAAATTTAATTCTGGAAATATTTTTATAAAATTCCCTACTGTCAAAAAGTGGTTCGTGCAAAATTTCAAGATCCGAGATTAAACGGATAATTATTTGTGCTAAAAAGAAAATAAAAACAAACTTTTAAAGTTTAAAACGCGTAAACCGGTAAAGTTCACCTAAACGAGCTGACCGGTGTATAAAAACCCTAAAAATTAACTGTTTTCATATAACTGAGTTTAACAGGTAAAAATAAATCATCCGAAAATAATTCGGATGATTTGAGTAATTTTCTCCGATTTAACAGTTTCCGGTACACTAAAGACGGAAACGGGTCCCGCGGCCAATCGGGGCGTCTAAACCGAGCTCTAATTTCACAACTTTAATTAAATTGTCAGTCAACAACTATTTTCGGGTCGTGTGTGACCAAACTCATTTTTGAAACGTAAAAACGGATAACCGTGCTAAGCACGCAAAACGGGGAAAACGAACTAATAGTAATTTTGACTGCTGAACTCTAAACGATATCACAATCTGAGTCCGGAGAAGTGTTTCTGGGTTAACATTGCCCCCGGAACCGGTACAGTACTGGGTTAACAGTGTCCCCAGATGTACCGGTTAACACGGTTAAAGTTATATTAATAGTGATTGTATAGTAACGAACTTAGGGATCGTATTACAGATCCGGACTAGTAGCTTGCGTACTGTGTTACCTACTTGCTTGCGATAAGGTGAGTTTCACGAGCCCCTTTTTCTGAATTGTTTTTAAATATTTTCTCGGGGCGGAAAGCATGTTACTATGAAATGTTTAAGTACATACTGAACGCATGGATTTGCTGATGTTTCCCAGCCAGTTGCACATGTCTATTTTGTTGTTATTTATTTTGCTATGTAATGTTAGGCATAGCGGTTTGGGGCAGGTTCGTGGGCGGAGTATGCCACGGGGTTGTATGTGGATAGTCAGAGGTTTCACTTGTGGGCTCAGCATAATTACATCGATAATATTATATTATAATATTGATTTACCATGGTTTACTCGAATTGTGAAACTCACCAACTATTCGTAGTTGACCCGTTTTCTCACATGCTTTTCAGGTACGATTAAGATGAAGTGATTGCTTACGTTCTAAGTGCTTGATGTGTGTAAGATTTGCATGCAGGATGTTACGATACATTATATTAAATAGAATTATGTATCGTATTGTATGATGTGTGTATCACCTAAACGGTAATGAAATATGAGATAATGTAATTTGAAGTATATTAATGTATTCAGTTTTCATTATAAACAATGTGGTTGATATCAGACGTGTCTGTTGCATCCCGTTTACGTTTCTGCTGCGGTTGCGGGGTGTTACAAAACACGACATCAAGTTGCTTCTTCAAGTGAAAATAATGCTCTATGTGCTTATGCTGACTTACACTCATCTGAGATTGCAACTATTGCTAAATTCACTTGTTTTCTATATCAAGTTGAGCCAACGACTCCTCGTGTGGCACTTTAAGATCTTTCTTGGGTGGAAGCTATGCAAGAAGAATTACAGCAATTTGCACGTTTGGGTGTTTGGGATCTTATTGACAAACCTGCTAGAGTCAAGAAAGCAATTCCGACTAAGTGGGTATATAAATGTAAGAAAGACGACCGTGGGGTAATTGTGAGAAACAAAGCACGTTTAGTGGTGCAAGGATTTCATCAGCAAGAGGGTATTGATTACACTGAGTTTTATGCTCCAGTTTCAAGATTAGAGTCGATTCGAATCTTCCTGGCATATGCTGCTTACAAGAATATCAAGGTGTATCAAATGGATGTTAAGAGTGCTTTTCTCAATGGTGACTTCACGAAGAAGTGTTCGTCTTACAGCCTCCAGGTTTTGAAGATCCTGATTATCCTGACCGTGTTTACCGATTAAACAATGCATTATATGGTCTACATCAAGCCCCGAGAGCTTGGTATGGCACGCTCGCCGACCATCTGACGGATAACGGTTTCAAACACGGAACTTTCGACTGCACTTTGTTTTATAAAAATATTGGTGATGATCTTCTGCTCGTTCAGATTTATGTTGATGACATAATCTTTGGGTCTACAAACGACACGTTATGTAAGGAGTTCGAGAAATCAATGCAAACCAAGTTCGAGATGAGTTCGATGGGAGAGATGAATTTCTTTTTAGGGTTGCAGGTTCATCAGTCAGCGAAGGGAATCTTTATTCATCAGACAAAATATGTGAACGATGCCTTGAGCCGATTCAAGATTGCTGCCGGAAAAATCCCTTCTACTCCTCTTCCCGTGGGTCACAATTTATCACCGGATGAATTGGAGGATACCGTTGATCCGACCCTCTATCATGCCATGATTGGTTCTTTAATGTATTTAACTGCTTCTCAACCCGACATAATGTTTGCTGTTTGTTTATGTGCTAGGTACCAAGCTAGTCCCCGAGTGACTCACCTGGCAGCGGTCAAGCGTATTCTGCAATATCTAAGGGGAAATCCTGACATCGGGTTATGGTACCCCAAAGATGATAATTTCAATCTTACTGCTTACTCAGACTCAGATTATGGAGGATACAAGATTAATTTCAAGTCTTCTACAGATGGATGTCAATTCTTAGGAAGCCGGCTTGTTTCCTGGCAGTGTAAGAAGCAGACAACGGTCTCCACTTCAACCGCCGAAGCTGAGTATGTTGCAGCCTCGAGTTGTTGTTCCCAGGTTTTATGGATACAACATCTTCGCGACTACGGTTTGAAGTTTCTTACTACTCCCATCTTGATTGATAATTCTGCTGCTATTTGTATCACCAAGAATCCCATACAACATTCTAAAACGAAACATATCGAAATTCGATATCATTTTATACGAAATTGTTACGAAAAGAAATTAATTGATCTTGAGAAAGTACATACTGATTTTCAAAAAGCTGATCTATTTACCAAAGCCTTTGATAAAACACGTTTTAATTTTTTTGCTTGGTTTAAATGGATTGAAGACCCTTGCTGAGATCCTAAAGTTAGGATAATTATCTTTATTTTAGCTTGTTCTTGGTTAAATTTGTTTTTGTTTTTAGGTTTTAGGGGGTGAGTCTTAGAAAATACAAAAATATTGTGCTTTTAGTTTGTATAGATAAAACCCAAAAACATTAGAAAACTTTGAAAAATCAAAAATATTGTTTTCTCTCTTGTTTTATTTTAATATTTGAAAAAACCAAAAACATTTTAAAATTAGAAAATACCAAAAAGATTGTGATTTCTGTTTGTAAAGAAAAACTCTGAAAAAAGTCAAAAAGAATGTGAATTTTCTTATTTTGTAAAGAAAAATCCGAAAAGACAAAATGATTGTGTATTTAGTTTGTAAAGAGAAAAACCAAAAAGATTTTTGCTTAACTGAAAATTATGTCATTTACTTCTATTTTGAAGGACATATACCTGTATATGTTTGGTCCTGATAATTTCTTGTAAATATTCGGGTTAGCCATTCACCTGACAAATGAAAGTACTTGGGGCGTTCATTAAGTTTTCTACTTTATTTTAGCTGAGAATTATGTCAGTTATCTAAGTTTGTGAAGCACGCTTGCATGTATTGGTCATGTTATCTACTTGTAGATGGAGAGGATAGCCATTAATTTATGAACTTAAAGTAACTGGGGCGATTAAATTCGTTTTATTCTATGCTCCTCAAATTTTAAGTTTTTGAAGCAAAAAGAGAAAATGATAGTACATTGATAATTTGACCCCAAATCCAGAAAGAAATAAGCTTAAAAGACTGTGTGCTTAATCATTGGTGCATTGATAGGTCTTAAACAAGCTGTTAGAGTAAAGTAAGTGATATGAACCTAAAGAAAAGCCAAATTGAAAGAGGTGTTAGTCTCTAGCAAAAGTCTCGGTGAGGATGGCAGAAATGTAATAACCAGTCATACTCAAGCCTTATAGTTGTTGATCACCCAAAAATATAATAAAGCAAATAACAAGCGTTAGGATTCTGGACACTGTGAGTCTTTATGCGGCTTAATCATCTGGGTATTCATATGTATGAATATTTCACTCGCTTTTAGAGCAAACCCAAAGTCATTAAACTTGATCACCACTGTACTTCGTACAATCCAAATTACTAAATTGATCAAAATCCGCTGGTAGTCATACAATTGTTCCTCCCTTGCGTGCGTCTCAATACCAATAAGAAATGGACCCCCAGGGGATACAATGTATGTAAGCCGACAGATGGACTCGTGCATACTCACTCACGGTAAAAGAAACTTGATGCATTGCTCAAAATTCCTCAATTGGTATCAGAGCAGGAGCTGCTCTCGATACTTCGATTAAGGTATGAATCTGAGTTTTTCGTGTTCTTCGTGTTCTTCGGGTTTTGGTCAGATCTGGAGTAAATTAGTGTGTTATTGGTGGATTTGAGGGTGAATTCGTGTTTATTGATGGAAGATGTAACTTCCTGTGTAATTTGAGGTTAAGTTATGGTGTATTGAAGGATATGCTATGGAAAAGCATGGTCACGGATTGATCATATTTGGATCAGTTCAATGATTGTTAAGTCAAATTGATGGTAGATTCGTGTTAGTTAAGGGAATACGAATCTACTGGTGTAATTTGGTGTTAATTTATGGTGAATTGAGTGATTCACCATGGAAGAGCATGTTATGGTTTGATTCTGTTTATGATGATTCAGTGGTTGTTAAGTTATTTGGATGTTAGATTTGGAATCGTGGTGAAAAACCGAGTTTTCGTGGTCATTTTCGTGAATAATTATGGTGGTTTGATGATTCTGCCATGGATGATGCTTCGTTCTTTCAGAATCCGGCCAGACCTGAGTTTTCGGGCGAGATAACTGATTTTTCCGGCGAATTTCGTTTTTCCGGCGTTGAAATTCAGATCCAACAACCTGATTCGTTAAGTTACTGTAGCAATTCATTAAGTTACTGTAGCAATTCGTTAAGTTACTGTAGCTAATTCGTTATGTAAGTTTGACGAATCTACTGTAGCTAATTCGTTATGGGTATGACGAAGTGGAAATCATTACGAATGGGAGGCCATTCGTGCAACTGTTATTACGAATTGGAATGGTAAGTTATAACGAATTGAGCAGATTCGTTAAGTATGTAACGAATCAGTGAATGGTTGACGAATGGTGGATATTTATAACGAATTGGAGTTTAATTTTTTAATGAATTGAGAGCACGAATTAAGTTAACGAATGGGGTTTATATCTATAACGAATTAGAGAGGCAATTCATTAAAAAAAAATTCCAGAATACTCCTCGTAAGTGAGTTTTCATTCTTGAAAATTTTGGCGTTAAAATTTATTTTTCTAAAATTTTCGGTGAATTTTTGGCGGGAAAATCAGGAAAAATTTTCTTAATCGAAATTTTTCTGGGATGTTCCTAATGTATTGGGTACTCTTCTCTCAAATTTTGGTAACATATTTTTCTGTCGACTGTTTACGCGTTTTGGCTGGCTAAGGGGGAGACCGCGAGTAATTTAAGGAGGAGTTTGTTTGTGAACTTTGAAGATTATACCTTGCTGGATTTGTCAAGAAAAGAGGGAGATAAAACTTTCATTTGAGATTATTTGGCTTGTATCTTCCTACGTTTGCAAGGTTTCTTGAAAAATTACTGTAATTCGGGTGGTAATTCGTGTTTGAAAAGCTACGTTTGACTGAGTTCAAGGCTGCAAGTGTTCTTTGATTGGTGACTGATTTGCTCAAGATTGAAACCTGACTATGTGGGATACGAGTGTCTGTTCGTTTACTTCTTTCTGAGGGACTTTGATCCTGACTATGTTGGCTACGAGTAAATGGCGGATTACTTCTGTTGAGGGGGACGATTCTCGAACTGGTTGATCTTATTGAAGAATATATGAGTCTTGTCATTGGATAATTTTTGAATTTGATCATTTGGGGTTTATTAACGGAGGTTGGAACTTTGTATACCGAAGTGAAAGATGTTGAATGATCGCATTTTTCATGAAGATGTGTGACGAGGTCAAACGTAAAGATATGTTTTTACCGGTGCTGATGGATAACTGATGACCTGTTGCTGATTGTTGAAAGATTGAACCATATCATACGCCAGTGGATGATCGGGATGATCTCCAAGAGTTTCTCACTTTGAGGGGGTGATCTGATATGAGAAGCTACAGGTCGTTGGTTTGCTGAAAAATATTTAAAGATTGTCCGTCTGCAAAAGCCCGAAAATCATCAGTCAAGGGGATGTCTGTTAGTGCACGGTTTGGTGACTGGTGATTTGCAGTTAAAGTATTCAAGGTTAAAGTATTCGATAGCTACGGAAAAGGGGGTATCTGTTAGTGCACGAAATTGTTGTCCGTAGGATTCGAATAAGTTATACATAGTCTAGATTGAGTATTTATTGTAAATGGCCCATTCGCTATGGTTTGTATAGCGAATGAGGTCCATTCGTTAGTGATCTAGGCTAGTTCGTTAAGCTTATAAGCCCATTCGTTATGAAAGCATAACGAATGAGGGCTGGTTCGTTAAGTTAACACCATTCGTCATGGAATGTTGACGAATGGAGTCTAATTCGTTATGGAGGCATAACGAATTACGCTTAACTTAACGAATGGAGCATGTGGCCTATAAATAGGTGGTTCTATGCTCATAATTTAGTGAGTTCACACACATGAGAGATGTGAGGTTCTCCATAAGTTATTATTCCACACCATAATGTATTCTCTCCATATTTATCAATAATGTAATAATTTAACGTTTAGATCTCATGCATAATCAATGTATCATATTAGCGGCTAGATCCATGACGTTCAATCAATTGGTATCAGAGCTTTTTTGATCAACACTATAATGGTTTAAGTCAAGTTGGGGTGATTTGAAAAAAATCAAATTAAGCTTGAACTGAGATTAGGGGCTGATAGTTTCTGATATTCTGTGCGCTAATTGAACCATAAATCATATCACATAAATGCTCGAAGATTTGTTATAAGATTTAAGTGGACAACAATATCAATGACCGACTTAGCGCCAGTCATAATATCGCTGAAATATAAAACTGTGATGGAAGGGCATCTTAGTCAATATGATTCTCTGCTCAAACTCATCAAACACACAAAAATATCTACTGCTTTTGATAAATCATAGAAAAACACAAAAAGGTTTTCTATTTTGAATGTTCGAATATTTCTTTGTAAATACATTCTTTCATTTTTATAAAATACCAAAAATATTTTATCCTTTTGTCTTTACATATTATTTAATAATTTTTAATTTATGTTTCGTAAAAGTGAAACTTTTTTTAAGTTATTCATTTATCGGGATAAAAGGTCCTCGGTAATTCATTTAAGTTAAAATTTTCTTATTTATTGAATGTTATTTAATTAATTCTTTATTTATTTTATTTAATTATTTAAGTTAAAATTAAATAATGTTTTAATTCATTAAAAGTTAATTCGTTAAGTATGGATAACGAACTAGGTGAGTCTTTAGCGAACTACTTTCTAGTTCGCTCACCTTATTCGCTTCCGCACTGTGTAACGAATCACTTCTATTTCGTTATACATATTTAACGAATCAGAACACGATTCATGTCTTGTCCACTACTCTGATGTAACGAATTGGAATAACGAATTGCCTAATTCGTTATGTAAAATTCAAACGAACGCTTGATTCGTGCAGAGAGTACCTTGGGTGGCGTGTTAGGCTATATAATACAGAAACACGAACAGTCCTGCACTATTCATCATCTTTCTTACACCTAAAGTCAACTTTTTCAAATTTTTCCTCTGAATTTCGACCTTCGAATTTCGACTTTTCAAGACTATCATTGTGTTGCTAAGGTATAGACGACCACAGCGATGTGATTTTGGTCAAAAATGACGGTGTATTAATAGACTAATTGTGCACTTTGTGTTCTAAGGGTTTTCCGAGTTCAAAGCCCTGATTTATTTATGATATACTGTGTTTTTGTAGTTGATGTATAACTATTTGTGATCGGAATGCGATTCCGAGATCCTTGGTAGACTTTAATCGAAGCATGATTCTTGTTTGTCGGGTCGATTGAGTGTTAATGGTTTCGGGGTTCTTGTATACTCTGGTTAACCTAAGTTATTTTTGGGTTTTGAGTCTCAATCTCAAAACCATGAGCTTAGTATTATGTTTCCGAGATCACTACACATAATGTTTTGATTATCTGACGATAGTTATGGATTAATTGAAGCGTGATTCGTGTTGCTGACTTTCGGTGTTCATCTTAATTTTGACTTTGACTGTGTAAGTCAAAGATCAAGTCTAATTCTTGACCATTCGTGAACTTTAGCGAACTGGAACTCTGTGGTGTCCAATTCGTTAAAAATTCAAACGAAATAGATTAAGCGAATAAGTCAGTTAACGAATCAGATGCGGATTCTTCAAAATTATAACGAACTAAATTCTAGTTCGTCCTTTTAAATAGTAATTCGCTAAGTCTACTTCGTAAATCTATTTACATGATAGCGAATCACTTGATTCGTTACAGGTTGGTAACAAATCAGGGTGATAATTACACGAATGACATTTATTTTAATTATTTAATTAAATTTAATTATCTTTTGAATTAAATAAATCATTTCAACCGTCTAAACGCGGAAATACATTAATTGAACACGACATATTGTATTATTTCTTCATATTACTCATACCTGTTCTAAATTCTATTCAGTAAAAATGGCTGATCAAGTAAATCAAGATCCACCAGTTGCTGATCAAGGGCAACAAGAACAACCACCACAAGAGTAACCACCTCAAATACAGCAGGAGGATGTTATTCTATTACCATATGACACAAAACACAACATTTGTGCTTACGTTGATCAGGATGTTGCTGATGTTGTTGAGTTTGGAGACATGCTGACATTCTTAAGACGCTCTGTAATACATTATGCAATCACTGCTCGACCTAAAGTTTATCTGAGCATTATCAGGCAGTTTTGGAATACTGCTGCGTATGTTGAGGGAGAGAGTCACATTTGAGCCACGATTAATCGAACTGTTATTACAATTGATGTGGAAGTGGTTCGTCGTGTGCTTCGTTTTGGTGATAATGATAACAACCCAAGTGAATTTGACAAGAAACTGATCAAGGGTTTGTTTACTCGTTTACGTTATGGTGGAGGTATTGATGAATCAATGTTGAACAAGAATGGATTATGCCCACCACACAAGTATCTACTTCATGTTTTGATTCATTGTATGAGTGGTCGTCGTGGGGGTTTTGACCAATGCAGAAGCAGTATACAATCGGCTTTTGTTACACTGATCCTCAACAAGCCATTTAACTATTCTAAGCTAGTATTCGATCATCTGAAAGAGCAGGTTCAACAAACGACTCAATCGAAGAAGTCTTTAATGTATCCCCGGTTTCTACAATTGATAATTCAAGATTTGATTCCAAACTTGGTAATTAATCAAGCTTTGTGGGATGATGTGCTTCCTTTGGAACACATGAAGGCCGACACTGTACGTCGAATGAAAGTGTACCGTAAGGAGAGGCCAAGGGATAAACGAATGATTGGTCACATAATTAATCCGAATTATGAATGTCCTCCTAATGAACGCTGGATCCATAATGACTCGGATTCCGAGCGTGAAGGGGGAAAAGGTGGGAACGATGATGATGGGAATGATGATGGGAATGATGGTGATGGTAGAGCTGGTGATGCTGCTTTTCAAGAGCAACAAGATGCAGTAAATGCTGCATTAGCTGCCACTATTGCAGCTCAACAAGAACGGAAGAGAAAAGGGAAAGCTGTGGCAACTAGAGAGCCATCAAATAAACGACGTGTGTCAGCTGGGGCTGGTGTGATTATTGGTGTGCCACCATCTCGTCAATCAATGCCTCAACACTCGGTAGTGCTGCCCACTACTAGCACTCCGATGCTCACATTGACGACTACGTTGGTGTCCCATGAAAGACTTGGTTTAATTCCTCAAATGGCGTTATCTGAAATACCAAGGCCTCCTGCTACATTGTCGACTGTCCCTCCAACACCATCCATGAGACCTCCTCCTCCTCCTCCTAGTGATGTCTCTTTTCTGAGAATTACTAGGCCTCAGGGACCAATTCAGCCCGTTCATCCATCTTTGTATAACTTGCCACCGAACCGTCAAACAGAGATGTTGTTAAATATTCTTCATCTATATGAGAATCAAATGGCATCTGACTGTCAGAATCAAGAACGTCTTATGGAGAATCAAAGACGGATGATGAGTTATATCTCATTTTGTCAGAAAGAGACTAAAGCGCTACGTGCGATTGTTGAGTCTCAGGGGGTGAAAATGAAGGAACAAGAGGATCTAATCTTGCAACTGACTTGCAAAGAAGATTCCTTAAAGAAACTCAAAAGAGATGATCAATATCCTGACGAGTCTGGTGCAGGAGGTGAGCCTAAACAAACGCACGGCTCATCTTCCGGTGCTGGTACAGGTGGCGGTGAGGACTCGGGTAAACAGATTGTTGTGTATCAAGATCCAACTGCTGCTAAGCCAATTGAAATGATTGATGCTAACACTGTGATATTTATGGATGGATCGGGGGTGGTTAGAAGTGTGGTGAATAGAGATGAGATAGAGGTTGGTGAGTTCATTGATAGGTCTCTGACATGGGAGCAGATTTCTATACTGCTTGGGTTGAATGATGAACAGTTGACCGTGTTAGAGACTGAGCCTGATGTCGAAGTAGTGAATTAGGAAGGTTTAGAAGATGATCCGTCTATTCAGATGAATACGGATTTCATTTGTGAAGACGATGCCTCAACACATGCATCTCTCGTTCAACCGTTGGTATTATGACAATCGTACTGGCGAGGCCGTCATTGTGCTTGGTAAAGGACTGAAGACGGAGCTTATCAAGATTATCGACCCTATGTGGTTGGTTAATTTATCGGAGACAGACAATGATGTGCTACACAAGAACCAGATCCTGATTGAGCGCAATGAAGACTACGACCTGGCTATGCAATTCCAACGCGTTGTGCGTGTTTGTTATGAAAACGGAATTCATAGTTGCAGAGACTAGCAGTCCAAGCGTTTCAAGTAACTAAAAGACAAAGAGCTCAAGACGAGGGTGTGTCTGTTAGTGCACGGTTTTGCGTCTTGAGTCTTTGTAATTATCTTTAACGTATTTGTCGTTTTATGCTTAATGTAATAAATATTTAAGTTATTCTCTAGTTCGTTAAATGTAATGTCTAGTTCGCTAAGGTTGTGTAGCGAACTAAGACTTAAGGTTATTCCCTCCTGATTCGTTAGGGGATGTTAACGAATCAGGGGATGATTCGTTAAAGTTATTTTCGTTATTTATGGATGTAACGAAGTGGTGTCTGGTTCACTAGGGAATGTTAACGAACCAGACCTATCTTCTATATATAGTGAACTCACTTCACGTTTAATTTAAGTTTTGAGAGTTAATTAACGAAACCCTGTCCAAATCCTCTCTCGATCTTCATCTTAATATTATAAAAACTACTAGTATACATACTGATAATACATATACATATATAACACTAAATCAAAAGTAATTATGAGCCAGATCTATATTAAGGTATTAATTGATTATACACAGATCCGAGATCTGTTATTGTTATTGGATTGATACACCGGGTCTCAACAGACATCAAGACTCTTAGCATGTTTCAGATTACAGCTGATCCACTCTTTGAAACAGCGGCAAAATAATACACGAGCATGGTCGCGTCCATCATCAACAATAAATTTTGGGCTGGAGCATTGAAGGATGCAGATATAGACTACATGGAGCATGATTAAAGATAAAGCTACAAACCAAGGGGGGGATTGTTGGGCCAAGTTTATGTGGTTTGTACTTAATATAGTTATGTTGGGCTAGGGGTGCGGGTTCTATCTAAACCGAGAACAAACATGTGTTCTCGGTGGGCTTTTCTTGTTGGGCTAGGGTGTTGGTTTCCCTATATATAGATCATATGGTGTATAGGGTTAAGGTTGTTCATTCCTAGAATTTTGTGATCAAGTATTGTAAGTGCTTAAGCACCCGACATATTCATCAATATACGTGTGTTTTGAAGCAACTCCGTGTTAATTTATTTTGTCAACTCGTGTTATTGAATCACCGAGTATAGGTATTCCGCACCTATACTTGTTGTGTTGATATCATATTGTAGTGATCCAGATTCGGGACTTACAGGAAGGTTAATCATGTATCATGTGGTGGCGTTAATAGCCGAAAGACAGGGGTACATACACCAATTGGCGGTGTCTCGATGGTTGAGTGTTATGTGCCTTATGTCCAAGGCTTGATGCAAAACTACTATTGAGCCGGGGGTCTCACCGGAAACAGTCTCTCTATTCCTAAACGGTAGAGGTAAGGCTGTCTATATCTTACCCTCCTCGGACCCTACCATAGCTTTGCTATTGACGGGATATACTGAGTACGAGGATGACAACGACTTAAAAAAATACTAATTAACCTTTCAAAATTACCAATTTATCAAGTTGTGACA
Source organism: Bidens hawaiensis (assembly GCF_021521415.1). NCBI lineage: Eukaryota > Viridiplantae > Streptophyta > Magnoliopsida > Asterales > Asteraceae > Bidens > Bidens hawaiensis. The sequence goes on from NW_027491271.1 coordinate 972,074, forward strand.
TGTGTTACTATTGAGCTGGGGGTCTCACCAGAAACAGTCTCTGTTGGTACATGTATGTCAGTAGTTCATAGTCTAACGTTTGTAATCGAGTCTGTAATGTAATTATGTTTTTGATTATGTTTATGTTTATGTAACGAGCGAAGTTGTCAACAAGTTCGCTTAGGCGAACTTGTTGAACAAGCGAAGTTGTTAACAAGTTCGCTCAGGCGAACTTGTTGAACAAGCGAAGTTATGGACAACTTCGCCTGAGGCGAAGTTGTCGTGTTTATATATACTGTTCACCGTAACAGTTGAGAGGAGTTCGTGAGGTTGGTTAGGGTTCGTTTCAGTTGATTAGTTCGAGAGTTACGTGTTTACAAGTCAGAGTCTGTAATAGTGACCTCGTGTCACGTGTTCGGGTTATCAATATAACATGTTTCGGTTATTGCTCGTGTGTTTGTTTTATACGTATTCTACGCTCGTATCTACCTACGCAGGGATTCCGCACCTGCGCAGATAGCGACATCCCGTGTACGATCCGTCCAGGAACCTACAATTGGTATCAGATCCATCGGCTCGATTGTGAGGTTCGGGATTTCACGCGGGTGTAGAAAACGTCTCGTTTGACCTATTCACGGGACGAGTTTTTGTTCGTATTGAGTTCTAATCACTATATACAGTCATTTTCAAGCCTTTACAACGACCGGAAACTGCAGAATCGTCGACAACAGATCTGAATATTTTCAGTGTTCATCGGGCGAAGTTACTGTTCTTCAAGCGAAGTTGCCGTCACTGAAAGTAGGGTTTCGGCGAAGATATAAGGTTAAGCGAAGTTATTCACAACTTCGCCTGCCTCATAAGTTCGCCTAAGCGAAGTTATCCTCAACTTCGCTTACCTGCTAAGTTCACCTAAGCGAAGTTATTCTCAACTTCGCCGAGTCACACGAATTTAAGAATTTTTCCAGCGAAGTTAACACTTAAGCGAAGTTATTCTTAACTTCGCCTTTAGTACTATTTGGACAAATTTTTGAATTTTTCGGTTTTTTGAGAAGATGTCGCAAATTAACATCTCTGAATTGGTGAAAATGGAAGTCGAAGCGGGGTCAGCCACTAAGGGCCCAAGGCTGTTAAAAGGAACCGACTTTGTTGCATGGAAGGATCGGTTTATTCAGTATATTAAATACCAGGATGCAAAAATGTGGGTGTGCATCCAGGATGGATATATTCCACCGACCATGGAATACGAAGGTCGGGATGTGATAAAGAAGTACAGCAAGATGGAGGAAGAGGAGAAGAAGATGTACGAAGCCGAAAGCAAGGCTCACGCAGCTATCACTATGGCTCTTCCACAGGAGATCCTTCATACTTTCAGAAAGTATACATCGGCTCGAGAGCTTTGGGATGCTCTTGAAAATAGATTCGTAGGGAACGTGGGTATTCGTGCCTCGAAGATTAAACTGTTGAAGACTCAGTTCTCTGTCTTCAAATATTTGAAGAACGAATCTCTGGATGATATTATCACTCGATATTATCATCTAATGACAGAGCTAAACAACTATTCGATTGCTTACAGAGAAGAGGAGATAGTTGAAAAGCTTCTCGATGCTCTCCCACCGAAGTGGGAAATGTACACAGTTCTGATGAGGGAAGACAGAGACTTTCCTAATTATGATTTGGAGACAGCAGTAAACAAGCTCAGAACCTTTGAGCTTAATATGGTTCGTAAAGAGACACCAACAGATCAGATTCAAGACCCTGGTATGTATGGTGCCAAACTTAACTCAGGCTCAAGTTCGAAGCCTGAATCTGCTGCTTACTACTCCAAAGGAGAGTCAGGTTCTAACTCTTCTCATGAAGGAAACGTTTCAGTAAACATGAACGGTGATGTTTGCTTTGTTGCTGGAGGTTCAAGTGCTTCGAAACCTCAAACATCCAACAGTAGTTTCTCTCCCAGTGCCTCAAGCAATAACTATTCCAAGATGCCAATGAGTGTCAAATCTGCTGAAGAGCAGTTTGCAGTCTATGCATCTTTTATTGCTTCATATGAGAACTACATACAAGGGAAGATTGTGGACCCTGCTGTGTTGGATGAGGATTATGACCAGATCGATGCTGATGATCTGGAGGAGATGGATTTGCAATGGCAAATGGCCATGATAGTGAGGCGAGTCAAGCGTTTCATGAATAAGACGGGGAGAAAGTTTGTTGGTGGTAGGCCCAGATTCGACAAGTCTAAAGTGAGGTGCTATAACTGTCAACAAAACGGGCACTTTGCCAAAGATTGCAGAAACGAGAGAGTTGAGCGTGGTCAGGGCCGATCCCCACAGCACACTGGAAGTACTAAAGAAGTCAATGCCATGCTGTCCAGAGAAGCAGGTGAATACAACTGGAACCTGCATTTGAATGAAAAGAATGAACAGGCAAATATGGCTAAGGTTGAGAATGAAGAACGTGAGAAGACTACCGGAGAAGAGAAAGCTGCTGGTGAGGAAAAAGCTTTCATGGCAGATAACGATGATCAACGCTCCGAGGTAAGTTCTAAATCTATTTGTACTAAATGTGAGAATTTGTCTGAGCAACTTGCTACCATGTCTGATCAGTATGTTCGTTTAGATGCTGAATTTAAAACTCTTAAAGAAGATCATCACTACACAAAAGCAAGAGAAAACAGTTACAAAGTTAAAATTAAAGCATGTGAAAAAGATGTTAAAAGCTTAAAAACTAAACTTGCTGAGAAAATTGAAGTTATTGATCTTAGTTATGAGGTTTTAGAAGAAAAGACTAAACTGATTGCTGAACGTGAAAAGCAGATTGCTGACCACCAGGTGAAAGTGGTGGAACTGAACCGAAAACTGGAGCAGTTCCGAAATTCCTCAGCTATTCTTGATCACCTTGTTAGTGATCAAGGTACCTCTCCAAAGAGAGGAGGAATTGGTTATCACGAGGTTCCACCACCGTATAACCATAATTACACTTTTAACCCTAGTGTACAGAAATCTGCTGATTTTGAAGTTCCTCAGACAGTTCCCATCAAGGTTACAAGTAAAGAACCAAGTGTTAGTAGTGTTAGTAGTGGCGAAACGAGTTCGCCTGTTTCAAGTGTAAATATTTCTGTTACGAGTCCAGTCTCATCGGATTCGGATAAGTTGTCCGAATCGGGTAAGACAAAAGAGAAGGGAGTGTTACCCACTGGTGAAGATAAAGATAAAACTTCTAAAAAGAGTACTCCACTCAACCCGTACGTCCCACCTTATGTGAGACGAACGGCTGGTAACACTACCTCTACATCCAAAACAACATTTGAAAAGAAAATGGAGTATAGGTGTTGTTTTCGGTGTAATAAGGTTGGACATCTTGTTGCAGATTGTCCTCTGACGCCGAAATTCAGAGGCATGAGGCCTACTAAAACTGAGCATAAGTCTACTGGTAATCTTAATACTGTTAAAAATGAAAACCCTTTAAAGTTTCAAAATGTAACTAATTCAGGTTTTCACAGAAACAAACCTCAGTTTTACAATGTTAATCACCAAACCGTAAGATATAATACTTTCAATACACATAGGTTTGGAAGGCCTCACATTCAATCTCCAATGAGATTTCCTACTAGGACTGACAGGAATTATTCAAATGCTAACTTTGGAAAGCAGAAGTACGGGATGTATAGATCCAAGACCAATTGGTCTTGGGTCCCTAGATTCTAATCATTTGCTTTATTGTGCAGGAACAGTTGAACAGGGCTGCCCACAGTCTTTGGATTGTAGATAGCGGCTGTTCCCGGCACATGACTGGTAACAAGGATTTGTTACGAGATTTAAAACCTGTTCAGGGAGCAAGAGTCAGTTTTGCCGGTGAGAGTAGTGGCAAAATAACTGGAAGGGGTACGGTAACTAACGGGAAGATGACGTTAGAAAATGTGAACTTTGTTGAAGAACTGAAGCACAATCTGCTGAGTGTGTCGCAGATTTGTGATAAGGAGTATACTGTTCACTTCACGAAGAATGAGGCGAATCATCATAAACCTTATTGAACTGAACGGGATGATCAATCCCGAGTAACCATGTTTTTGTGTTTATTAAAAAAAAAAAACCTCACTATTGCTGAAAATTAGTCGGTTACCTCAGTTTGATGGACATATCCTCGGATATGTTTTGGTCCTCGTTTCTACTTGTAGAGAATGAGGGTCGCCATTAACCAGACGACTGAAAGTGACCGGGGCGGTTATGATGTGTTTTCTTTCTGTCGCTGAAAATTAGTCGGTTATACTTAGTTAGAAGGACACATACTTGTATGTGGTCGGTCCAGTTGATCCATTGGATCTTCAGGATTGCCGTTTACCTGAAGACTTTGACGTGATCGGGGTGACTGAAGTCAAAATTTTTTATGGGAAATGAAAGTACTTTTCAAGTCTGTTACTTCGTAAGAAGTTCGTTAGCTATGTTAAACGGAAAATTGATCTAACCTTGGAAAATGATATATATACTGATTGTGTGTGCTTAACTAGTGAAGTTATTAGGCTTAAAAGGCTTTAGGACAATCATTGTATGTCATGGTAACTTTTTATGGTGCGTAAAAGTAGATGTGATACAAACTAATTTTACTTGATTTTACGTGGAAACTCCTTAAGAGTTTTGCGTGTCTTCATATATATCTTTTCGAATGATAGGCAGAAAAGCGATTACCCAGTCATACACGAGCCCATGTGTGTTCTGATTCCCGTGAAGAAAGCGTTTCAAGACACTGCAGTGATCCAGATTTGGGACTTGCAGTAAAATTCTACTTTGAAGTCTATGTTGAAAAAAATAATAATAATAATAATAATTTTTGAGTTATTGTAACATGTTAGTGATCATAAATTCAAGACTTCTCTATCTTAGAGCAAGAAGAAGAACGGGAAACAGAAGAAGAATACATACAAGTTAATCAGACACTATGGGTCGAAGTCAATTCGGGGTGACTTGGGGAAAGCCAAATACGCTTTGAGGATAGATAGGAGGCATACATATTTCTGAGTTGTTGCCCACTTAAATTTTAAGGATTAATTGAACCTAACTCGTATCACAGAAACGATGAAAACCATCTTAAGTATATTACCTGCTTACAACCTGTCTCTATATGTCATAATACAGCTAAACACGGATCTATGTAACAGACACGTAGTTAGTATGATTCCTGTTAGGATCTTTTCTAAAACGTGGTGTCACTGACTAGACTGAAATTTGATCCCTTATTTGTTAAATTTTTATAAGTTTTTCCTATTTTTGTAGTTGTATTATTTTATAAAGACATGATCATGTTTGTTTAACTCTTTTTGGAAGTTTCAAATGTTAATTGCAAAATGTTCAAACTTAAAGGTTTGATTTTGAAATTATAGGCGAAGTTCTTGAATCAGGCGAACTTGTGCGTAACTTCGCCAAGACGATGATCTGTAGAGGAGATGAGCTGTAGAGGAGATGAGTTGAAAGCGTTGAACAAACTTATCGAAATCAAAGCGTTGATCTACATTAGACTTGAAAGCGTTCTTGGCATCTCAGGGGGAGATGAGCTGTAGAGGAGATGAGTTGAGGACCAAGCGTAGAGAAGATCATGACGATGATCCCAATGCACCGGAAGGTGCAGGTGGTGAGCTGCCAAGAACTTCTATAGCTCTTGGTACTTCCACAGCTGAGGGGGAGTCTACAAGCGCAGCTGGTGATGATGTGGTAGATATTGATGATGATGATGATGTTGATGATGTAATCGACGCGTTGAAAGAGCTAGATGATGATGATGATTTTATGCTTGAAGAAGATGTGCTGCCGAGTGATGAGATTGAGAAGATCGGTGAGCAAATTATTGTTGAAAATGTGATAGAAGAAGGGGAGATAGTAGATGAAGATATTGAACACGAGATTCCAGAGGTTGAGATGCCCGATATGGGTGATGAGACAGTTGTGGAAGATACTGAATGGGAAGAGCAGCCGAATTGGAAGGAAGGTTGTGCTCAATGGTTCGTAAAGACGAAGAAACCGGCGGTCCCTAAAATGTTCAAAAAGAGTTACAATATTAAGGGATACGCTGAAGCAAAGAAAGGTATTATCTGCTGGATATATGATGAGCAGCTGCGGCTCTTCGTGATCAAAAGATATGACGGGATTCAGTACTTCAGGAGAACTTTGAGATCATTAAACACACTGCCTGAATGTGAGGTTAAAGACTTAGCCAGATTGGGGTTGATAAATCGAAGTGACAATAACATGGCTAGAGTCATCGGAAAGATCGTATGGAAAGAGAGCATTAAGGAGAAGAAGTTTGAGCTGCTGAAACCACAAAAGGGGAAACTTGTCGAAGACAAGGATAGAGGTTTGAGAGCTGATGGAAAGCCTTGGATGGTTATGAAGTATAAACCGATCCGGTGCCTTAAAGAAGTACCGATGAAGCTTATGCCCAAGGACGTGCTCAAAGACCTAAAATGGTGGTTCGTGGATTGTGAAACAGCGGAGGCGGTAATGGAAGATGAGGATGAACAAGAAGTGCTTAGGGTTTACGACCCGATGCTTTTCTTTTGTGTCTATCGCAAGCTGATCTGAAGATGCTCAACGAAAAGAAGATCTTCTACATTCCTGCTTGGAAGGATCAAGCAAGGAAATATCAAAGGGTGGTGTCGGTATGTGTTAGAGAAGGAGCGCACGCGTAAAGATACAAGATTACAAGACTCAAGCTTTGAAGATCAAGATATGAAGCTACTGCCAAGGGGGAGTCTGTTGGTACATGTATGTCAGTAGTTCATAGTCTAACGTTTGTAATCGAGTCTGTAATGTAATTATGTTTTTGATTATGTTTATGTTTATGTAACGAGCGAAGTTGTCAACAAGTTCGCTTAGGCGAACTTGTTGAACAAGCGAAGTTGTTAACAAGTTCGCTCAGGCGAACTTGTTGAACAAGCGAAGTTATGGACAACTTCGCCTGAGGCGAAGTTGTCGTGTTTATATATACTGTTCACCGTAACAGTTGAGAGGAGTTCGTGAGGTTGGTTAGGGTTCGTTTCAGTTGATTAGTTCGAGAGTTACGTGTTTACAAGTCAGAGTCTGTAATAGTGACCTCGTGTCACGTGTTCGGGTTATCAATATAACGTGTTTCGGTTATTGCTCGTGTGTTTGTTTTATACGTATTCTACGCTCGTATCTACCTACGCAGGGATTCCGCACCTGCGCAGATAGCGACATCCCGTGTACGATCCGTCCAGGAACCTACAGTCTCTCTATTCCTAAAGGGTAGAGGTAAGGCTGTCTATATCTTACCCTCCTCAGACCCTACCATAGCTTTGCTATTGACGGGATATTCTGAGTACGAGGATGACAACGACTTAACAAAATACTAATTAACCTTTCAAAATTACCAATTTATCAAGTTGTGACATGTGTTATTTGGCGTTGTTGACTCAACATGATGCAACATTTTAGATAAGGGTGCTGCTAAACATACCCCCTCCCCTTACACCATTTTTACTAAATATACACCCCCTTAACTTATTTGATAAATTATATTACTACTTAAAATTATTTATATACATATTAGTCCCTACAACATTTATTTCACTTAATAATCTCCACTACATATATCAAATTAAAAACTATCAAGTTTTACTATTAAGTTATTTTATTTGTATTAATATTGTAAATATTTATAATATCTTTTTATTTTAATTTTAACAGTATATATATTTATAATATCCTTATTTTACCACTTTATCTTTTACAAAATAAACCCGAAACTCGAAAACCTAAAACCCTAAACCCGAAACCCTAAACCTCAAACCCTAAACCCGAAACCCTAATCTCTAAACCCTAAACCCTAAACCCGAAACTCAAAAACCTAAAACCCGAACCCTAAACCTGAAACCCGAAACCCGAACCCTAAACCCGAAACTCGAAATCATAAAAAAAACGCAACTTGTAAAAAAAACATATGAAATCCTTATTTTTGTGCTAATTTGGTAATTATAGGATTTCAAATGGTAATATGAAAGTTGGTTTTTTCAGGGGGGGTATAAAAAGCAACATTTTAGATAATTTAGCATAGTGGATTCAACCTCAATCAATCAATTATACTCTATGAAATATTTTATCCATTTCAAAGATGTTATTAGGATTTGTGAGGTAAATTATAACTCTACCCAAAAGATAGAGAGATTTTTTCAGATAATCTGCGACTCTAAAACAATATTTTAACCTATATATTAGGCTATTTTAGTGGAGGGGCTACAAAATGGGCATTTTGCGTCATGTGGCGCCCAGTCAGCAAACGGTGAGTTTTTGTTTTAGGTGTGTAATGGTGTTATAGCCAATATATATATATATATATATATATATATATATATATATATATATATATATATATACCGCACAATCCATTATAATAATAATAATAACAAAATGGAAGCCGGCGAACAATAGATTCCTCCCCCCTATCGCCCCACATTTCTCGGGGGGGGGGGGGTGCTCGCCCATTTTCGCCGCAATTCACCCCAAGTTTACGCCCACTACGAGTGGCCTTAGACACACAAAGAGTTGTAATCTAAACAACATAAAACAGAAGAATTAAAATTATATAAGTTAGCTACTATGAGAAAATGTATTTCTAATTTAAAAATAATAATATTAATATGTTATGAGTGGAAAATGTAAATATAAAGAATGTTATATATTTTTAAAAATTATTTTTATTTTAATTTAAGTAAATTATATTATAATTATAAGAATAAACAAATTATTGCCTGAAATATTTTCATTAGGAGCCCTTTGTTTAAAAGAAGAAGTTAAAAATGATACTTAAGTAGATAAAAATTCATGGTTTCTTTTTCAAAGACAAATGATTTAAAATGACAATTTTAATGTTTTATATTTATCTTGTATTCTAATTCATTCACTTGTTTCTTCAGTATGTACTAGTAGCTAGGGTTACGATTTGCTTAGTTAAGCATATTACATTTTGATTCTAGAAAATTACAGGATTTAAGCTTAACAGCTGAATCACTTGATTCAAACATTTGAATAAAAAGCATTCTTTTGATTAAGTGACGTACGTGAATGGATATATATATATAAAAATGTTAATAAAAATTCCACATAAGTCGGGTTTTAAAATAGATTTTCACCTACAATTAAACCACACACAAAAGGGAAGTGTACTTATCGTTTGTAATAAAGTGTCGTTAAGAACCAAGTATCAATCCATAGACACGGCAACTTTATAGTACTAAATATTTGTAGATGATCAACCGAACAAGTAAATCTCACTTAGAATTTTATTTATCAAAACTAGCATACAATGAAAATAGGCAAGTAAAATCACAAGAACACAATCAATCCAACAAACTACCTAGACATGAATCCACTTTACTAATGTGATAAATAGCAATGATATAATAAAACAACATAAATCTAAACATAAATACTATATTACAATCAAGCAACCTAATACTAGCAAATAATCATCATGATGGGTTTTCAATCAAGAGATAAACATATACTAACTTGTTTGTCAAAACAAAAAAGTCTTATATCAAAAGAAAGCTAGCATGAATAACATTCTAACCACCTAAGATTACACTAAAGTAGCCAAACTCATGAAATTAATATCAACTTATAAAACTTTAACAAGCAAGTCATCACCAAGTCAAGAATCATGACAACATTTATCAGTTTTCCAATATTAAGTATAGGGTTCCATACTCATAAATAATATTATAATTAAGTTAATCTTTACTAGTCATTCCTAACTTAGTAATGTGACCAAAGGAAATAGAAACATTCAAAGTTTACAACTAAACATCTTGAACATAGTCTTCCAACATGAATGCCTAAACATTTGAAAAACTTACAAGATTATGCAACTCTAACCGGTATGAACACCATTAATATCAACTTATAAATTCAACCAAATTCTTGAAAGAACACCAATTTATAAAAAATCATGCATGGATAAAATATCATATTAGAAAAAGCTTCAACATTGTCTAGATAGCAAAAGTAATGAGCCCATAAGGCTTAATACAACTACAATCAAACTAGAATTAAGATTACAAATCATGTTCAAGAACAATGGAAAGTAAACTAAGATCAAATAAGGATTGAAGAATGGAATGAAGGATCTTGAGGATGGTGAAAGCCTTTAAACTCTCAAGGAATCACACAAAATATTTTTTAAGAGTTGAGAGAGAATGACTAAGGCTCCACATACAATATATGAAGAGCAATGAATGTACATAAGCTGTCTAGACATAGTGCACGGTCATGCACCCAAATTGCACGGTCGTGCCCCGATTTAGTCAATCAATGTTCCATTTTCTGTCGACCAGATTTGCAGTTTCCATAAAAAGTGCACGGTCGTGCATGAACGGCACTGGCGGGTTCCCTATCATGCTTGATATGTTTCGTTCTCGGAGAAGTGGATGATCATTCCCCAGGAAGTGCATGGTCTTGTCTCGACATCAGCTAGGGCACCGACGTGCACTAGTCCATTTCCTCGGAACACTACAAAAAAATGAGTATAAAGGACTAGCATTTTTGGGACTCATATATCAGTCTCGAATACGTACTATCAGATACTAATTTGTTAGTTACTAATTGTATTGGGGATTGAGTTTTATGTGATTTGTGTTTGTATCTGATAATCAATCCCTAATATTTGGTCTATTTTTTAAGACTAAAAATCAATCAGGCATATGTATGTGCAATGGACGGTTTTGTATGGAAACCTATTGATGACTGAATTTCAGTCCCGAATACGTTCCCTCTAAAATGAAAAATGGAGAAAATGTATTGGAGGCTAGTGTTCAGTCTCTAATATATTGTAAATATATTAGAGACTAAAAATTTGTCTTTAATATTTCACATATGAATTGAATTAAGGATTCATATTCAGTATTAAACGGTTTTTGTATATGAAAAGGCAGATTCTTGATTTTTGTCTTAGGAACACCATCATTTTGTCATTTCTTCGTCGGGCGGGCTCCCGAAGTTGCAAATTCACAAGTAACTCAAATAAGTATCAATTACAGTGAATTTGCATGGAGTTTTACCAAAATATGAGGATAATTCGATGCTAAAAGATGTACACTTTGTGTTACATCATTAAGCCTTATCGTATGGGCAGCGTTTGGGATTATACCGCTCATACAAGGCCTACTCTGACCTAGCATAGACTAATCGAACCCGACAGAGACTAAGTTGAACTTGGGTTGGGTTTAGAGTTTGAGTAAAATCACTTCGAGTTTAGTACATCATATTTATATGTAACTAGTGTATTACCTGGCGCGTTGCGCCGGGGAAGGTCGGTAAAACCCGGTGATAGTAAAACAAAACCGTTGCCTGTCCTTGTTTTTAGACGACAAGTCTACTCGAATTTGGTCAGTTTTTGTTACGTGTGTTATGGTATCGGAACTAAAGCAAAATATAAGTCAAAAATAATATAAAAACTGAGTTGCACCAATGGGGTGGCGTTGATCACCAAAACCCCGACGTTGAGGCGGTGAATCTAAGCGAATTTGGTTAGTCTCCGTCACGTTTGATATAGTAGTGAAACTAAAACAAAAGGATAAAAACGAAAACAAAATTAGCATTCAGTCGGTTTTCTTACCTTCGTTACGCTACCAAAACTAAAAAAAAATCGGGTGATCGAATTCGTTCGGTTTGACTAAAGAACACAACCATCCGGTTCACACCAAAACTAATGTTGAAAGAAAACCATTCTAAGATATACAAAATAATAAATAACACAAAAAAAAAGTAAACCATATTTGCAAAACAATAGATAACACAAAAAAACCATTGATATAATGATAAATATATATTTCTCTTGAATATTTTATATAATATTTTATTAGATTTTGTTCGTTTTTATTTAATATTTGTATACTACTAACATATTTGAGTTTTGTAGGTTCTGGAAGTTGATCGTAGTTGAAAAGGGCGAAAAACGAGTCAAAATAAGCCTAAATAAGAAGCCGGAACGCATCAGGAAATGAACCGGAAGGAGAACCGGTCAGACCAACCCACATATGAAGCACGCCGCACCGCGCGGCCAGATCCCCTCTTCTCGTCACGCGGCGCGGCTAGCATCAGATTCTAGAAAGTTCTCCATTTTTGATCAGTTTTGGACCCAGTTCACTATGAATACACCCTTAACCTTAACCTGAAGAATACACTACTAACCAGAGCCGAATTAGGAGTTTCTTGGAGCTTAAGATTGCAATATTTAGCGGTTTTGAAGGCAATGAATCACCCGGTGAAGAGCTACTTGTTCAAGAACGAAAACTACGAGCTTTATCACCTTTAATCTTTCGTTTCTATTGTTTTTCACCATGATTTTTTTTATCATTGTTTTGTTTGATTTTAAGATGCTAGGCTAAACATTATAGACTGCCTAGGCTTATGATGAACCATCGTTGACGTTTTGATTTTAGTTGGAGTGTTTCTTTTCCTTATGGTTTTATAATTCAGTAAACTATTTGATTTTATTTGATTGATGCGTATATGCACTTGGTTTTGTTTGTTCTAGTTTTATTTTTCCACATAATCCTTGGTGATTGTTTTATATGATAGGATTTTGTTAGGTCATTTACTGTATGTTCTTGACGAGTTTATGATTGAATTCAAATAAGATAATAGGAATAATATTATTAGTCAAACGAATAAAAGTGTGCTGCTAACCTAGAAAGCTGTAAGGTGATAGGTTATTGTTAGATCTTTATTGGATTAAGATTGCTAGATTTAGTTCTTCATAAGGAGTCCGTCTAGGTTTGATTAATTAACCTTGTCTAGCGAGTCAATTGAGTTTATTAAATTACCTTTGATTTCCGCGCTGTAAGGTAGGATTTCACTATAAAGGTACTCTTTCGTAAAATAATTAGATAACTGTAAGGGAGTTTAATTTATTAACTGGTGTGTCTTAAAACTTACTAGAAACCTATAGGTGTCCTTTTGAGAATGGTCAGGGGTCGTGTTAGGGTTTTTTTTTTTAATGTCTATTTTACGATCTCAGTTCCATAACTATTATTTTCCAACTATTTGATAACTGAAACTTTGGGGATTCTAGCCTATGTGGTTTTTCATTATCATCTGAATCAGTCAAAATTTCTTTTCTTGTGTTTCATTAATTGTCTTTTATTAATTAGTTTATTATATTAGTTTAATATAATGTAGTTTAAAGACCCCCTTTTAAATAATATTAATAAATAGTCGTGTCAGTAAGTCGAGTCTAATTTGCTAGTTACGTAATTTAAAGAGTCTCGTGAGTTAGATATCTGGATTTACATAACTGTACTAGAGTCGACCGGTACACAGCCGGTTAATAGTTTAAGAGTCCCAAGTATCACTTAGTGTCAAGATTAGCGTGTTTTTGTTTGTCAAGTTAGGTTTACGATATATATGTTACCCCTAAAATACGTAAAAAGTTAAAAAGGGTTGTGAGAAACTCACCTTTGAAATTGAAGCTAACTTGGAAAGAAAAACCGAAAGCGCGTTAAATAAAACCGAACAATCGAATCTCGCGTGCTAAAAATAAGAAATATGAGAATTACTTAACTAATTAACGTGATTATAAAGTTGGTTTTATTGTTCATATATTTTATTATTAAATATATACTTTTATTAAATTAAGATATTTTAATATTTAACTTTAACGAAAATTCAATGGTTTATTATTATATAACGAAAATTCAACGATTGATTTATTTTTATATATTATTTTAATTACGAGATTAATACTAAGTTTGAATATTAAGATGTTTACAGAATGTTGGTGTTACCGGCGCATTTTATTTTGAACAAACGAATTGGTTAACGAATTTTAAAGTTTACAACGAATATATATATATATATATATATATATATATATATATATATATATATAATTTACAAGTTTTAACGAGCGTTTTCGCGTTTTGAAAGATTGGGTTTTTAGTGAAAAAGCTAACAATAATTCATAGCTGTTTTATTTAATTTAAGATAATATTATTTATTTTTTAATGATTTCTATTATATTTATTTTATTAAATCATAAAAGAATTGTGATTAAACAAAAAACATGTCATGACCTGGGTCCTCTCGTCCACACTCAAGTGTTTTAACCATTGTACCAGCTTGTTATTATGTTAAAAGAATAGAAAGAATTACATGTATATATATATATATGTCAAATTCATCTTCTTCTCCAAAACTTTAGGATTTTCAATTGATTAATCTGTTCCATGTTGAAATGCATATAATACTTACCTCGAATGATGCCGGAAAGAGGGTGAACGAAGTTTAGCCTGAATACGAACTTGAAGATTACGACGGGTTACTTATCTCACACCACAACCTACGACGGAAATACTGATTGCCACAGGTCTCAAGGTACTATCACGCAATATTAAAAGTTTCGATATCTATTAAATAAATTTTCAAATAACAAACATCTTTACAAAATCCAAATAAAACAAAGTACATATATCAATCAATAACAATATGTCAAACTTGTACTTCAGTTACTTCACATCAAACGATAACCTGCATATGCGTTGAAAATATAATGGTTTTGTCAACACAAGGTTGAGTGAGCAACACACCAGTTTAAATGTTCATATAGAAAATAAGTATTTCAAACAAGTCATATGAGGATAACAAAATAACCAAATGAGCAAGTATAATTGAAATGCCGAGAAGCACAAAGCTATAGCGACTGGCGTATGTTCATACTAGACTGAGATTATGTTTGACCTCTCCGAATGCGAAAGCATATAAGCACATAAACAAATAAAAGTATAAGTTGTTAACACATAAGACAAAGTTGTAGTTTTGTGTATAAGTATATATGAGAAATACGATTTACGCATATGTCCCCAAAACGTGGGAAACGAGTAAAAAGAGGGGAATGTGGTACTCACCTCGATAGAGGAACAAAATATGATTAGAATAACGTGAAGGCGGGAAAAGTCACACGCGAACGTTAAAGCCTAAAAGAACGAAAGTAACGAATATGCTTAAGTCAAGATTTATTACGGCAACTAGTTTAACAATATTATAATAATTTAGTATTATATAACAAGATTTATTACATAAAAACAATTAGTTAAATTAATAAAACATATCGTTGTAAATATTATTTTTAGTTTTATAAATATAAATAGTTTACTCGATTTTTTTATATTTATCCAAATATTAATTTTAAGTTATTAAACTTATATATATAAATATGCTCAAATGTATATACACGAACGAAAATGGGAGTTAAACGAGTATTACAAATCGGTATTTATTAAAATAATCTTTATTAATTATTATTATTAGTTATATAGTTCATTAAAATAACTTAAAAAAATGAAAAATACCAAAAATAGTTACAAAACGAGGTGGCGGGACTCGAAGCCGCAACCTGCCACTTCGTTAACCAACGTGCAAACCAACTAAACCAACCAGTACTTGTTTTAAGAGCTCGCTTCAGTTAATTATAAACACAAGCCGATCAAACAAAGTTAACCAAACCCTAACACATCAAATTGATCAAACCCGTAAAAATTAATCAAAACAGTATTGGGGCTTTTGATCTGCATCATAACGCGATCAAAACCCTATAATCAAATACCTTGTATGCTGATCGGAAGTAGGGTAATCGGACACAACAGGGGGCCGGCGACGAGATGTATGAACGACTAACTAAATGGTTAAACTAATCCAATTAAATAAGGGGTTAAGGTCGGCAATGAGTTAAGGAACGTATCTTGTATATTAATTGAAATATTACAACGATTTTGATGATCAATAAGGTAAATAAGTTGTCGGTTGGGTTAAAAGAGGAAGAACAAATCAAAATATGATAATAAACATGTATAGATTGTCGGTTAAGTCGAATTTGATAAATATAAATGATTTACAAGATTAACACAGCGAATAATCAAGATTTCCTAACCTAATTTGGTAATTAATGGCTTCGATTACAAGAAAAATACATACGGGTCGGGTTCGGTTCATGGATATCCAAGTATAAACGGGTCTGGTATTAATACATAATCTGCATTTTAGTCCTTGGTGGTTTAAGATGGAAACAAAGTTGAACAAAAGTTTGAGTTTTGGATTAATTTTGCCATAAATTGGAAGTTATAAATATATTTTACATATACCATTTAAAAAATAATAAAAAAATAATTAATCTTTTCGATAAGCATGATATTTTATTTAATAACATAACCCGAACGTCGAAACGAGTCGGGTATTTAATAAAATTTCGTAAACCCGAATTGTTATAGTCTCCCCTACTTTAGGCAATTTCATCCTAAAATTAAAGAATACCATAACAACACCGTAAAAAAATACCTAATACAGAACTTTTGATAGTTTAAGTAGCGCTTCAAAGGAAAATCCGATAAGGGCACTTATATATAGGATGTACCAGCGGCGTATCTACCATGTCCTTATCATCTTTGCATTCGTACCATTATCTCAACTACTTACAGTTTTATATTATGACACACAATTATTCGGATCATGATTTCCATGCGAGGACTTTGGTAATTACGTATGCATCCATAATTACTTAGATCGTCGGATGGTTCACATGAATCGTCCCAAACGTTTAAGTAAAACTTGATTTTTAAGGGGACAAAGTTTTTCTTTTAAGGAGTTTTAAATTAGAAGACATCAATGTATAAAATAAGGCATCGCAAAAATATAAGCATTTGAAGAAGACATCACTTATTAAGGTAAATAATTAAGATAGAAGTAAACTTTAATAAACAGTCTATTGAACCAAAAAGGAACTTTATTCATAAAATAGATTATAAAAGATAAATAGTTCAAATGAGAAATAACCCAAGGCCATAAGGAGGTGTTACAATAATTAAGAAAAAGACAAAATGATCAAGATATAGAAAGGGACGGCAAAAGTCCTCACGGTCGTTGAGTAGCTTAATTGACTTGACTTGAAGCACCATGAAGATTTGCATGAGTAGCAGCAGTTGAGGTAGACTGGCTTGAAATATCTTGAATTGGTTGAGATTGCATAGCAGGGGCTTAAGCAAAGTAGGCTTGGTACACTTGAGCTTGGGGGTGCGGAGCTTGATAGTATTGGGTTAGGCAAGGTTGACTTGGATTGATAGGAGAAGCTTGCAGGACATGAGGTGGTTGAGTTTGAATTTGGTGAGCATGGGCCAAGTAGCCGGGTGTAGCCACGGTTTGGGTTTGATGGGCATGGATAAGTTGAGGGAAAATATTACGAAGATGGTTTGGGTCTCCACAATGGTAGCAAGCACGGGTATTAGGAGTACCGAGTTGGGCACGCGAGGTGGTTTGAGCATTAGGCGGGATACGACAAATGTTAGCAAGGTGGCCATATAGGTTGCATTGGGTACAAAGTCAGCATGGGGTTTGGGGAGAGTGATGAAACTTACACTTGGCACATAGGGGATGAGGACCAAGGTAAGTCTTCTTGTTTGGGGCAGTTTGGTTTTGGTTAGGAGGAGGTTGGTTATTGGGTTGGTTAACAGCATAGGCTTTACGCTTGTTGTTGTGGTTGTTGTTACGGTGATTGTTGTTGTAGGAAGGCTTAGTTTCAGATTCAGCATCAGTAGAGGAGTCGGTCTTAGTCTTGTCGGGAGTAGGCTTGGAATCCTTGCGAGCCAAGGTTCCATCCCTAACATGACAATCGGTGAGAGAGGCAGCTAGGTCCATCGCCTCACCAATGGTTAATGGTCACGACTCATCATGGCACCACGGAAAATGATCGAAAGATCGCAAATGTACTTCTGAATACCGCGAGTCTCGAGGGTTACCAAATGGGGCACAATACGGCTAAGCTCGCGGAACTGGTTAGAGTATGCGGATTTATCCCCACCAATCTGCTTAGGTTCGCAGAATTCGGCTTCAAGTTTCTGCAGCTCATGTTCCGGGCAAAACTCTTTCTTCATTGCTTCCTTAGGTTTCTCCCAAGGCATGGATACAACCAAGTCAGACCCTTGGTCATTTCTCAGTGCATTCCACCAGATGGAAGCTCGACCCTCGAACTTGCTCGAGGCGAACTTAGTCCGTTCAGAATTGTTCGGCGCGGCCGAAGTAGCAGATCCATTGGAGTTGAGGCTTTGAATTTGAGTGATGATTGTGGGCATTGCAGCAGAAAATTCCTTTGTGATCCTAGCAGCCAAGCGGCGATCGCGTGAACCGGATGAACGTTGTTGATGATGGTAGTTTCTTAGAGACGACATACTAGAGGGATCAAAAATGAAGATTTATAAGATGAAGAATAAATTGAGAAAATCATAATAATAGTAAAATGTGCTGTCGGCGGGATTTTACTGGGCATGATTGATTGATTGATTGATATAATAATAGTAAAATGTTTAATTATGTCGAAATAATAAAGTTGTCTTAAGAAGTAAGGAGATTTGCACCACAAAGATTAGATGTAAAAGATTATAAGATGAGAGGGGTACATTGCGTAAATAGTTGTTAAATGATGTAGTCAATAAGTTTAATGTGTGGTGACTACACGAGAAGTTAAGTCAGTTTAAAATTTAGATTATTAAGTTAACAATAAACTAACGAAATATAAATTGTGGGTGTTGGCCTCCCATGAGCTTTCCATGGCAATTTGAATGGTCGAACGAACTAACGAATAAAAACTGAGTTGGACGGCCCATGAGCCTTACATGGCAATTTGATTGTCCCAACTAATTAATGAATTAACAATGCAATGAAGTTTGTCGGCCCAATGAGCGTTACACGGCATTTAACCGACTAAACTAAATAACGAACTATCGAAATGAATATGGGTAGTTGTAGTATCTTGTGAATCACCACATTTGATTACTCCAACAAAAATACAAAAATACATTAAGAAATGGATAGTAGGAGTGCCCATGGGTTCCATGGATTTTTCACCCAAATAACCATTTAAATAACGGAACACAATAATCGGGAAAACCGAGTTTAGCCACAAACCATCATGAATTCGGTTTAAAAATATTATAGGGATGCAACCACTAATGTGGTCACGGTTGACAGCTTAGGGTGTCGGTCATATGGCATTTTCGGGTCTCGCTCGGGTCCATAGGGTAGAGTATTGTGGTCAGGTTATCACCCAGGTAAGGAATAGCGTCTTACCTTTGGTTCTTGGAATCGTTTTGCTAGTGCCCAACCCACATTTTCTCTTCCCCTTTCATGTATCGTAGGGACATGCCGCATAACCTAGCCCTAAGGTGAACGAGTAAAAACAACAAGTGGGAATTCTTAAGGAATTTCCCGAAAATAAAAGCAATATAATTTTTGAAAAGTTTTCTTTGAATGTTGAGGCATAGCCTCAGATTTTGTGTGTGTGTGTGTGTGCATAAAAATACAATAATTAATCAGTAACTATCTAAGAAAGCTGTAAGCAATTTAAAATTGAACACATAAAGGTAAACAGATAGGCACGTATAGGCTCCTAAACATGTGTCTAAGGCAATTTCTAAGGACCTATCTTAAACCTTCGGCTCTGATACCAATCTATCACACCCCAACCTACGGCGGAAATGCCGGGACGTGAACTGATTGCCACAGCTCTCAAGGTACTATCACACAATATTAAAAGTTTCTATATCTATTAAATAAATTCCCAAATAACAAACATCTTTACAAAATCCAAATAAAACAAAGTACATCTATCAATCAATAACAATATATCACATTAAGTTTTCTTCTAACGTATATCCTTAAGTAAACTTGTACTTCAGTTACTTCACATCAAACGATAACCTACATATGCGTTGAAAATAGAATGGTTTTGTCAACACAAGGTTGAGTGAGCAACACACCAGTTTAAATGTTCATATAGAAAATAAGTATTTGCAACAAGTCATATGAGGATAACAAAATAACCAAATGAGAAAATATAACTGAGATGTCGAGAAGCACAAAGCTATAACGACTAGCGTATGATCATACTAGACTGAGATTATGTTGGACCGCTCCGAATGCGAAAGCATATAAGCACATAAACAAGTAAAGTATAAGTTGTTAACACATAAGACAAAGTTGCAGTTTTGTGTATAAGTATATATGAGAAATACGATTTACGCATAAGTCCCCAAAACGTGGAAAACGAGTAAAAATAGGGGAATGTGGTACTCACCTTGATAGACGAAGAAAAGATTATTAGAATAACAAGAAGGCTGGAAAAGTCACACGCGAACGTTAAAGCCTAAAAAACGAAAGTAACGAATATGCTTAAGTCAAGATTTATTACGGCAACAAATTTAACAATATTATAATAATTTAGTATTATATAACAAGATTTATTATATAAAAACAATTAGATAAATTAATAAAACATAGAGTTAATAGCCATTTTCGTCCCTGTGGTTTGCTACTTTCGCCACTTCAATCCAAAATTTACAATATTGTCAATTTAGTCCTCATAGTTTTAAATATTAGTCAATTACGTCCCATTCGTCTAACGGCATCCAGCTATGCCGTTAATTTAAGGGTATTTTTGTCTTTCTCCATTTTATTTTGAGTTAATAGTCATTTTAGTCCATGTGGTTTGATATTTATGCCACTTTAGTCCAAAGTTTGAAAATTTGTCAATTTAATGTTCGGTTTAATTCATTTTATTTGTTTATTTATTTTTTTTGTCTATAACTCTGAAGAGCATAATCCAAGCCCAAAAACATCGAGCAACCTCCAATACATGTATGCATTTACTCTATTGACAACAGTAATCGTACCCCTCTCGTATTTAGTTCCAGACATTTCCTAAACTCTCCCATATGGTGGAATTCAATGGTAAAGTGGTCAAGATAGATCCCTGAAACCGAGTTGTACAGAAAAAACTAAAAAACGTTTCTTTGATTAATGTATAATAGTTGATTTCGACCAAGATTTTCGTTACGATATGTTAGTCTCTAAACCCTAACTATTATGCATTTATCAAAGAAGTGATTTTTAGTTTTTTCTGTACAATTCGGTTTCAGAGAATTGTTTTGACCACTTTACCATTGAATTCCATCATGAGGGAGAATTTATGAACCGTCTGGAAACAAAATACGAGGGGAGGGGGCATGATTACTGTCTTCGACAGAGTAAATGCAGACCTCTTTAAGTTTATGCTCGATTGTTTTTGGCTTGGATTATGCTCTTCAGGGTTATAAACAAAAAAAATTAAAAAAAAAGAATTAAATTGAACATTAAATCGATAAATTTTCAAACTTTAGACTGAAGTGGCAAAAGTATCAAACCATAGGGACGAAAATGACCATTAACTCAAAATAAAAAGGAGAAAGACAAAAATACCCTTAAACTAACGGCATAGCTGGATGTCGTTAGACGAATGGGACGTAATTGGCTAAGATTTAAATCTATGAGGACTAAATGGACAAAATTTCAAACTTTGTACTGAAGTGGCGAAAATAGCAAACTACAGGGACGAAAATGGCTATTAACTCTAAAACATATCTTTGTAAATATTATTTTTAGTTTTATAATTATAAATAGTTTACTCGATTTTTTTATATTTATTCAAATATTAATTTTTAAGTTATTATATACTTTTATATATATATATATATATATATATATATGCTCAAATGTATATACACGAACGAAAATGTGAGTTAAACGAGTATTACAAATCGGTATTTATTAAAATAGTCTTTACTAATTATTATTATTATTATTATTATTATTATTATTATTATTATTATTATTATTATTATTATTATTATTAGTTATATAGTTCATTAAAATAACTTAAAAAAAAGATACCAAAAATAATTACAAAACGGGTTGGCAGGGATTCGAACCCACTACCTACCACTACATTAACCAATATGCAAACCAACTGAACCAACCAGTACTTGTGTTAAGAGCTCGCTTCAGTTAATTATAAACACAAGCCGATCAAACAAAGTTCATAACCAAACCCTAACACATCAAATTGATCAAACCCGTAAAAATTAATCAAAACAGTATTGAGGCTTTTGATATGCATCATAACGCGATCAAAACCCTATAATCAGATACCTTGAATGCTGATCGTAAGTAGGGTAATCGGATACAACATGGGCCGGCGACGAGATGTATGAACGACGAACTAAATGGTTAAACTAATTCAATTAAATAAGGGGTTAAGGTCGGCCATGAGTTAAGGAACGTATCTTGTAAATTAATTGAAATATTACAACGATTTTGATGATCAATAAGGTAAATAAGTTTTCGGTTGGGTTAAAAGAGGAAGAACGAATCAAAATATGATAATACACATGTATAGGTTGTCGGTTAAGCCGAATTTGATAAATATAAATGATTTACAAGATCAACACAGCGAATAATCGAGATTTCCTAACCTAATTTGGTAATTAATTACTTCGGGTACAAGAAAAATACATACGGGTTAAGTTCGGTTCATAGATATCCAAGTATAAACGGGTCTGGTATTAATACATAATCTGCATTTTAGTCCTTGGAAGAGGTTTAAGATGGAAACAAAGTTGAACAAAAGTTTGAGTTTTGGGTTAATGTTGCCAAAAATTGAAAGTTATAAATATATTTTACATAAACCATTTAAACAATAATAAAAAAACAATTAATCTTTTCGATAAGCATGATATTTTATTTAATAACATAACCCGAACGTTGAAACGAATCGGGTATTTAATAAAAATTCGAAAACCCGAGTTGTTACAATTTAGAGGTTTGTTTGAGTAAGTTGATGTTTGCAGTAAGTTTGGACGAAGGTTAGGGTCATATTTATTGTTTTAATTGGAGCGTATAATGTTTAATTGATCGTTATTGATTTTCAATAATATCCGGCGGTTACCCGGTTAATTCACGACGTTTAAACATGTTATAGCGTGTTAATTATCTTGATTAAAGATCATAATTAGCGGAGAAACGCGTTAGACTAACTAATTGGGTCAAAGGTCATGTTTTACGGGGTTATAATGGTGGCCGGAGTTGTTTTGGGTCACCAACGGCGACCCTTGCCGGAATTACGGGAAAAAATGGGGGAGGGGGTTGGGGTTTATTATATTATTTTATTATAATCTAAAAATGTTACCATTTAAACCCTGATGTTTGTATATATATATAAATTTGATTTATACTTTTAATTACACTTTGAACCGTGAACTTTCAAATGTTATATAAACTTGATATAATTTTGTATATTTGGATTATTTGCATATTATACCCGGATAATTTGGAGAGTGGTTATTATATTAACTTTAAATCCCGAAGATTCGTTATTTGAACGAAAGGAATATAAATTAAACGAATAATAACTTTAAATCATCGGATTTGATATTAAATGATGAATGACAAATACAAATACCTTGAAACGACAAACTGGGTCAGTTTAACAAATACAAATACGAATAAAAATACGAATAAAATTGACAAATGTCACACAGATACACTTCAAAAGGATATCACCGTCGACCACTATCCAACACCACTGTCTTCAGCCCGCAACACGGAAAGCAATCGCCAACTTTGATTCCACACCTTTTGCATCCGATTTAGATAGTGGAGACTTAATTTCGTGGCGGAACCCCAGAGTTGCAGGTTTCCGTGATGAGGGTTTTTGTCGGCGCCAATTTAGATGAGGGTTGGCCTTTCTGGCGGAGAGACGGTGGGGTGGTTGGGTGGAGAGGAATCTCGTCAGACATAGAGAAGTTTTACTCTTTTTTTATGTTTTAATTTTGTATAGGTTGTGGTGTTATATAAATGGGGAATGGTCAAAGAAAAGAATAAATAAATAAAACTATGTAAATTACCAGTATACCCGTGACTTAACGGATAAAAATAGACGGGTTTAGAAAAATGTACTAAACGGGCAAGTTTAGAAACATGAAGTAGCCATTTGCAATAAATTCATAAATAATACTAAAGTTGCGTAATTGAACAAACCACGAGTATAAATTGATACTTAACTCTAAAAACTTAGTGCACAAATTTTCCAATTATATTAATTAAATAATAATATATGTTGATAATACTAATTTGTGGTGTTCTATTGCATTGCTGAAGCTCGGGATTTGAGATTGGAAAGTTGAAGATCTAGCACTTAGATTCAGAAATCATCACACATCCTAAATTCAATTATTGTTTAAACAAAATCTTACAAGTTGTTTTGGGCAAGTGATGTCTTTCAATTTAATTATAAAATTGTAAGTGTAACGTTTATTCAAGTTTAGATGATAAAACCTATAATAGGCCGTGGACTAACAAATTGGGAACTCGATTTCCTTTATAAAATATATTGTAAGGTCATTTTATAAATTTAAGGTGTTACATGTATCGTTTCTGTTATTTGCTTAAAATCATGCCCTAACTCTATACAATACGAGTCGTATAGGTATTGAGGCAGCGCCACTAGACAACTTCTAATGTCTATACAAGTCGTACATACCTATACGGTTCATATATATGTCAAGAGATGTTTGGATATAACATTAAATATAAAGTTTGAATAGTGGAGACTTAACTTAAATAAAGGAGATATAGTAATAAGGATAAAAATCAAGTGATGTTAAGATGCTTACAATCTAGAGATTCAAGATCTATATTGTACAAGTTTCGGTTATAACTTATAAGTGATCCACATGAGTATTTATAAATACGTTAGTTGTTAAATATATAATGATAAAAGAGAAATAATTTATTTTAATTTAATGATAGGATAATCTGATTATTACTGAATCAACATGGGGTTGGTGGTTTTGTGTGGTCCACAATATCTCAATGCTGCCGTGTAATCCACTTCATCGCTCAACTCACTTATCAATTTGATACAAAAAAGTTTAGAACAACAAGAGAGGACGGGGCGCACCCATGTTATGGGTAGCGTGTATGGCTTCTAAATCATATGGTAACACTATCTCATCTCATGTGGGTAAGATGAATGACTTTATTCTATGATAAAACTTTGACACACAAAATTGATTTATTGTTGACAATTGAAGAATTAAAATGGATTAATAAAGTTCTACGGTGCTTGTGGATATGTGATGTATGTAATTTTGTGGTTTGTGGGTAATTAAGGGTAGAAATGAGGTGACAATACATGATTGATCAATGCATGAGTAATACCTATTAGTGTCCCCTTCCCCTCTAAGAGAAAAAATTACCTAATGTGATTCGGGTTTTGCTTTTAAATGCGGTGGTCGCCGTTGCGTGTTGCGGCATTGAATTTAGTTCATCGTGATTTTGTTATGACACCGACACTCGTACAATTTAAAGGATAATTTAATCTCTTTTCTTTTAGTCACTAGCCATAGCTAGTGTAGATGGTTACATTGTTTGATGAGGTAATTTGAATGTGTTTTAGGCTAATCTATTGATTACCGTGTCATTATAACGTCATTTGGTAACAAAAGAAACTTATGATTACTAAGCATAGATTAGATTTTAATAAAAAGAAAAAAACTGAAACACTTTATTTGGGAATAACAGAGAATAAAATTGTTAGTTGAATAAGACCACGTTAGAAATAAAAATAAAGAGGGTATGGTTGTAATTATATAAGTACTTGTTACGTATTGATAGTATTAGAGTGACAGATTAAATTATGCAACCTGAGTTATATGTTACATTTAAAGAAGAGATATATTATATGTTACATTTAAAGAAGAGATATATGTATTTATTAATTATTTATCTTAGGGTTAAGTGCAAATTTAGAATCGTAGCTGAACTTGTTCAACTTGGCGCATCAAAAGTAAGACAGTTTGTTGCTAAAATGCATGTGACGTGCAAAGGTGGAGTGATAACACACCCGAACCAAATAAATAAATAAATAACCTTTTACTTTTACTATACTGCCCTGCATGTGGGTAGGTATCTTGTACTCTTTTCTAGTTTAATGAATTATGTTGGCTTGGCTTCTCATAAAAAAAAGTATCCTGTACACTTTGCTTTTAGTTTACCTTCAAAATGTTCTGTATTTATTTTTTACTTTTAAATATGTGGAATCACTTACCAAGAAAAGTATTCTAACATATCAGATTTATTAATGTAAGCATATCAAGTTTTATATTTGTTTTAACCAATATGTTTTCTGATAACTTATTCGGTATCCAAACACCACCATTGATCATAACTACTAATCATTATCATTTTCTTGATTCCTTTGTTCTTCGATTTCAATTTCATTCCTTATTAATTCAGTTTCAAATTTCTTTCTTGAATCATTTTGACTTAATTCGTTCTTCCTGTTCATCGATACTATTCATCAATCTCGTTTAACAATGGCTGCTCAACCTAATTCATCTAATATTGCCATTGTATCTTCATCCTTCAGACCATCCAGGAATGATTCTTGTGTCTAAAACTTTTAACGGAACAGGTTTTGGGGCCTGGAAGAGGTCAATGTCAATTGCTTTGTCTGCGAAGAACAAGTTGTGCTTCGTGAATGGTGATTTCGATGCTTCCGCTAACACTGTTCATCGTGATCAATATCAGAGATGCAATGACATGGTTATTTCATGGATTTTGAATTCACTTTCAAGAGAAATCAGTGAAAGTGTATTATATGCTCAGACTGCTCATCAAATCTGGATCGAATTGAATGATTGTTATGGTCAAGCTAATGGAGCCAGATTATATCAACTTCAACTATGCTAACTTTGCAGGTATTTTAGCATGTAATACTTCTCAAGTTCACACTAAATGGATCATAGATACTGGAGCTACTGATCATATGTGTCATGATGAAAGTCTCTTTCATGACATCATATTACTTGATAAACCTGCTTATGTTATACTTCCTAATAATCAAATTTTAAGTATAAACAAAACCGGTACTGTCAAGCTTAACTCCAATTTTTCAATATTCAATGTTTTACTCGTGCCTCAGTTCAAACACAATCTTTTATCTGTTCCCAAATTATGCAAGGATATTAAAGGACTTGTTTCTTTTTCTGAAACATCTTGTATTTTGCAGGGCCCTTCTCTGAAGAGGCCACTGGTTCTTGGTGAGCTGATTCAATGACTTTACATGCTTCACTCAAATAAGATGTCTCATATTGATTCTGTTCCTTCTTCAATTCCTACTTGTAATTCTGTTGTTTCTAGTACTATATGGCATCATAGGCTTGGACATTTGCCTTCTTATAAACTGAAACAGTTAAAACTACTTTCTAATGCTTCCATTGATCAACTTGAACATTGTCAAATATATCCAATGGCTAGACAACATAAGTTGCCTTTTCCTCATAGTCATAGACAAAGTACAAAGATTTTGATCTTGTGCATATTGATGCATGGGGTCCATACAATACATCTACCTATGATGGTTATAGATACTTTCTAACTATAGTAGATGATTATAGTCGTACAACTTGGACTCATATGTTAGCCACAAAAAGTAATGCTTTTCAAATAATTAAAGGTTTTATCCAAATGGTAGAAACACAATTTGGAGTTACTATTAAAACCATTAGATCTGATAATACATATGAGTTAGGATCTGGTTCTCAACCCACTGAATTTTATGCCTCAAAAGGCATATTACACCAAACTACATGTGTTGGTGTTCCCCAACAAAATGGAGTTGTTGAGCGAAAACATAAACACCTGCTTGAAACTTCAAGAGCTTTAATGTTTCAATCCAAACTGCCTTCACAGTTTTGGGGAGATTGTGTTCTTACAGCAACTCATTTAATAAATGTTTTTCCATCTGAACTTCTTCACAATAAAACTCCTTTTGAATTGTTGTTTAACAAGTTACCTACATATGATTATTTGAAAACTATTGGATGTTTATGCTATGCATCCACACTTCAAAATGGTAGGGATAAGTTTCAACCTAGAGCTATCCCTTGCATTTTTCTTGGTTACCCATATGGTTAAAAAGGCTACAAATTACAAAAACAATTCTTATTTCTAGAGACGTGGTCTTTCATGAAAATACTTTTCCATCTTTCCCTAATTCAAATTCTTCTATTTTTCCAAATCATTTTGATCATTCTATTATTTTTGATGATTTTCTTGTCTCTCCCACTCATATTGACAATTCTACTCATTCCTCTTTAAATTCTCCTTCTACTCTTAATTCAGATCCTAATTCCTCTTCTATTCATTCTTCTGTTCCTAATTCAAATTCACCACCTGTTTCTCATTCTCATATTGATGTTAGAAGAAGTACAAGACAATCTGTTCCACCTTCTTACCTAAACGATTATATTTGCAGTTCTGTTTGCACTTCATCCTGTAACCACACAATAACCAATGTGTGTTCTGTTGCTTCTTCTATTTCTGTTGATAATTTAACCTTGCCAAATCAACATTTTGTAACCCAAATGGACATTATTCATGAGCCTTTATCCTACAAAGAGACTGCATCACAACGAAGCAATGAATAAAGAATTTGAAGCTTTAAATCAAAACCAAACATGGGAACTTGTAGACCTACCTGCACAAAAGAAAGCTATCAAGTGTAAATGGGTTTACAAGGTTAAGTATCATGCTAACGGGTCTGTTGAACGGTGTAAAGCAAGACTGTAGCTCGTGGGGATACACAAAAGGCTGGAATAGACTATATAGAAACTTTTTCCCCAGTTGTCAAAATGACCACTGTTCGTAGTCTAATTGCTGTGGCTACTAAATTGAAATGGAACATGTTTCAACTTGATGTCAACAATGTTTTTTTACATGCAACCTTCACCGGGCATGATTCTTCCTTCTCCAAATCAGGTTTTGAAATTAAAAAAATCATTGTATGGGCTTAAGCAAGCTTCTAGGCAATGGTATGGCAAGCTTTCTTCTTCATTAAAAACGAAAGGGTACATTCGATCTCCTAATGATATTCTTTATTTTCAAAAGTAATGGCTGATTCTGTGGTTCATCTTGCCATTTATGTTGATGACATTCTGTTAACTGGGAATAATGATGCAAAAATTGCTCATTTGAAGTCTTTTTTGCATTCTACCTTCAAAATTAAAGACTTGGGTATTCTCAACTATTTTTTAGGTATCGAAGTCTTGCATGAACCCACAGGTGTTATTTTAAATCAAAGAAAGTTTGCTTCGGACCTTCTAAAGGAAATTTTTACCTCCTAGAGTTTCACCTGTTTCTTGTCCACTTCCTACTCATCTTCAACTTCGAATTAATGAGGGACGCCCTTTGGATGATCCTATGCAATATAGGCGTTTAGTGGGTAAATTAAATTATCTCACTCATACACGTCCTGATTTGTCTTTTGCTGTACAATTCCTTAGCCAATTCATGCAAGACCCAAGATTAACACATTGGGATGCGGCATTACATACACTGCGTTATGTACAAGGTACTTCTTCGCAAGGATTGTTTTTTAACAATTCTGCTGATATTTCTTTAACTGCATATTGTGACTCTGATTGGGCTGCTTGTCTTAATACAATTCGTTCAGTTAGTGGTTACTTTGTTACTCTTGGGGGTAGTCCAATTTCATGGAAATCGAAAAAGCAGCATACGGTTTCTCTTAGTTCAGCGGAAGCTGAGTATCGATCCCTCGGGCATATCACAGTAGAATTGGCATGGCTTACACGAGTTCTTTCTGAGCTAAATGTTCCTAATATAACTCCTGTTCATGTTAAATGTGATAATCAAGCTGCTATTCACATTGCGAAAAATCCGGTATTTCATGAGAGAACGAAACATATCGAATTAGATTGCCACTTTGTTCGTGAGAAATTACAAGACGGTCTTATTAGTTTGTCACACACTCATACAAAGAATCACTTGCTGATCTGTTTACTAAAAGTCTTCCTGGTGGGCAACATGCTGAATTAATTTCCAAATTGGGGTTATCATGACCTCCAATTTGAGGGGGGATGTTGACCATAATATTGACTGATGACGTGGCCGTTTGATTATGTGGATTTTCTAGTCAATTCTTTCTGTTTTAGTTTGTTAAGAGTGTTTGTTATTTAGTTATTTTATCAAAGTGTATATAATAGTTAGGGTTGTATCTATTAGTTGACAGTTTATTTTTCAATAAAACTTTTCTCACAAAATCAAGTATAACCAAATTTTTTAATATAATGAACATTTGGGATCAAAATATACATCATAACCTTACAGTATCAATACACGAAAATATAATATTAACACGTTAACTCCATCAGAAGGGCCACAACATTAGGTCATGCCCATTACATAAACACTTAGTTGTGATGATTCAAAAGTACGAAGTCATTAAAATTCAACATTACATTCTCGGCAACCACATATGACATGAAGAACAAGAACCTAATGTTAGAAATCTTGTATAATAAAATCCAAAAAAAGAAAATAAATAAACAAAATAGTGAACCGGGCTTGTGTTTAACACAATTCCCTCACACGGGCTCGGGTTTTTGGAGCTGCAACCATGTCCGCGGGACGTGCGGGCACACAAGAGTTCGATGAATTTCTAGTCCAGAATCCCAATATGTATTATTTAATTGATTATGGATATATCTGATTAATCGGATGTGAATGATTTTTAAAAAGGGAACAAGTTTAATAAATAAGTCTTCATTTTAATTAAATTATAAGGATTAGAATAGGGATTATACATTGTGAATGCTTTAAAGGGTCTTAAAATATGTAAAATAAATTTGATTAAATTATTAGTATTGGTAATAAATAAATTTGAATGGGTATTTAAGAGAATGAATATTTATGAATGGATTTAAACGTACATGATCGAATGTCATGATACGTGTTAATTTAAATGAAGAAACAAAACTTTGTTCATTCTATGATTTTACTGTTGAACAGTGTATTAAACGTTTAATTCGTTTTGTAGGATTACGTATGCGTAAATTCGGTAACCAACAGTCAAGGTTGTAAAATTCGTTAGACGGACCCTGAGCGGTCAATTAGGGAGTTGGGTGTACTCGAAGTACTCGCGGAGTACTCGGGCATAGTAAATATAAAAAAGTTAATTTTTGGACATTATATGTCAAATATCAGTAGTTTACTAATATTTATAACAAAATATGTAAATATCAATATAAATAAGAGATAAATAAGATAAATATATTTTTAAATAATAAATTATTCTAAAAATGATTAATCATTAATTAAAAAATGATATTTGTTCTTTAATATTATAGAAATACGAATTATGTTAAGTCAAAATCGGCTCAAGTTTACCGACTAGATGTGATTCTAGTTGAAGTTGATCATCTGTGATCGATTCTTACTAGCTAGGTGGAGTTAAATAAACTCCCCTCAACAATATGCCTTAGCGAGTACATACTCGGCCTTACAAACCAACTTTTACAACATTGCCGACAGTAATGAAAAGGTTAGGGTTAGAAACTTAAATCAATATCTCTACGGTTTGTTGACAGCCACCACTGTCCTTTGACATGTTATGTGTCGTGTAAAGTGGTATGTAATGTCTATGGATAATCTTTTTATTCTTTAATAAATATCTCTCCTTTTCATTTTGAAAAATAAAAAAAGATTTCTTGTCACCCCATTCACTGAAAAGTGAGAACCTTTAGGGATGGTTCCATTTTTTAAAAATGGCTAAAAATATGGAATCTGGGTGGTTCTCTAAGGTTAAATAGTGGCAGGGCCGTCTCGTAGGTAAGTTAAATGAGGTAATGGTTTTAGGCCTCCAGATATAGGGCCTCCATTATAAATAAGAGTTACGTATTATAAGATTTTGAAAGTAGAATTCTTTTAGAATTAGTAACTCAATGATGTGCTACAAGCTAAGGATGATTGTTTCATGTACATTATCACGGCATAATATCCATATTCTATAGTACTTGTATACTCTTAAGCGTTATACGCATAAGGAAAAGAAAATAAAAAGGCATCAACATTTTAGTTAGTTTTAGACATCCGAGGACGTTGAGCCGGCCCAGAATGGTGGTTGTGTAATTAAACTTTTTATACTTGAATGCTTACTTGTAACACTGCAAACACGGTTACTTTTATAGTTTTATTTTATTTTAATAGCCATAAGCTTGTTGCTAAAGACTATTTGTGACCGATTATTTTGGTCGCAAAGTTCTTTGTTGCCAATCTTGTTTGTGACCGTATATGCAATCAAAATGAGTGTGTGCAAGCGTGTAAAATAGCTATACAAATTCCACCATTTTAAACTGTATGAATGGTCGTTGTTGGCTTCAAAGGAGGAGGCAATGATTGGTGTGGTCCGGCCTTAACACCACGCTAGGGCGGTAAAGGGAGGGGCTTTAACACATTAATGGGCCGGCAAAGGAGAAAATAACGGGAGTTTAACAAGATAACGAGGCATTAAACCACAACGTGATGTTAAATGGTTTGCAATGTGTTAATTAAAACTTCACTGCCTATTCAACAGTGACATAATAATGACATAATGTTTTACTTTAAGTTTTAAAACCTCTCCACACCAACCCACTAAACACTATCAGTGTCATAAATAGTCGACAATAAAGATTTAGATAAGTCACATTAAAGAACATGATTTTTATATACAACTTGCATGTACGGCAAGATAAAGCACCACACAAATTAGTGAATTACGACATGGGTGACGTGGAAATTAACGTAAAGGATGGTCAAGTTTAGGTTAATTAAAAAATCTTAAAAGGATGGAAAAGAAGAATAAAAAGTTTGTTTAGTTTTTTGAGGAAGGTCGAGTTTTAAACTTTATGAAAGTCGGAATTCATTTCTAATTACATATCGTGTTTAAATTTAGCTAGTACTAGTATATGATATTTCACATATCGCGGGGAAAGAACCTATATGTAAACAAAGGGATTTTCTAACAGGGAACATGAAGAAACATTAATTATGAAAATATTTTTGTTAAAACTATAAGTTTATATCAATTAGATTCATCTCTTAATAATTATCATATTTAATATTATATTTTTCTTTTCTAAATTTTACCTCCATTGATAACTACTAAATAAATATTTTCTAATTCTCTCTAAAATTACTATTTCATCTTCTACAATTTTTATATTCATTTATATATAAAGAATATTCAAATATGAAATTGACTTTTGAAATTCATATAACGTCTTCAAGTGTTAAACCAACTCAATCACTAATAGAATCATTATTTTAAAAGATGATGTAATATCCAAAGTTCCTTCTTGGTGTAATTGAGAGACGTTATTGAGTTAATACTATTCTTTTCTTCATCGTGATAGCCAATAACTAAAAGAAATTTCAAAGCAACCCGTATGGAGAAGAACACTCAAAACATGATGACAAAGTATTCCGACAAATTCAAAGTTTTGCAAGTGTTGTTAGCCATTTTACCATCCCAAACCACCTTAAGCCATCAAGCCGCTTTGTAATGATTGACAACAAAACTTGTGTCATTTTCTTTGCAAGCCAGATATTGAATCGCTAGAGCAAGATGATCTTGAGTTAGTTCAAAACTTGGAGACGTTATAGGAATTTCAAAAGTTACTTTCATATTTGAATATTCTTTACATATAAATGAATATAAAATGGTGGAAGATGAAATAGTAATTATAGAGAGAATTAAAAAATTTTATTTAGTACTCATCAATAAAGGTAAGATTTAGGAGGATAAAATATAATATTAAAAACTAGCTTTAAAAACTCGTGTATTAAACGGGATAAATTATTGTATAAATTACAATGAATAATTTGTTACAAATAAAAAAAGATAATCAAGTTTCTTTATATTATGTGAAAAAAATGTATTACAAATATAGTCATTTTATATCATCAAATATATTTGAATTTTTAAATCGAGAATGTGTTGTTCTACCATCGGTATACAATAATGAAGCAATGCCTCTGGAAGCAACATTTAAAACAATGAGACATTTCGATGTGAAAGATGTAGCTAAAGTATTTCACAAAAATGTTATATGTTTCATACCCGACCATAGACAAAAAAGGCACCTGATGTACCTTTTTAAACAACTTTCATGTTAGTTTTATAAACACACTGTTATTCAACTATCACAACAGTCTTATAATAAATCTAAAAAATAAAAATTTTGTCTATGATTTTTAAGACTAAATATTTGTAAAAAATATATAAAAAATAATTATTATAGATTTTTAAGACTAAATGTTTATGTAATGATAATATAAATAGACATGATTTGAAATTAATATAAATTATAATATGGAAAATGAATGAAGATGTAAATTTATAATTATTACCTATTTATAAATTATGAAAGTGTAGAAATAAAATGGATACTTATTTTTGTAATTAACTTTAATATTCAAGCGAATTACCTAAAATCGTCTAATGATTTACATATTTCAAAATTTACTTATTACTTTAATATTAACGTTGACTATAAAATCACTATAAAATATTTAATTTCAAATAATTCAAATTAACTTTAAAATCGGTTTCGTTATAAATTAAGGAAAGTAAAAAAATATAAAATGTTTTAATGGGATAATTAAATTACGATATTTATGTTAATGAAGTTATTTAAAACAATAAGGAAAGTCAAACAAAATAAATGGTATTAATGAGATAATTTATATCAAATAGAATATCCCAACGCCGGAAAAAAAATATACATCAAACTTATCTCGGATCTCCGATATACAATCGTATTTTATTTTTTATAAACACAAGAAGAAGAATATACATGAATATTAACAATTAACAAAATAAAATATACATGAAGATTAAAATTAAAATCTATACATACTATAAACTGATAACAATTCCGTTAAATTAAATTATATGAGTCGGAAAATACCTGAAATAATACAAAAGAATATTAATATTGATATTATGGATTATTTTAATTATAACTAATAACCGAAAATTTTTAAAGGTGTTAACAAAAAAACGAAATTTAAAGATGTTACCGGAAAAAAGATTGTATAAGTCGTGACACTCACAGGAAAATGTTACCTGAAATAATAAAAAAGAATATCAATATTGATATACGGAAAATGTTACAGAAAAAACTTACAGGAAATTCTTACCGGAAAAACGTAATAATGGAATATAAGAATTTGATTAACAAACAAAAATGAAATTTTCAGCAAATTAAACGGGTAAATAACAAGAAATAATGTAAAGCAACAATTGTTATAGGTATAAAACATATATAGCTGGAAAAAATTTAACGGAAAATCTTACTGGAAAAACTTACCGAAAATTTGTAACAATGGAATATAAGATTTTGATTAACAAACTAAAATGAAATGTTCAGAAAATTAAACGGGTAAATGACCTGAAACAATGTAAAGCAACCATTGTTATAGGTATAAAACATAGCCGGAAAAAACTTAATGGAAAATCTTACCGGAAAAACTTAAAACGTTCACATATCACCTTCATGCCCGTTTATGATCTACAACCTAAACTGATTTTAATAAAATTAGTTAACAATGAGAATAAACATAAAAATGTTAGAAGAAGCAATGGCCGGAAAAAATAATAAGGTTGCCAGAAATAAATAGATAAACAGTCGGAAGTTTATTATAAAATACAAACTTACCGGAAAATTGATACAAATCTTGAATGATATTCGCCGGAATATATTAATAGGTGAAAGAGAGAAAAAGTTGAATGGGGTAAAAAATTAAGAAATGTTATGGTTTAAATATAAGTTAGTTGATAAGTTGGCATGCTTAAGAAGGTAATGGGTGACATGACAATGAGGTGGCATGCATCCTATGTGGACACCCTAAAATGGTGACATGTGAAAATTGCTCCTTACTTTAATAGTATGTATAGATAGGTAGATAGTATTTATTAGTGTAATTAATATAAAATTATAATTTCAACAACAATATTTCCATAATTAATATTTCTTACATATGCCTTTGAAGCACATGTTAAAAAGTCCCATAAACAAAATATAAAACCAGATTTATCAAGAAACAACATAGACTAAAATTGTATTTACATCATAAGGTATATGATGTCTAGGTTGATTTTTTTATGGCTAGTGTATTATAAACATTAATAATAATAATAATAACTAAACGAGTGCCCGTACGATGCAATGGGTGTTTAAATGCGAACCCTATTAATCACGTAACAATTGTGAGTGTTCATGGTTCGGTTTAAAACCTTCAACCGGTCATCTGTTGGTTTCACCGC
Organism: Bidens hawaiensis; assembly: GCF_021521415.1. Taxonomy (NCBI): domain Eukaryota; kingdom Viridiplantae; phylum Streptophyta; class Magnoliopsida; order Asterales; family Asteraceae; genus Bidens; species Bidens hawaiensis. The sequence continues at coordinate 1,008,080 of NW_027491271.1, forward strand.
TGAGTTTTTTACTTTCAGTCGGTTGTTTTTTACTTCCTTTATCATTTCAAGTATCATATTTTGACTTAGTTGGAATTGATGATACGGTTAAATTAATAATTATTTTAAATAAAATTTATTATCAAAGCTTAAATTATTAAACCAAACCAAACCAGAACCGGACCATTAATAACAGTTTGGTTTCAATTTTCAATGGTTTAGTTTTGATTTTGGATGACAAAAGATGGGTACTAACGGTTGGACTCACAAGCTTATAACTTAAAAACAATCAAAACCGGCATTGAACATCACTACGTAACATATTAACTTTTTTAATGGAAAAATTTATAACAATATTATACTCAAATTATAGAGAATAAAATACTTGTTTTTATGGTGCAATATTTTTACAAAAATATTAACGCATGAAAAACTTATTGTCGTTTAAAAATCGTGGTTGGGAAGTTGGTTTAAAATTGAAACTAAAAAAGAATATGGTTAAAGATGAGAGGGCAAACTTGTAAGTTGAGTGATTTGTGTGTAAAAGACAAGTATACCCCTAATTACACATGTACTTTATGTATTAACACTTGTAAAACTCTTAAAATTTAGTGTCTTAATTTGCCCTTGTTTAGTGTATTATATATAGTATAGATAATAATAATAATAATAATAATAATAATAATAATAATAAGATATTTCTATGAGTTCTTAAAATAACTATAAATTTTCTAGAAACAAAACCGTAAAAATAGTTATAACCGATTGCAAATTACTAACTAATTAGTTGAAATTGAAATCCAATCTTTGCAGTTGAAAACGAATTGTATGTTGTGATCAAAACATGATCTAAAGAAAGCTAGTAAATAAATACAAGTGAAGAGGTAGGTCCCAGCAGAGCCCAGTTGGACCCGCAAGACTCACCTTGAACAGGGACGTCTGCGCAATGACCAACTGCTCCAGCAGGACCCACCATGCTCAAAGAACCTTACGCGCAGTACGCCAGCTGTACCCGCAGGGAAAGCCTCCCAATGGTGAAGTACCCCGCCTGTTCCCGCAGCTGCGGATACAAGCCATCAGGGAAGGCTACCCGCACTAACAGCAAGGCTACACGCACAAGGCATTAGCTACTTCAGTAGTCACATGAAGGAATGAGCAAGGCGGGAATACTCCCGCCTAAATGAGCCAGTCCGTATGCTTCTGGAAGGTCTTTCGTACTATACCTACTAAGGTATGGCGGAACAGACAATTTGACCAGAGCAGCCCATGAACCAATCACAGGGTGACAGCTCACCGACAACAATACGAGGAGGAGCACCCTCTAGTACTGTTTGTCACTATTAGCCGCTGCCTACTCACCAACCCTTACGATGGGACGTGCGCAGCCTACAGTTGGTGGAACAGTGCGTAGCCGGCAGTAAAGGAACAGTATACAGCCGACCTTTACTGTTGGCCGTAGCCTATCCACCAACCAGCATGGCCTGTGCGTAGTCCACTGTTGGTGGAACAGGAATACTATTCAGCCGGCTGTACCTTCTAGGAAACCTACCTTCGGCTATAAATACTCCAACACCTTGGAATGGTAAGGACATCATCTGATATCTCAATCTTATCTAGCAATCTCTTAATATACACTTATATTCAGAGCAATCTAGTCTGATTCTCACGCCGGAGGGTGGTCACAAGGAGGAACCCCCCCTTCTCAGTGACGAGCTTACGGTGTCTGTTTTGCAGGTCCCCTGAAGAACAACCTTCTCTGCTAGACCTCATCCTTGTGGGAAACATTACTTAACCCCCAGATTATCTATAATCTGCCCAGGGTTCACTTAGTGTTTCTTCATTGGCGCCATCCGTGGGACAAAAGCTAGAACTAATTCTTAGTTTTTCAGAGTTTCTGAAGAAATGGTTAACGTTACTCCGGTCCCAAGACCAGTAAGTGACCAAGAAACCCCGGTGACCACAACCCCAGTAACTGGGAACACCGGCGGTTATACAAATCTTACGAACACTACCCCGGCTACCCAAGCCGGGGCAAGTGCAGTAAATAATCCACTGGGTTCACTGATGCCCAGTTGGAAAAACGAACGAGGGTCCCTCGCCAAACACTAGATCAAGTGAAGGCGTGGGCCGAAGCACGTCAGAGAGAGTTCCAAGCTGAATTGGATGAACGTTTGCGTTCAGTTCAACAGGCTGACGAATTCGGCAGTACTCGCCAAAATCTCAATATGAACAGTGAGTGCGAGTACTCAGACGACGAGAGGGAAGAATCCGATACCGACGCAAACCCTCGCCATAAGGCGAAAGGGAAGCGTAAGGAAACGGACTTCCAACCAAAAAGAAATTTTGGGGAAGCTTTTAAACCAACAAATGCGGAGAGAAACCCGCGTGACTTCTCCAAAACCTTTAGACCAACTGCTACAAATGCAGGAAAGTCAAAGTTCGCAAGGGACATTGCGGAAGCAATCTCCCCGAGAAGTGCCAAACAAATGTCCAACATTGGCACTTATGATGGTCTATCCGACCCGGACGACCACTTGAACAGATTCATTGCGGGGGCAACCGTCAGTAACTGGACGGAACCCACATGGTGTTATATGTTCCAGATGACTCTGGTTGGAGCGGCCAGGGCATGGTTCGACCGTTTACCGGTCCACCACATTTATGATTGGGCGGACTTTCAGAATAAGTTCAGCCAGCACTTCAGCCAGCAGAGGAAATATACTGAAGAACAATGGACGATCCTCAACTGCGTTAGAGAAGAGGATGAATCTTTACTAGACTTCATCACGCGCTTCAACTCCAAAAAGCTAAGTCTCGGCAACATAAGTGAAGATCTTGTTCGCGCCGCTTTCATCCAAGGCACTGAATACCCAGAGCTTATCCGCACATTGACGGGTAAGGATGGCATGCCATCAACATGGGATGTCATCATGACGGCGGCAAAGCGCTTTGCTGAGACGGAGAAGCAACTGGGAAGGGATCTTCCCCAGAGTACACACCTCTACACGCAGAGGACAAGAGAGAACAATGTTCGGATCGCCTGGCAGAACAAAAAGAGGAAGCTAGGTATCTGGCAGTCAAGGGTAAACTTTGACACCTCATCCAGCTCTCACCCTCTTGGTGGAAGAAATCACACACACCCTTCAAGCCAAAAGCACCGGTGGACGCCACTCACCAAAAGCGTCACGGAGATATTTGCCACTGAAAAGCTACCATGGCCAAAAGCTCCAATGATCCGGCAGCGACCTAATGCGGATCAGAGTAAATCCTGTGACTTCCACGGGACAAAAGGTCATAGTACGGAAGAGTGTACATCCTTGAAGGATATTATTGAAGCATTCGTCAAGGATGGAAGACTGGCACACCTGGTGGCATCAATCAAGAAGGGAGGAAGAAACGACAACCGGTACCGAGGCAACGGACGAAAGCCCGTTGACATCAGCATCAACATGGTTCATGGTAAGATCAGAGGAAGAAAAAGGCGAACGACAGAACCATGTGCGTGGAAGGAAGCTGAGGTGCGCTTCCCGCGAGTGCCAGGAGGACCCAGCAAAGAAGGCCCTATCGTCATCAAAAGCCAGCTGGGGCACTACATCACTTCTCGCACTCTTGCTGACAACGGCGCCTCGTCAACGGTGATGTACAGGCAGTTCTTTGACAAGCTAGATGACGAAGACAAGGAACGCCTGGATACGATCTGCGCCTCGATGGAAGGGTTTGATGGCAGCACAAACACCCCCCTGGGTATCCTATCTTTCCCCGTCACTCTTACGGATGGGAAACACTCCCGCACAGAAGATGTGGACTTTGTCGTGATGAGGAAGCCACACCACACATACGACATTCTCTTCGGGAGAGACGGGATGGCAAGATTCAACGCCGTGGTATCCTCAGTCCACGGCATGATGGGATGGCCAACAGCTGAGGGTGTAGCGATGATCACCGGCATTCCCCAGGTATGCATCGCATCTGTCTCATCTAAACCCAAACCAAAGATGGCTAAACCAACCATCACCGAACCAGAAAGATGGGCCTTCAATGGCAAGTACCCTGACCAGGCCATCACCATTGGCCCGACAAATGTTGATCCCACACGCACCTTACTCAAGCGCCTATTACAAAAAAACGCTGACATCTTCGCGTGGACACCAGCTGACATGACTGGTGTACCCCAAAGTAAGGTAGAGCATAAGCTCAAATGCGATCCGGCTGTTACGCCGATCGTACAAAAGCGCAGAGTAATGGGGCCAGAACAAACTAACGCGTGTAGAACCCAAGTCAAGGAACTCCTTGACGCAGGCATCGTACGCGTTAGTAGATATCAAACTTGGGTTGCAAATCCCGTTATGGTACCGAAGAATAACAAACAATGGCGCATGTGCATAGATTTCAAGGACTTGAACAAAGCATGCCCCAAAGATTGTTATCCGTTACCCGAAATTGATCTTAAGGTGGATTCGTTGGCACCGTTCCGCCTTAAATGCTTCCTGGACGCGTATAAGGGGTACCATCAAATACACATGGCCGTTGATGATCAGGACAAAACCGCTTTTCGGACGCCCGATGGCACATTTTGTTACCAAATGATGCCATTCGGACTTAAGAATGCCGGGTCCACATACCAACGTCTGATGGACAACCAGTTTCATGCCCAAATTGGGAGGAACTTGGAAGTCTACATGGATGACTTGGTCATCAAAAGCCCTGACCCAGAAGCGATGTTGAAAGACATCGAAGAGACTTTCAACACGCTCAGGAAGATAAACATGAAGCTCAACCCGAGCAAGTGTGCCTTTGGAATGGAAGAAGGGAAGTTCTTGGGGGTCATCGTCACTAAAGATGGCTTCAGAGCGAACCCTGAAAAGGTCGAAGCCATTATCAAAATGGAATCACCTACTACCATCAAACAGGCCCAGACACTGAATGGACGACTAGTGGCACTTAATCGCTTTTTGGCAAACCACGCAGATAAGTCGTTTCCCTTCGTGTCAACGTTGAGAAACTGTTTAAAGAAAAAGCACTTCCGCTGGACACCAGAAGCGGAAGCAGCTTTTCAGGAGATTCGGTCACGCTTGATCGAACTCCCAACGCTCACGGCACCAAAAGCGGGAGAGGAGTTAATCCTATACCTTTCCGCAACAGATAGAGCAACCGGGGCAGTCCTGCTAGTAGAGCGAAAAGGCATCCAGATGCCAATCTATTATGTCAGCCGTATCCTAACAGACGTAGAAACCCGGTACTCTACCCTCGAAAAATTAGTCTTAGCACTTATACACGCTTCACGCAGGTTAAGACGATATTTCCAGGGTCACCCAATCACCATTCTCTCTAACTTCAAACTTGCAGACGTTCTAGGCAAACCCGAGTTATCGGGACGCCTAGCCAAATGGGCAATTGAGTTGGGGGAATACGCGATAAAGTATAAGCCAAGACCAGCCATAAAAGGCCAGGTTCTGGCCGACTTTATTGCAGAAGTGCCTGCATCGCGGGAAAAAGAGTGCCAGGAAGAGGCTCAACCCTCTCCAGCACAAGACATCAATGATGTCTGGCGACTCTACACTGATGGAGCAGCCAGTAACGAGGGTTCAGGCGCAGGGCTGAAACTAACCAACCCAGCAGGCCAAGAATACACTTACGCTATTCGACTGGATTTTCCAAGTACGAATAACGAAGCCGCGTATGAGGCATTCTTGGCTGGGCTGAGAATTGCGCGTAAGATGGGGGTGAAAAACTTGGAAGCCCACGTGGATTCCATGTTGGTAGCCAATCAAATCAACGGGACGTACACGGCCGTGAACGACACAATGGCCCTGTACCTCGCACAAGCAAAATCCCTTATGCGCGATTTCAACGACTGCAAAGTCATACACGTCAAGCGAAGTAAAAACAAATATGCGGATGCGTTAAGCAAGCTTGCATCATTAGCCTTCACCCACTTAGGAAAGGATATCCGCATTGAACTCCTCGAGGCACCTTCGGTCCCGCACAAGGAAAATTGTGTCATCCAAACCGGCACGGAAACGTGGATGACACCAATAATAAAATACCTTGCGGCAGGTACGCTACCAGAATCCAAAACACAGGCAAGAAAACTACGCTGTAAAGCACTGAATTATCAACTCATCGATGACATCCTTTACAGACGTAACTTTCTTGGCCCACTCTTAAGATGCGTGGACAACCAAGATGCTGACTACCTCCTAAGGGAAGTACACGAAGGCATCTGTGGAGTACACGCAGGTCCCCGCGCTGTTGTAGCTAAGCTAAACAACGCGGGATACTTTTGGTCGGGGATGCATACGGATGCACTGGCATATATCAGAAAATGCAGGTCTTGCCAGCTTTACGCACCCAACACGCACCGCCCGAAGAATGAACTTGTTCCAGTCACTTCTTCATGGTCATTTCAGAAGTGGGCCATCGATGTGACAGGCCCATTTCCTACAGCAGCAGGAAATGTTCAGTTCCTAGTGGTAGCCATCGACTACTTCACCAAGTGGATAGAAGCAAAACCCTTAGCCCAAACAACCGCAAAACATATCAAAAAATTTATTTGGGAATTTATTATTTGTCGTTTTGGACTTCCACAGAATTTGGTGAGCGATAACGGCACCAACTTTGCTGACAAGAAGCTACAACAGTGGCTGAAAGAACTTCAAATCACCCACACCTTTACCTCAGTGGCACACCCGCAAGGTAATGGTGAGGTGGAAAGAGCAAATAAGAGCATCGTCGAAGGCATAAAGAAAAGACTCTTGGAACACAGATCCGGCTGGGTGGACGAGCTTCCGCACGTCCTTTGGGCAAACAGAACGCTGAAGAAGGCCAGTACGGGAGAAACCCCGTTTAGTCTCACTTATGGCACTGAAGCCATGGTCCCGGTCGAAATTGGTTTACCCTCACCAAGGGTCTTGATTCAGCCAGAAGACAATGATACGGAAAGACGGTTAGACCTTATGCTAACCGAGGAACGCAGAGACTTAGCCGCAGTGCGTGAAGAGAACTACAAGCGACAAATGCAAAAGTACTACAACACGCGGGTAAAACTCTGCAACTTCAATGTAGGAGACTACATACTGCGTAACAACGAGGCTTCGAACCAAGAACGCCCGGGAAAGCTGGCCCCGGTCTGGGAAGGGCCATACATTATGAAAGAAGTCCTGGGAAAGGGCGCATACCGGCTCGAAAGGCTCGATGGCACTCCCATCCCAAGAACATGGAATGGAGCTCAATTACGCAAATGTTATATGTAGATCAATTCCAAACTTGTAAAGAAAAGGCCTAGAGCCACTTCTAATGGAAATGATTCTCCTTTCACAATGTGTTGATAGCCTTACCTTTATACTTATGAACTTCCCACACTGATGTGCCGGTATTCACCGCATAAATGGGGGAAGAAGTAAGTCGTTACGTGTGGAAGGCGGCAAAACCCGCATAAACACAACGCTAAAAATCTCTAAGTTTTAAGGAAAACCTACACGCAGGTCAGATGTAAGTAAAGTTTAGCCATCCTTGTAAGTGCAAGTGACGGTCTTACCCGCACAATCACGAAAAAGGAAGCAAAACTTCAACCTATCATCTACCACGTTCAAAGGTTAACTTATTCTGAACACTTAGAAAATTTCAAAGGATAAGATGAGGAAAACTTCCACGCAGGTCAGATATAAGTAAAGTTAAGCCATCCTACTAAGTGTAAGTGACGGTCATACCCGCACAATCATGAAAGAGGAAGCGAAACAAACTTATAATTTACCACGTTAAAAAGTTAACTTATCTAAGTACTAAAGAAATTGCTAAGTTAGATCAAAACATGCGTAAAATAAACAAGGCAAATAACTAACACAATCTTTATTTCATCAAATTCAAATATTACAAAGCTATACAAAAGCAAAAATCTACGCTAATGGTGGAAAGGGATCTTCAGAATCAAGCTTCAGGACCACCTCCACTTGGACCCGCTCCATCAGTAGAGCGTGGTGGTTCAAGGAAGGCTTTAAGAATATCCAGCCCATCATCAGCAGCAGCGACTTCGTTCACCTTCTCCACCACCGGATGCGGGAAGGCGGCATACTGGTTCATTGCTTGGTCGTAAACAGCTTCAGTATCAACATTATACAAAGGGAAGTTGGAAGGCGGGATGCCTTTCTCAACGAACCCTAGACCAAGCAGGAAGCCGACCTTTTCCCCATCCTCGTGAGAAGCGTTGAGGGCTGCGCTCATAGCATCGTCATAAGATGTCTCTGAGAAGACCCGATGCACAACCTACAAAGAAAAATACAAGTATTAGAACCTTTTCTATTTACAAAGAAAAGCGTAAAGACAAGAAAAGCTTACCTGAGACAACGCTTCTCGAATAAGCCATTCCTTGGCAACCAGAGCTTCTTGGAGGGCAGCTTGAGCTTCGTTACGGGCGCGTTCGGCTTCACTCTTGTTGAGGTTGGCAAGCAACACTTCTTTAGCCGCAGCCTCTTCGACGCCCTTTAGCTTCCGCTCAGTATGGTCAAGCACCCCCCTCTGGTCCAAGATCTCCTAGAGCTTTTTGGCGTCTTCCATCGCCAAGGCATCATGAGTCTGCTGGAGAGCCTCTAATTTGGCTTTAAGCTCTTCATTCTCCACGCGTAGAGGCTCAGCAACAGCTTCAGCCTTGGTGGCCCTCTCAGTTGTGTTCCTTGCAGTTTCCTTAGCCAGCCGAAGCTGTTCAATAACAGCTTGGGCAGCCTTGGAACGGGCCTCGAGTCGAGCCTGAACTTCAACCTCGAGGGCCTTGAAGGCCTTCTCCTTTTCCGCAGCCAATGCGGAAAGCCTTTGGTTCTCCTCCCGGACAGCCCGCGCCTGAGCCACTTCTTTAAGGCGAGCTGCTTTTAACTTGTCGTTTTCACGACAAAGCAGCTCGACGCGCGGCTGCATCCGGGCCAGGAGAACCCGAAGCTCATTGCTTAGCCTACCCTCCTGGTAGCTAGCCATGGCTTCCCCCAACGCACCACTGGGAGCAGCGTGACGAGCCCACTCCACGCACTCCACAGGGGTGCGAAGGGTTGTTCCTCGGCGAATGTTCCATCGTGGAACATACACTTCATTGGAATCCGGCACTGCAAAAAACATAAAGCAGTTAGGAAAAGATGATAAAATATATATATATATATATATATATATATATATATGAAAAGGGCCAAAAGAACCCTACGCACCTGTAGGGTCAATAACAGGCCGATAGCCGCCGAACCCATCACCTGAACCCAAGGGGAATCCGTCCAAGAGGTCAGGCAGATGGGAAGGTGGCAGAGATTGGCGAGAAGGCCCATGCGTACCTGATGGATCGGCCGTCGTTGCCGATGACGGGGGCATGGTAGCAGCCGCCGGGGTCGCCGCCGCGGAATCCGTAGCAAGAGTGACCGCCGGCTCGGTGAAAGATGCTGTAAAAATCGCACTCACAGCCGACGGTGACGTCATCTCAGCTGGAACAGTCGGCTCAAAGGAGTGAGCAACTGAACCAGCGGAAGCAGGCGCAGGCGCCTGGGTCGTCGCCTCGGGTAGGCTGACCAAGCCTACCGTCATTGGCGGAGAGGTACTCCTCTGCGCTCCACCCTGGAATGCGTCAACATCCACGCCTGCGTAAAGAAGATAAGTGTTAACGACATTAAACTATGAAGTTAAGTGTTAACGACATTAAACTATGAAGTTAAAGAAAGGAAGACTGTACTTACGGGTTTTCTTGAGCCTAAAGGTACGGAGAGGCGGGGACGAACCCGATGGAGCCGGCCTCTTTGCGCCGATCACCGTCGTCTTCTTGGGCTCTCCGGAGGTGACAGTCGCAGCCTCCGGAGCGGTGGTCTTATCACCGGATCTCGTGGCCTAGCGGGTAAACCTCCACGAACCGATCCACCGTTTGTTCTAGGATGGGCAACTCGTTCTCTTCCAGAGCGCGAGTACCCATCCGAGCGGGACCGTCAGCCTCCGGCGGGTTCAGGAGCGACTGCAAGTCGTTCCCCTCTGAAATAAACAGGAAAGAAGTTAGAAGAAATTCAGAATCAACAAAAAGAAACAAAGCATACCGTAAGGAACAGAGTTCGAACCGTATTCGAGGACGATCGGAATCTTTCGCGCATCCGCCTCCTTCCACACCCGGCTCATCCCCAACATCACCATCCCGGACTCCGCAAACCGGTAAACCGGAGATTGGACCCGGGATATATTCGAAAACCATTCCGCCTCCTCGTAGTTGGAGGCGTGAAGGCTGGGAAGTGCTTGCCCGTTCTTGAATTTCATGGCAAGGGGGATGGCGCGAGCGGAGATGTAGAAGAACTCCCTCTTCCACGAGCGAAGACTGCGCTCGGTTGCGCAAATCTTCAAACCCTTAACCCGGGTTATCAACGTATACCACCCCTGGATGCACCTCCAGGTGTAGAAGGTCATCAGGCGGTCAACATAGGGCTCAATGCCCAGAATCCGGCACACCCACTCGAAGTGGCGAATCTTGGCGATCGCCATGGGGTGCAACTCGGTCAAATGAACACCGTGCCTCTCAAGGACACGGTAAACAAACTTTGTCAATGGGAACCTAAGATTCCCATAAACAAAGAATGCAGCATAAACCCCGATCTTGCCTCTGGGGGCATCATACACCGTCTGGTGGGGTTCAGGAAACTCAGGCTCGAGAGACTCGAGCATGAACTTCCTGACGATGTAATGATACAGATCGCCAGGCAGAGCACACTGGCACTCGCCAGCAGTACCCTTGTCATCGGCTGTAGAATCGAGATCACGAGACGACATCTTGCAAAAGAAAGAAGAAAACGATTTCGGGAGAATGCTTGCCTGAAAAGGTGAGTATTCGCCGGAAATCGCTTAGAAGATGAGGAGAAGAGTGAAAGTGTGGATTACAAAGAACCCTCTCCCCCTTTATATACTAATCGCAATTAATGCGATGCATTTAATGCGGAAGAGAGAGAAATCGAAGGTGCAATGAAACTATGACACGTGGCGAAAAGCAAGCTGGCAACAGCTGTTGATAGGACGCATACCATTAATTTCGCGGCCACGCGCCCGAAAATTCGCGCCCACGCGCCTGAAAAAGCGTCTGGAATGACCATGTACTGTCATGTCACCATAACTTCCTGCACGTCCTGACACAGTCAGAAGAAACCGTCGCACGACGTTTCAGAGGTTTGGACAGTTCTTATCCTTCCACCAACTCTTCGAATTTCAAAATTCAAAATTCAAAAAGATTCAAAAGTAAGCGGGAAAATACCCCTTACCTTGGCAACCAAGTAACCATAAGACGGGTGCGGGTACAGTGTCAAGGCAAAACCCTTCACATACTTAGCACCCGCAGGGAATTGACGCCAGGAATACCTTGGAAGTAAAGTAACCGTAAGACGAGTGCGGGTACAGTGTCAAGGCAAAACCCTTCACAAACTTAGCACTCTACAGGGAATTCAAACCAAGAAGGATCTTCTGGGCCATGCTTGCAGAAACGGGAATAACATCCCCGCATGACGGGAACGTCGAGAACTATATTGTTTGAAACTCCAAGATGGAATTGGTGGTTTTAGCATAATTGATCACTATGTTGAAAACTACCAAGACCCCATGGAGAATCCACACAAGTGGGACTCAACGCTCCTGACGTGCGAGGAGGTTACAAACCTACCCGCTTCACACCCAAAGATCAAGCAGAAAAGTCGGGAATTTCTGCGGGACATCAGGAAAACCGCGGGAAGAATCACCACGGAAAACCTAAAAACTAAACCCTTTTCAAAACCCCTTGCTAAGTCCAAAAGTTCACCTCACTTATTAATAATTCATGAGAAGAACCTTGGACTGGGGGGACTTGAAGAGGTAGGTCCCAGCAGAGCCCAGTTGGACATGCAAGACTCACCTTGAACAGGGACGTCTGCGCAATGACCAACTGCTCCAGCAGGACCCACCATGCTCAAAGAACCTTACGCGCAGTACGCCAGCTGTACCCGCAGGGAAAGCCTCCCAATGGTGAAGTACCCCGCCTGTTCCCGCAGCTGCGGATACAAGCCATCAGGGAAGGCTACCCGCACTAACAGCAAGGCTACACGCACAAGGCATTAGCTACTTCAGTAGTCACATGAAGGAATGAGCAAGGCGGGAATACTCCCGCCTAAATGAGCCAGTCCGTATGCTTCTGGAAGGTCTTTCGTACTATACCTACTAAGGTATGGGCGGAACAGACAATTTGACCAGAGCAGCCCATGAACCAATCACAGGGTGACAGCTCACCGACAACAATACGAGGAGGAGCACCCTCTAGTACTGTTTGTCACTATTAGCCGCTGCCTACTCACCAACCCTTACGATGGGACGTGCGCAGCCTACAGTTGGTGGAACAGTGCGTAGCCGGCAGTAAAGGAACAGTATACAGCCGACCTTTACTGTTGGCCGTAGCCTATCCACCAACCAGCATGGCCTGTGCGTAGTCCACTGTTGGTGGAACAGGAATACTATTCAGCCGGCTGTACCTTCTAGGAAACCTACCTTCGGCTATAAATACTCCAACACCTTGGAATGGTAAGGACATCATCTGATATCTCAATCTTATCTAGCAATCTCTTAATATACACTTATATTCAGAGCAATCTAGTCTGATTCTCAAGCCGGAGGGTGGTCACAAGGAGGAACCCCCCCTTCTCAGTGACGAGCTTACGGTGTCTGTTTTGCAGGTCCCCTGAAGAACAACCTTCTCTGCTAGACCTCATCCTTGTGGGAAACATTACTTAACCCCCAGATTATCTATAATCTGCCCAGGGTTCACTTAGTGTTTCTTCAACAAGATAAATGAGCATTGTTCAGTCCTTTTTTGAGGGCTTTGTCAATCCATTTTAGTTAATAGTTAATTTATGTATTAACATTACCCTTTATGAGGGCTTCGTCAATTTGAATATAAAAAATTTGCCCAAAAATTAGTTTCTGTCACTGCTGCTCGAACGCATGTCACCACATAGTGTGTGGGAAACTCACTAGATAACAAAGAAACTCGTGTAAGTATATTGTTCAAATCTAGAAATTTTAAAAGTTAATCAGGTTTGACCATGCGTGAAAAATTTTAATTCTTATTTTTTAATACAAGTACATTTTTATTTTTCAACAAAAAGCCAGCAGAAAAATGTTAAAGAGTTAGTAACAAAGAAAAATGCATACTACAATGTTCCTTGGATTTTTTTTTTAATTAGAGTAACAATTTAGACCAAAATATAAAAAGTAAAACATAACTAAACCCATAATGAAGTAGCTTTTTAATTATATATAAAAGCAAATGCCTTTTAATTGTACAGTCTATAATTTTGATAACTGTATATCTGACTCTCGAAAATCATATACTATATTTTTTTTCTCCTAAAAACGGATAAATCGAGTGGCCCCGTGTCTTATACGAATTAAGAGCGAATGGTACATTAGAAATGATTTAAATGCATAACTTAGTTGCCCTTTCAGAAAGTTGTTTGAAGAATTTCAGATCCATGTCCTTTTCATTTTAACATGGATAAATTTACTTTTCTACATAATCTTCTTGGCTAAGTTATGCTCGTGATTTCTTTTTTAAACATAATATATAATTTATAATTTAAATTAGATATTTAAACTAATAACAATGTTATGTTTCATGTTCTTTTATGTCCGATAATAATGTTTCAAACACATTGTTTTCATAACTGAATAAGATCGTCTTGTTGGACTGCCAATAGGCTAGACAACTGGTACAGTTAAATTTTCTTAAACCAGACGCTTACTATTAATGGTCGAGTTGAATTGGCAAACCGAATGGTCAGATCGAATTTTATTTTATCTTTTACTTTTTTTCAATTTCAAAATCTCACATATTAATTCAATTAACTAGTGGTTCATCGATTCATCTTAATTTGTATATTTATTTAATTCTTCATATTTTGCTAATATTTCAAGGCACAGCAAATTCCATTGTTTTAAAGTGTCTTCGGTATATGAAATTCTACCTTTATTTAAAAGTACCCTTCAGGCCTTCAAGGGAAAAAAAGCATTCTACCTTATGATACAAAACATTAATTTTATAATTTTATAAAAAATCTCAAATTTTGATGAAATACAAAACATTCATTCATATAAAGGATTTGTAACCGTAACTATTATTGTTAATTACATGATAACATCATTCATATCACCCTCTTGGCTAGCGGACTAGTGGACGTCGATGAGGCCCCCCCTTAATTGACAGCTTATCGTTGGTGCTCTAGCGGAGGACGGGGGTGGGGATCTTTTCGTGTCTAAAACCAACAAGTTTCGATACCTTGATGGCTTGATGGTGGGATAATTTTGTAACCATCGGTGTGAGAAACCACATAGATCGAGCTTCTTTGGAATACGACACATCCACATATCAAACATATACTAACCTGGACGTAATAAGAGTGTCTCCTTGCCTCCTTAGACATTGGTGTACGTGCCCTTTTTTAACACTTTTCTCTTTTGTCACTACATCAGAAGTCTAGAATCTAAATCAATTCAAAATGTGGTGGTCTTGAATCATGAGATGAGTGGAGCACGTATAAAGTAATACGGATCTCGAAAATAATCCATGGCATATGGGCGGTACGCATTGGGGTGTACTTGGCTGCTATGGATCTTAATGAAGCAGTAGAAGACTATGAAATCCATGAACTCGGGGTATTCCTACCATGGCACAAATCAAAGTACATAAAGAGGAGACATACGTTGATAGTACGAGGATAAATAAATTAACTTGAATTTTCGAAACTTATTATGAGGGCCCTTTAAGTGAGCAAGAGATAGAGAAACATCGGCACATGAAAAGAACGTATAGCTGGTGGATATTAACAAATCCATCTTTTGCCCACTCCTTAGCAATCTACTAAGAAAAGTTTTTTACTAGGATGAAGAGGTAGGTCCCAGCAGAGCCCAGTTGGACCCGCAAGACTCACCTTAAACAGGGACGTCTGCGCAGAAACCAACTGGATCCGCAGGACCAACCATGCTCAGAGACGTGACGTTCTTACGCGCAGTACGCAAGCTGTTCCCGCAGGAAATGCCTCCCAATGGTGAAGGACTCCGCCTGTCCCCGCAGCCTCGGATACAAGCCATCAGGGAAGGCCACCCGCGCAGCAAGGCTACACGCACAAGGCACTTAGCTCTCGATCATTCAGTGTCACCTGAAGGAATGAGCAAAGCCGGGAACAATCCCGCACAGTGGCGGGAGGGGGAATACTCCCGCCCAAATAAGCCAGTCCGTACGATACGGGAAGATCTTCTGTACTGTACCTGACGAGGTATGGGAAAAAGATCTGACTAAAGATACGACAGCTTATGGACAACAGTATGGCGAGCAGCATGCTCCTGCACTGTATGTCACTATTAGCCGCTGCCTACTCACCAACTCTTGTCATACCACGTGCGTAGCCGGCAGTTGGTGGAAAAGGAATAGTATACAGCAGGCCTGGTCGCTATCAGCCGCTACCTACCCACCAACTACCAGCAGGGCACGTGCGTAGGCTACTGTTGGTGAAACATGAATACTGTTGCAGCCGGCCACACCTCCTTGGAAACCTACCTTCGGCTATAAATACCCCAAATGGTATGACCGTCTCATCTTATCTTGTATCATCATATTATACCTGATATCTGCTCTAGCAATCTCTTAATATACATTTATATTTAAAGAGCAATCTAGTCTGATTCTCACGCCGGAGGGTGGTCACAAGGAGGAACCCCCCCTTCTCAGTGACAAGCTCACGGTGTCTGTTTTGCAGGTTATCAGAAGAACCATCTTCTCAGGGTTTAACCCCTTGTGGGAAACAGCTATCTAACCCCCAGGTTACCAGTAATCTACCCGGGGTCCGGTTAGTGTTTCTTCATTGGCGCCATCCGTGCATAAAGCTAGAACTACATTTTTCTCCAGTTTTTTCAAACTTCTACAAAGATGGTTAGAGAAATTCCGGTAACCACAACCCCAGCTACTGGGGGGAATACCGGCAACACAGTTTTTACAAACACTACCCCGGTTACCCAAGCTGGGGCAAGTGAAGTAAATTTTACGAACACTACCCCAGTTACTCAAGCTGGGGCAAGTGCAGTAAATGATCGCCTACTGGGATCCACCGATACCCAGTTTGAGAAACGAAGACTCCCCCGCCAAACTCTCGATGAAGTTAAGGCATGGGCGGAGGCACGACAAAAGGAATTCCAGGCTGAGTTGGACGAACGCTTGCGTTCCGTACAACAGGCCGACGAATTCGACTACTTGGAGGATGACTCGGAGGAATCCGACTCCGACGCGAACCCTCGCCATAGGGCAAAAGGGAAGCGTAAGGAAACGGAATCCCAACCGAAAAGGCATTTTGGACAAGCCTTCAAACCAAAAAGCACAGGTGGAAGTCCACGAGACTTCTCCAAAACGTTCAGACCAAACGTTGCAAATGCGGGAACGTCCAAATTTGCAAGGGACATTGCGGAAGCAATCGCCCCAAAAAGTGCCAAACAAATGTCAAGCATAGGCACATATGATGGTATATCTGACCCCGATGATCATTTGAACAGATTCATAGCGGGGGCAACCGTCAGTAGTTGGACGGAACCTACGTGGTGTTACATGTTCCAAATGACACTGGTTGGGGCTGCTAGAGTGTGGTTCGATCGTCTACCGGTCAACCACATCTACGACTGGGCAGACTTCCAACAGAAGTTTAGCCAGCACTTCAGCCAACAAAGAAAGTATACAGAGGAGCAATGGACAATCCTCAAATGCGTTCGAGAGACAGATGAATCTTTGCTGGACTTCATCACTCGCTTCAACTCGAAGAAGCTAAGTCTGGGTAACATTAGCGAAGATCTTGTTCGCGCTGCTTTCATACAGGGCGCGAACGACCCAGAGCTCATCCGCACCTTAACAGGTAAAGATGGCATGCCATCCACATGGGATGCCATCATTACAGCAGCTAAACGCTTTGCGGAAACGGAGAAGCAACTGGGTAGAGATCTCCCACAGAGCACAAACCTCTACACCCAGAAAACAAGAGAGGACAACGTTCTCACCGCCCGATTAAACAAAAAGCGCAAGCTAGGCATTTGGCAGTCAAGGGTAAACTTTGACACCTCATCCGGCTTGCAGCATCGGTTAGGCGGAAGGGATAACGTACAGTCCAACAAGAACTCCAGATGGACGCCGCTCACCAAAAGCGTCACCGAGATATTCGCCACCGAGGAGCTCCCATGGCCAAAGCCTCAAATAATCCGACATCGTCACAATGCTGATCGGAGTAAATACTGTGACTTTCACAGGACCAAAGGCCACAACACCAAAGAATGCATAGACGTAAAGGACATGGTCGAAGCATTTGTCAGAGATTGGACGCTCGCGCACCTCGTGGCGCAATAAACGCTGAGCAGGCTGATGCGTGTAGAACCCCAGTTGGGGAAAACACGAATAAAATTTCAGCTTCAATATGGAGACTACATGCTGCGTAAAGAACGAGATCCCGAACCAGGTGCGTATCGGCTCGATGACACTCCCATCCCAACAACATGGAAGGGAGCTCATTTACACAGTTTGCATGTAAATCAATTCCAAATTTGTAAAGAAAAGGCCAAGAGCCACTTCTAATGGAAATGATTCTCCTTAAAACATTGACGCTGATGATTTTACATTTACATTTTTATGAACTATCAACACTAATATGCCGGTTTTCACCGCATAATTACGTGAAAAGTCGTTGCATGGGGAAGGCGACAAACCCGCATAAACCCAAAAAACGACAAACCTTCACGCAGGTCAGTTGAAGGGGAAAAGTTCAGTTATCCCACTAAATGAAAGTGCCGGTTTATCCGCATGAATCATGAGAGGAAACTGAACACTAACCTATCAACAACCGTGCGTCGAACGGTTAATTTATTAAACACTAATATGCCGGTTTTCACCGCATAATTACGTGAAAAGTCGTTGCATGGGGAAGGCGACAAACCCACATAAACCCAAAAAACGACAAACCTTCACGCAGGTCAGTTGAAGGGGAAAAGTTCAGTTATCCCACTAAATGAAAGTGCCGGTTTATCCGCATGAATCATGAGAGGAAACTGAACACTAACCTATCAACAACCGTGCGTCGAACGGTTAATTTATTAAACACTAATATGCCGATTTTCACCGCATAATTACGTGAAAAGTCGTTGCATGGGGAAGGCGGCAAAACCCGCATAAACCCAAGAAACGACAAACCTTCACGCAGGTCAGTTGAAGGGGAAAAGTTCAGTTATCCCATTAAAATGAAAGTGCCGGTCTATCCGCATGAATCATGAAATGAAACTGAACACTAACCTATTGACAACCGCGCGTCGAACGGTTCAAAACAAAAAAGGATAAGGAAAACCTACACGCATGTCAGATATGGGTAAAGTTTAGCCATCCTAAGTGTAAGTGACGGTCCTACCCGCACAATCACGAAAAAGGAAGCGAAACTTCACACCTATTATCTGCCACGTTCAAAGGTTAACTTATCCTAAAGGATGAGAAAAACCTACACGCAGGTCAGATATAGGTAAAGTTTAGCCATCCTAAGTGCAAGTGACGGTCCTACCCGCACAATCACTAAGGAGGAAGCAAAACTTCACACCAATTATCTGCCACGTTCAAAGGTTAACTTATCCTAAACACTTCGAAATTTCATAAAAAGATGAGGAAAACCTACACGCAGGTTAGACGCAGGTAAAGTTTAGCCATCCTACTAAGTGCAAGTGACGGTCCTATCCGCACAATCACGAAAGAGGAAGCAAAACTTCACACCTATTATCTACCACGTTCAAAGGTTAACTTATTCTAAACACTTGGAAAATTGCTAATTTAAACTAAAGTATGCAAGTCATATAACGTTTATAAAGCAAGGAATCCAATAAAAGAAACGGTCTTACCCGCACAAAAGATTTATATTTCATAAATATTCATTACAAGAATGGCCGGGTAACTACCCGCCTACATGAAAATAAATCTATACATGATAAATCTATCCTAGCAATGGGAAGGGATCTTCAGAATCAGGCTTCAGGGCCACTTCCACTTGGACCAGCCCCATCAGTAGAGCGTGGCAGTTCAAGGAAAGCTTTGAGGATAGCTAGCCCGTCATCAGCAGCAGCAACTTCATTCACCTTCTCCACCACCGGATGCGGGAAGGCGGCGTATTGATTTACTGCTTGGTCGTATACAGCTTCGGTATCTACATCGAATAAAGGGAAGTTGGAAGGCGGGATGCCTTTCTCAACGAACCCTAGACCATGCAGGAAGCCGGCCTTTTCCCCATCCTCATGAGAAGCGTTGAGGGCTGCGCTCATGGCATCGTCGTAAGATGTCTCTGAGAAGACCCGATGCACAACCTACAAAAGAATATACAAGTGTCAAACCTTTTCTATTTACAAAGAAAAGCGTGAAGACATGAAACCATACCTGAGACAACGCTTCTCGAAGAAGCCATTCCTTGGCAACCAGAGCTTCCTGGAGGGCAGCTTGAGCTTCGTTACGGGCGCGTTCGGCTTCACTCTTGTTGAGGTTGGCAAGCAACACCTCTTTAGCCGCAGCCTCTTCGACGCCCTTTAGCTTACGCTCGGTATGGTCAAGCACCCCCCCTCTGGTCCAGGATTTCTTGAAGCTTCTTAGCATCCTCCATCGCCAAGGCATCATGAGCCTGCTGGAGAGCCTCTAATTTGGCTTTAAGTTCTTCATTCTCCACGCGTAGAGGCTCAGCAACAGCTTCAGCCTTGGTGGCCCTCTCGGTTGCGTTCCTCGCAGTTTCCTTAGCCAGCCGAAGCTGTTCATTAACAGCTTGGGCAGCCTTGGAACGGGCCTCAAGTCGAACCTGAACTTCAACCTCAAGGGCCTTGAAGGCCTTCTCCTTCTCCGCAGCCGCTGCGGAGAGTTTTTGGTTCTCCTCCCGGATAGCCCGCGCCTGAGCTACTTCTTTAGCGCGAGCTGCTTTTAACTTGTCGTTTTCACGACAAAGCAGCTCGACGCGCGGCTGCATCCGGGCCAGGAGAACCCGAAGCTCATTGCTTAGCCTACCCTCCTGGTAGCTAGCCATGGCTTCCCCCAACGCACCACTGGGAGCAGCGTGACGAGCCCATTCCACGCACTCCACAGGGGTACGAAGGGTTGTTCCTCGGCGTATGTTCCATCGTGGAACATACACTTCATTGGAATCCGACACTGCAAAAAACAAAAAGCAGTTAGGAAAAGATGATAAAAAATATATATAAGTGAAAAAGGGCCAAAGGAACCCTACGCACCTGTAGGGTCTATAACAGGCCGATAGCCGCCGAACCCATCACCTGAACCCAAAGTAAATCCATCCAAAAGGTCAGGCAGATGGGAAGGTGGCAAAGATTGGCGAGAACCCCCATGCGTACCTGATGGACCGGCAATCGTTGCCGGTGGCGGGGGCATGGTAGCAGCCGCCGCAGTCGCTGCCGCAGAATCCGCAGCAATAGTAACCGCCGGCTCGGTGTAGGATGCTGTAAAAATCGCACTCACGGCCGGCGGTGACGTCATCTCCGCTGGAACAGTCGGCTCAAAGGAGTGAGCAACTGAACCAGCAGAAGCAGGCGCAGGCGCCTGGGTCGACGCCTCAGGTAGGCTGACCAAGCCTACCGTCATTTGCGGAGAGGTACTCCTCTGCGCTCCACCCTGGAATGCGTCAACATCCACACCTGCGTAAAGAAGATAAGTGTTAAAAGGATATTAAGCTATGAAGATAAAAGCTGAAGGAAGTTGTACTTACGGGTTTTCTTGAGCCTGAAAGTACGGACGGGCGGGGATGAACCCGATGGAGCCGGCCTCTTTGCGCCGGTCACCGTCGTCTTCTTGGGTTCTCCGGAGGTGACAGTCGCAACCTCCGGAGCAGTGGTCTTATCACCACCGGGATTCCCCGCCACCTCTTCGCTCTCAGTCTCCGAGTCAGACAGAGGCACCGGATCGGCAGTGGAGGCCACCTTC
This sequence comes from Bidens hawaiensis, assembly GCF_021521415.1. Lineage (NCBI taxonomy): Eukaryota > Viridiplantae > Streptophyta > Magnoliopsida > Asterales > Asteraceae > Bidens > Bidens hawaiensis. The sequence goes on from NW_027491271.1 coordinate 1,029,048, forward strand.
TCCTTTCCCTTCCCGCTGGCAGCCTTCTTCTTCCGCACCAACGGAGGACCATCTGCGGATTCCTCATCAGAACAGACGATTAGAGGAATTCCAGCAGAGGTTTCAACATTGAGGGGTCGAGGGTTGAAGAGCGCCTTACCTGGCCGCCTGGCGCTAAGGATCTCATGGCCTAGCGGATAGACCTCCACGAACCGATCCACAGTTTGTTCGAGGATGGGCAACTCGTTCTCGTCCAGAGCGCGGGTACCCATCCGTGCGGGACCATCAGCCTCCCGCGGGTTAAGGAGCGACTGCAGGTCGTTCCCCTCTGAAATAAACAGGGAAAAAGTTAGAAGAAATTTAAAATCAACAAAAGGAAAGAAAGCATACCGTAAGGAACAGAGTTCGAACCGTATTCGAGGACGATCGGAACCTTCTGCGCGTCCGCCGCCTTCCAGACCCGGCTCATCCCCAACATGACCATCCCGGACTCCGCAAACCGGTAAACCGGAGATTGGATCCGAGATATCCTCGAAAACCATTCCGCCTCCTGGTAGTTGGAGGCGTGAAGGCTTGGGAGAGCTTGCCCATTCTTAAACTTCATGGCAAGGGGAATGGCGCAAGCGGAGATAAAGAAGAACTCCCGCTTCCACGCGCGAAGACTGCGCTCGGTCGCGCAAATCTTCAAACCCTTGATACGGGTTGTCAGGGTATACCACCCCTGGATGCACCTCCAAGTGTAGAAGGTCATCAGGCGGTCAACATGGGGCTCGATGCCCAAAATCCGGCACACCCACTCGAAGTGGCGAATCTTGGCGATCGCCATAGGGTGCAACTCGGTCAGATGAACACCCTGCCTCTCAAGGACACGGTAAACAAACTTTTTCAATGGGAACCTAAGATTCCCATAGACAAAGAATGCTGCATAAACCCCGATCTTGCCTCTGGGGGCATCGTACACGGTCTGATGGGGTTCAGGAAACTCAGGCTCGAGAGGATCGAGCATGAACTTCCTGACAACATACCGGTACAGATCTCCGGGCAGAGCACACTGGCACTCGCCAGCAGTACTCTTGTCATCGGCTGTGGACTCGAGATCACGTGAAGACATCTTGCAGAAAGAAGAAAACGATTTCGGGAAAATGCTTGCCTGAAAAGGTCGAGTATTTGCCGGAAATCGCTAAGAAGAAGAAAAGGGTGAAAGTGTGGATTACAAAGAGCCCTCTCCCCCTTTATATACTAATCGCAATTAATGCGATGAATTTAATGCGGAGGAGAGAGAAATCGAAGGTGCAATGAAACTATGACACGTGGCAAAAAGCAAGCTGGCAACAGCTGTTGACAGGACGCGTACCATTAATTTCGCGGCCACGCGCCCGAAAAATCGCGCCCACGCGCCTGAAAAAGCGTCTGGAATGACCATGTACTGTCACGTCACCATAACTTCCTGCACGTCCTGACACAGTCAGAAGAAACCGTCGCACGACGTTTCAGAGGTTTGGACTGTTCTTATCTTTCCACCAACCTTTCGAATTTCAAAATTCAAAATTTAAAAATATTAAAAAGTAAGCGGGAAAATACCCCTTACCTTGGCGAACAAGTAACCGTAAGACGGATGCGGGTACAGTGTAAAGGCAAAACCCTTCACATACCTAGCACCCGCAGGGAATTGAAGCCAAGTAAACCTTGGCGAACAAGTAACCGTAAGACGGATGCGGGTACAGTGTAAAGGCAAAACCCTTCACATACCTAGCACCCGCAGGGAATTGAAGCCAAGTAAACCTTGGCGAACAATTAACCGTAAGACGGATGCGGGTACAGTGTAAAGGCAAAACCCTTCACATACCTAGCACCCGTAGGGAATTGAAGCCAAGTAAACCTTGGCGAACAAGTAACCGTAAGACGGATGCGGGTACAGTGTAAAGGCAAAACCCTTCACATACCTAGCACCCGCAGGGAATTGAAGCCAAGTAAACCTTGGCGAACAAGTAACCGTAAGACGGATGCGGGTACAGTGTTAAGGCAAAACCCTTCACATACCTAGCACCCGCAGGGAATTGAAGCCAAATATTCCTCGGCAACCAACTATAAGACGGGTGCGGGTACAGTGTAAAGGCAAAACCCTTCACATACCTAGCACCCGCAGGGAATTGACGCCAGGAATACCTTGGAAGTAAAGTAACCGTAAGACGAGCGCTGCTACAGTGTTAAGGCAAAACCCTTCACATACCTAGCGCTCCGCTGGGAATTGAAACCAAGAAGGATCTTCTGGGCAATGCTTGCGGAAACGGAAATAACATCCCCGCATAGCGGGAACGTCGAGAACTACGTTGTTTGAAGCTCCAGGATGGAATTGGTGGTTTTAACATAATTGATCACTATGTTCAAAACTACCAAAACCTCATGGAGAATCCACACAAGTGGGACTCAACGCTCCTGACTTGCGAGGAGGTTACGGACCTACCCGCATCATACCCAAAGACCAAGCAGGAAACTCGGGAATTTCTGCAAGTGACAAGGACTTCCGCGGGAAGAATCCCCATGGAAAACCTTAAAAAACCCCTTTTCAAAACGCTTTGCTTAAGTCCAAAAGTTCACCTCACTTTATTAAACACGCATGAGAAGAACATTGGACTGGGGGGACTTGAAGAGGTAGGTCCCAGCAGAGCCCAGTTGGACCCGCAAGACTCACCTTAAACAGGGACGTCTACGCAGAAACCAACAGGATCCGCAGGACCAACCATGCTCAGAGACGTGACGTCCTTACGCGCAGTACGCAAGCTGTTCCCGCAGGAAATGCCTCCCAATGGTGAAGGACTCCGCCTGTCCCCGCAGCCTCGGATACAAGCCATCAGGGAAGGCCACCCGCGCAGCAAGGCTACACGCACAAGGCACTTAGCTCTCGATCATTCAGTGTCACCTGAAGGAATGAGCAAAGCCGGGAACAATCCCGCACAGTGGCGGGAGGGGGAATACTCCCGCCCAAATAAGCCAGTCCGTACGATACGGGAAGATCTTCTGTACTGTACCTGACGAGGTATGGGAAAATGATCTGACTAAAGATACGACAACTTATGGACAACAGTATGGCGAGCAGCATGCTCCTGCACTGTATGTCACTATTAGCCGCTGCCTACTCACCAACTCTTGTCATACCACGTGCGTAGCCGGCAGTTGGTGGAAAAGGAATAGTATACAGCAGGCCTGGTCGCTATCAGCCGCTACCTACCCACCAACTACCAGCAGGGCACGTGCGTAGGCTACTGTTGGTGAAACAGGAATACTGTTGCAGCCGGCCACACCTCCTTGGAAACCTACCTTCGGCTATAAATACCCCAAATGGTATGACCGTCTCCTCTTATCTTGTATCATCATATTATACCTGATATCTGCTCTAGCAATCTCTTAATATACATTTATATTTAAAGAGCAATCTAGTCTGATTCTCACGTCGGAGGGTGGTCACAAGGAGGAACCCCCCCCCCTTCTCAGTGACAAGCTCACGGTGTCTGTTTTGCAGGTTATCAGAAGAACCATCTTCTCAGGGTTTAACCCCTTGTGGGAAACAGCTATCTAACCCCCAGGTTACCAGTAATCTACCCGGGGTCCGGTTAGTGTTTCTTCATAGGACCACCCGTAGTGGCAACGTTGCCACTGCGTTATGTGACGAAAACGCGGGGGTACACCGCCCCCCTGCGTTATGTGAAGCTTGTTTTTGGCTGCCTTGTATACAAAACGCGGGGGTTGGCACAGAAATAAAAAAAAATGGCCGTTGGGTGGGTGGGTTTTGAGCCGTTGGGAATTTAAAAAATAAATAAATTATATTAATTATATTTATACTATATAAACAAACCAAACTCATTTTTTTAACACACTCCTTCCACTTCTATACCAATTTATATCTTTTACACTAATATTTCTACCATCATGTTTCCAAACAACAACCAAAATATTCTTGGTTTCGGCCAATATGCCCGTCAAGGCAACCAAAATCCACAACCGAACCAATCTACCGCTCCGACGCCAACCGTACCCGTCTCGCAAATGTTTGACCCGCAAATGGCCGCCTACTTTCAATATCTACAAAACTCTATCCCAAACGCGGTGCCCGGTTTCCAAAACCCGACGGAGAACATTTTTGCCGGTTCGGGTTCCCAACCCGCCCCGGAGACCCAACCCGAGGTCGAGTTCGTGCCGGAGACACAACCCGTCCCGGAGACTGTAGGTGGTTCGAGCCAACGCGGACGTTCGAAAAAACACGCAAAGAAGCCCGCCGGCGAACATCGGGTTAAAAAGACAGTGATAGCGTGAAGTATCGACGAGTGCGTGCTATGTGCTCGTGCTTGGTGCCAGATATCGGAAGATGCCAAATGCGGTAGGTTTTTAAAATGCATATATATTTTTTTAAATTTCTTATAACAAACATTAAACTTGTAATGTTTTTATTTTTTTAGCGAACTATCAAAAAACGGGGGTATTTTGACACAAAATTATAGAGAGGTTTCACAACCTTGCCGGGGACTCGCGTCGAGAAAAAGATTCGTTACTGTCGAAATGGGGCGACATAAACAACAAATGTTCTGCTTTCCATACGGTTTTCTCTCGGATGAATCGAACTAGGAGTAGCGGTGTCTCGGACGCGGAAGTCATGGAAAACGCGTTGGTTGAGTTTCAACATAAGGTCGGCGGGACCTTCAACTACTTTGGCATGTGGAAAGATCTATTGAGGTTTCACCCAAAATGGGGCTTGGTGTTGGATGCCGAAGCCGAAGCGGACGGTGGCCCGAGTAATAAAAAGTCTAAAACATCGTCTTCGGTTGATCCAGACACGCCCCGTTCCGACGCTCGAAACTTCAACTTAAGCGATAATGACCCCGTGAATACTACCGACATGCCTCGGCCGGAGGGTAGAAGAACCAAAGGCAAAGGAAAGGGGAAAGGGGCCGGTTCGTCGTCGGCAACGGGTTCGAATCCCGAATTGGAAAGCCAATTCCAATAATGAACTCTCGACTCCAAGATTTACACCAACTTGGAACCCAACGACTTCAAGTAAATTTGGACGTCGTCGACCTACTTCGAAGGAATGAGATGGACAAAGACATCGAGATTTTATCAAACGAGCTATCCGAAGACGACCCGATAGTCTAATCTCTAAAAGCCACTCGACGAGCGAAAATTTTAGAAAAATATAAATGAGTTTTAGTTTTATTAGTATTATTTATATTTTTTTATTTTTAACTTGATGTATTTTTTTTTAATTTAGTTTAATGTATTTTTTATTTGGAAGTTTAATGTCATTTTTAATTTTATGTTAATTTATTTAAATAATTTAGTATTTAAAAAAACAAATAAAATTAATAATGAGTGAGGGCCACGTGACGCATAATCCCTGGTAGTGGAGAGTTATGACTACAGTCTGTTTTTGTACAAATCTATAACTCTGACTGGGCGCCACGTGACACATAACCCTAGTAGTGGAGCTTTATGACTACACATGGTCTAAGCTTTCTCTAAAATGTAGAGGTAAATGTGTTCAATAATCTTTATAACTTGGTAGAGTCACGTCAGAGGTCTCCATGCATCAGCTTCTCAGTTTCAAGTGATTAAGTGTTTGTATAATGAAAGTATTTTCGAAAGCTAACTTGATAATTTGTGATCTCTTAAGCATTTTTCAGAGCAACGGCATATTATTAAATGCAGGACTAGCAAGAAACTAACCGGGATAATACCTTCATATACTAGCAATTGGTGTAAAATGAAAAAGAAAAAAAAAAGTAAAAATCACGTACTTATAGTCGTTGTATAACAGTCTCCAACGGACATGTAAAAGACTAGATTTTGCCAAATATTACAAATCGGTTCCTAACTTGTTTCTTACCCAAAGTTCACTAGCCACCCCGAAATGACGGTTAGGTTCGGTTCGGTTCGGTTGTGAGTTTGAAAAGGTTTTCTTTTCCTAGAGGTATCCTCAAATGGGCTTTCTTTGGGCTCTTATTGTGAGTACAATTTAGGCTTTTTAAGAGATGGGACAGAAGAACTGGGCTCCCACTCTTGGCCTTTCTTTCTACACCACCATCAATCCTAGACTCCTAGTTATTATTATTATAGTTATAAGTCGGAAATCACGACTTCAATAACATTTATATTATTTAATTGTACTAATATCTTTACTAACTTTTCTTTTGAAACATTTTATAATGTTTTCTTTATTAATCGTGAATCTTTTGGGCCGCATAGAATGGGATATATATTTAGACCGTCTCCATTGCCAAGCCCGGCCTATGGAGTGCCTTTAATCCGATGTTGAAAAGAAAGCCGCATGTAGGTCATACAATAGAGAGGAAGGGAACAATGGGGAGCCATTAATATTTTGTATTTTTCAAAGCTTGGATTTATTACTATTCGGCGTCTAAACAAGTCACCAACACAATGAACACATAATTCTAAACGTAAAACATAATTCTAATCAACACATAAAATAATTTTTTACATATGAATATTTTATACGTGCACCTATTCGCCATGATTTTTTTTTTTAAAAAAAGTAAAGAAAAGTGTTGTCTATTATTGAAAAAAAACACATCTAATAATATTTATCGTTCTATATAAGTTTAAATTAGTTGATTTTAATAAGTTTTCGTGAGATAATGTCAAGAAAACAAGAATTTAGCATTATTATCCAAATAAGTGATGAATTAAGACCAAAATATTAGCTTAAAGCTCTTGTCCTGTTGTTGATGTAATATGAGTCTTATCATATACAATGCGAATTTTTTTTAAATAACACAATATGTTTTTTTAAAACTGTTTTTATATAAATATTAAGTACAATTTATAACTTTGGGTGACTATCACGTCTTCAGGTTGTATCCTGTGTTTTGCATACAATTTATCAAATCCTAAAAAGATAAAAACAAATTAAAATTTTGTTTGTGCTACTTGTTGGATGATACAAATATAATGGCATATATGTTATACTTATTCGGTGGAACGTGTTTGATATTTTATTTGAAGCCTCAACATCTAGCGTTAAATAGTTTTCATTTTAACATGCTAAGATAGAGGGATGGTGTACCAATATAAGGACACTTAACAAATACCAACTACCACATGGGATGCTAATTACCATTTATTTGATTGCTAAAATATCATAAGATGACCTAGTGATAAGATACTTGTATGAACGGTTTAAAAAAAAATCAGGTTCAAACATCCTCTTGATAAACATCTTGGGTTAGCATCTCCGTTCAAAAAAGATCTCTCATAATTTATTTTTTGTGTTGAAAATATAATTGTCTTGAGTAATCATTATTTACCCTACCATTACCAACCACCAGCCGGTAGTGACACATAGGTGGTCCAAGGTTGGTTAACCGAACCAGAATGTGGTTTTGTTGGTTAAGCTAACGCATCATTATGATATTTCGTTGATTGGTAGCCTAAATGAAGAAAAAACGGTAATATGAGATTTGGTTTCTTGGTTATTTGGTTAACCAATTAACCGTGCTTAATTGATTGTTCATGTTGTTTCTTATTATAGTTCTAGAAAATGAATAACTCTATATCAACTCACTAGGCTATTGACCCGTGTACGACACAGGTGGAAATATATAAACCGTATAACAATCACATGTAATTTTAAACGACAAGATAGTTTATGATATATATTTGTTATGACATAAATATGATATATGGTTGTTAATAATACAAGTACCAAAATAAATGATTATTAAACATAGTTTTCAACCAAAATAGCATTCAATTTACAATGCTTAGAAACATAAGTAAAACTTAAAAATAAAAATTCCTAAACTACAAAACACTTCCTTATAAACCACATTTGTAGTTTTATTTGTAACTTTACATTCTTTATCTAATATAAGCATTTTAACATTGTCTTTACTCTTCACTCGTGATAAAACTACATATAGTTGACTATGTGTAAACACTGGTTCTCGTAGGTATATGTCAACTCTTGTTAGTGACTGCCCTTGACTTGTGTTAATGGTCATTGCAAAACAAACTGCAACTGGAAATTTTCGTCGTTTCAATTTGATTGGAAGTTTCTTATCTGAAGGGATTAAACCACTACGAGTTACATAAGTGCGATAACCAATATTAGTACCTGAAATAACCTTTACTTCGATAAAACGTATGTCCAAGTTAATTACTTGTAACCTAGTACCATTGCACAAACCGTTCTTCGAATTAATATTTCGTAATAACATTATTGGGACACCTACTTTTAGAATCAATCTATGGTTAGACATTCATGACATTTTTAAACCATTTAGGAAATCGGGTGAGTGTAATGTTGGATCAAAACTAGGCCCAACACTATCAGAACTGAGGTATACAACTTCTTTTCCGGAAAAAACGATAAAAATCTGTCATTAATGTCTTGGACAACCTCATTTAAAGGTGCAAGTATGGCCCGTTCTTGAAAGTATCTAATATCATTAAAATTGTCCACCAATGATGGATATACAAAATTAATCAAATCAGAAATCGGATCAGATGAATCACATATCAAAAGATCATCTGGTATATGTATAATGTCTTGGCTGTCATTTTGACCTCCAAGTTTTCTTTCACCAAGTTCTAACAGCCATTCTGCAAATCTTCTGGTAGCTTCCATATCTGATGATTGACACCCGTCAACTAACCTCATCTATTTTTTTAACCTAAACACCTTGCATTTGGACCAAATGTGAGACGAACTAAGTGAAGCATTAACAATGTCACTCCGTGATCCATTTTATACCACTGGTAATATTTTGTCCAAAATCACCCCCAAAAACAATAACCCCCCCCCCCAAAAAAAAAGATCTTCAAACTGTTACGGTTACCATCTTTTAAAACATATTTTAAAGTCTCATTCAAGACTTCAAAAGCATGTTTATGTGTCATAGGAGCCTCTTCCCATATAATCATATATGTTTTCTTCATTAAGTTGCAAATATCTTGTTCTTGTTATTGAACATCTAGAATCTAATAACAAAACAAAATGCATATAAACATATGAAATCCTATTAACGTGTAAAAATTGAAATATTAACACGTTGGAAATGATACTGAGTGGTTGTCTTGCCGTTGACACCGCACGTTTCAAAAAGCGCATTGTCATGTAGCGTTTAAATGGTATACAAAAAATATTAAATTGACTATTCGTTTGAATTACTTCTCTTATTAGAAGATGATGATTCAATAATATTTCGTTTCTTTGATTTTGAAAATTTCTATAATATAATATAATAAAGTTATCATATGAAAAATGTGAACAACTTAAAAATGTAGACAATAAAAGCGTATATAAAGTGGCATATGATTGTATTGATATAACAAAGGATTTTACTCCACAAAAAACCAGCATACCTTTATATACTCCGAACAAAGAATATAGATTAACTTAAAACGGCATGAAGAATTAGAAAAACTTTCATCAAAAAAATAGTAAACCACCAAAATTGACTATTGACATATTGTGTGTTAAAATTTTTTATGTTGAATGGAGATCAAAAAAATGTGTAGGTTAAATACTATTTAAGTTTTCATAGGTAACTTATGGTTGGCAACTTTATGACAAACCTATGTTATGAAAAGACAAAGCTAATTCTTTAGCATAAATAATGTTTTACATTAACAAAAAAATTCGACAAATTTTACTAATTAAATGAGATAGCTGGTTTTGCTCCTCTATCGCCATAATTTGATTCATAAAGTTCGTTTGATTCAGTCAAAATATTGGCTAAGTTCATAGGTAATTGGTTAGACTAAATTTCTAAAAAAGAAAGTGATTATCATTAATACACAAATTCTACATCTTTAACTAATTAGTTACAAAAAAATGTGTTTCAAATATTTAACTAACAAATTAATTATAAAAAGATAAGCCTCTAATTTAGGTTAATAAATTATTTAACGGTTTTTGAATTTGAAATTCTAAGATTCATGATAATAAATAAAGATATTTAGGAAAATGTAATTATGACTTTTCATTATAAAATCATCTCAAAATAAACATTATAAGTTCTTAACAAAACAAAGTTCTTTAATAAAGATGTTGATCGAAAACATAATTTATAACGTAAGTATTGAACGTGCGAAAATATAAGGTATGAGATAAAGAAAAGGTTTTTATGTTGGTGAAGCGTACGAATTATAGTGCAGTAAAATACTTTAAATTATGTCAGACTATATATATATATATTGCGATTTATGGTAACTCCCTATATATTTAAAACAACCAACATTCTGTATTCAATATTATTAGTGTGTTGTGAATTTATGTGAAAGAAAAATGTGTTGATAAAAAATGTATACATCTTGGTATTTAAATGTTAAGAATATACAAAAAGTTTATTGGTAGACATTTGATAACCGAAACCATACATTAATTTAATAAATCTATGTTTTCTAAACGTTATTTGAGTTCTATAAAAACGGAATTACATTTGTTAATACAAATAGCACAATCTTTCCACAAACGGAAAAATTATTATGAGAGTTAGAATTATAATTGGAAGAAAAATAATTAAGCCAAAATATAAGTCTTCAATTTAAATGATTGGAAGACGAATATTAAAATGTTTAACTCGCCAAAAATTTATGTATAATAATAGAAGCATCAAATTCTGGTAATTTTGAGGTATACTTGTTTCGTTTAATAAAGTTTGTTAATTGAAATTAAAATTTTATTGGAAATATATATATATATATATATATATATATATATATATATATTGGAAACTAAATGTAATGTTTGAATAAGTTGGTTGTGGCTCAATGGTAGAGCACTCACTTTACAAGTGAGAGGTAGGGGGATCAAACCTCACTACCACCAACTTATATGGGAGATATGAGGGATGACCCTGGCTTGTCAGGGTTCGAGTCCTGATCTCACCCGGTTTTACCGGCTTCTCGCTGTCGTGCCGTTTGGCGGGCGTGGGGGTCGGGTTTTATCCGGTGAACCCCTCAACAGGTGGACCGCTAGGGGCTCCGTCCGTCCGGACTAGTGGCCGGCTCGGGCTACCTTTAGCCAATGGGGGCCACGTACGGGGTACCCGGCGTTACTTAGTTGGCCGTTCAAAAAAAAATGTAATGTTTGACTTTGTAATATAAAATCAAAACATAATAATACTATATAACATCACACACATATTTTAAAAAAAGTATAACATGTAAGTGACTTTGTAATAAATGTGTAATTTTTGACTTTGTAATATTATCAACCCTATATGATCTTTAATAAATCATATCATCTACCAAAAAATAGTTTTTTAACAAATACGCCGAACATATAATTTATAATGTAAGTATTAAACATCATAAAATATATTGTACCATATAAAACATAATCAAAACTTTAAATGTAAATAAGAATCAAGATTCAATAAAATACATTACCTTATTAAAAAGTATATATAATTGGATTTATTGCAACTTATAAATTAAAATGGGCGGTATAAATAACAAAATGATAAAATGTATACAATATAGTTTCTTCAAACATAGAAACCCCAAATTTAATTTACAACAGGTTTTTAGTTGTTATTAAAGTTTTACATTAAATATAAATTAAGATATTAACCTAATTTGATGGTTACAACACATGTCATGATTTCCAAACATAAATCGTGGTACACAAACACCAAAATCCAAAAATTCCAAGCCTTTGATGATTTACAAATAATCAGTTGATCTTCCTGTAACAGACATGTTTCCTAAACTTACCTATGTAAAATGAAATATTATTTAATCTACATAGTTTGTTGATACAATTGATTTCATTTTTTATATGATTTAGTTAAGCTGTATAATGTATATAATTATTTGAGTTATAAGTATAAAAAAATTGCAAAAATTAAAAAAATTATCAAGTTATAAGATATAAATTGTAAAAATTAAAAATTATTTGAATTAATAGTCAAAACAAAGTTTGATCATATAAAAATGCATTAATTTACATGAATTGTGTAAGTTACATAAATAAATTTGTCATCTTTATTAGTCTTTATTATTTTGGGAAACATTGACTAATAAAAAAAATAGATATTAAATAAAAACATAAACACATAAATGTGTATTATTTTAAAATGTAAAGTCCGATAATATTAGAAACTATAAAAATGTTTTAAATTTCGTTGACACTGGTGATTTAATTGCTTATGATATTAAATTTAAATTAAAAATATGAAAAAAATATTAAATAGAATTTGACCAATAATGATAACCATGGAAATATACTAAAACGATTTTGAAAATGAATCAAAATCACGGAAATATATTAAATAGACTTTGGCCAACAACGATATAAGATTGATTATATAAAAATTAATTAAATTATATGAAGTGTGAAAAATACATAAATACATGAATAATAAAAAATATATTCATCCAATCTTGTACAAAAGATAAAACATTTTTAAATACTCAATCCATGACATTAGCTATTCTAGTTTTTTTAAGGGGGGGGGGGGGAGGGCATAAGCTTAAATGATAAAATTAAATAAATGTTGAATAATATATTATTTGGACTAAACGGATGTTTGGGTATTAACCGGAATAATGATAATTAAATACAATAACAATTAATAGCACATAATATTTGAATTACCAATTATAGAATATTTGAACTATGTGAACAAATGTAAAATTGATATTCTAATGTATAACCGGAATAATTACCAATATCCGGAAAAATTGATTTTGCAATAACTATACCCTGAATAATTAACAATAACAAAAATATTTTAATTTCAAATGCATGTATCAGGAATAATAAAAACAATAAAACCAATTATTGAAAGGGAAAAGAAAATGAATGGACAATGATATAATGAATAATATGAGAATCGGGCATTTGAGTATCAAAGAACCTTATCGGAAAAACGCAACAGTTCAACATCTCAATTGAATCTTGGATTTGATATAGAACCTAAAGAGATTATAAGAAAACCATATAATAAATAATTTCAATACAAACAAAAACGAAAAGAAAAAGACTTGTCAATAAAATAATGAATAATATGAGAATCGGCCGTTATAGTATCAAATAAAACCTTACCAGAAAACCGTAATAGTTCAACATTTCCATTAAATCTTGGATTTTGATATACAACTTAAAGAGATTATAAAAAAATCATATAATAATTAAAATAATACAAACAAAAAAAAAATAAAAATAATTGTCAATATAATAATGAATAATGTGAGAATCGGCCATTAGAGTATCAAATAAACCTTACCGGGAAATGATTAATCTCCCTTACCAAAACAGGCGATGGTGGAGGTAGTAATCCGAAACAGACAGAGAGAGAGAGAAATTAAAATGATTAGGGTGTCAAATCTTAAGGTTTATATAATGTTATTAAAATGAGATTATTTAGTAAGTTTTTGAATTCTAATAATAATAGAATAATTAATATCATAATTACATTAATAATTTCAAAAATATAAAAGTCAATATTGATTTAAAATTTAAATACATTAATAAGTTACAAAAATATAAAAGTAAGTATCATTGATTTAAATTTTTTTATGAATATGTGGAAATTATAAGTGTGGAAGTGAATGACATTGATGCATATGTGGATAGTCTAGGAGAAGGACATGTAGACAACACAAAGGCTTATACCGTATTTATAACCATGTGTAAGAATCCATATATTTATAAACGGTTTAAAGTAATTTAATTCAAACCATGATTTCTTTCTTTGTTAAGAAACCGAAAAGGAATTAGCCAAAATTTATAAGGGAGTCAAAATATAATACAAATTCAAGCATTAATTCCTATAGAAAATAGAATTCAATGTAAATTAATAAATCGTTGACCAATGATCATAAGTATGAAGTTATTGATTCTATTTTAAAATAACTACCATTTTAATTTATTTTTGAATTATTTAATTGAAAATCGTATTTTTGAATTATTAGCTTATTTAACCATTTATTAGGATATTGAAAGAACGATAATTTAAACCGTTATTAACAATTAACATGTTATTACGCCATAAGCACATGTTTAAATAGCCTCTATAAAAAAATTAAGTTTACAAAATTTGAAAAAGCGTTTTTTTATCTAAATACACGTATAAAAATATAAAATCTAAACGGGTAAGGTTTCGGGTTAAAAAATTGACGAATATCACCATTTATAAAATCATACAATAAGAAAATGAATTATCATTTATCAATTATCTCATATAACTAACAAACGGGTCATAAAATATTCGGATTAAATGAGTCATGAGTTATAAAACATAATAAAGGGGAGCATTCAATATGATGTCTTTTTTAATTTAATATAGAATTATTTTAATAGTAAGAAATTTTAAGATTACAAGTTATTTATGGCAAATCCAATAATATAATTAATTGAAATTAATACAAATGGGTTGTTTAATATTTTATTTTATTTTAGAATTATTTTATTATCAAGAAAAATAAATAAGTGGTTGATATAAATGAAAAGATTAGGAATAGACCAATAGAAAGAGGGCATGTGGACACAAACTCTATTGTTTTAATATATATATATAGATTCGTGAGACACTCAAATACTTTAATTTAAAAAGGTGAAACTATTGGGTTCAAGTGGTCCGTAAATGATTCATATGACCATTAAAAAACATAGTCATCATTTATTTTTTATTCTTGAGTTTTTTATTTAAGGGTTTGAAAAAAAAATATAAGAAAACTTTTTTTTTCCATTCTTGAGTTTTTTTAAGAAAAGAAAGAGAATGGAAAGAAAAGTTAAGGTTTTTTCTCAAAAACTTTCCAGTCAAATATGGCCTGATTGTGAAGGAAAATTTTTTAGCTCATTACAATATTACTAATTTACCTTATCTCAATTTTCCTTTTCATGTTGCTATGATGACATAATTGTAAAGTTACAATTTTTTTCCCTATCTTTTCCTTCCGATCTAACTCAAAAAATGTAATTAACACTTTATATTCCTTATTTTATTTTTACTCAAGAATGTCTTTTAAGTATATAATTTATTTTCCTTTTCCCCCCTTCCAATCACATCATTTATTTTCTTAGTATTTTGCCTTCGGGATTTTTTATTTAAGGGGTTGAAAAAGAAAAGATAATAAAACTTTTCTTTTTTCATTCTTGAGTTTTTTTTTTAAATAAAAGAAAGAGAATTGAAAGAAAATTTAGGCCTTTTTTTCTCCAAAATTTTCCAGCAAAATATGACTTGATTGTGAAGGAAAAGTTTATAGCCCATTATAATATTACTAATTTACCATATCTTAATTCTCTATTTCATGTTGCTACGAGTACATAATTGTAAAGTTATAATTTTTTTCTTTATCTTTTCCTTCCGATCTAACTCAAGAATATAATTAACACTTTCTTTTCTTTTCTTTTATTTTAACTCGAGAATTCCTATTAAATATATAATTTTTTTTCCTTTATTCTCTTATCCAATGTTATCATCTCTTTTTCTTGTATTTTAAACCCTAGAATGCAGAGACATGTGTAATACATGTAATATATGTATGTGACGGTGATTTATCACAAGCTGGTTTGCTTATATCAAAACTTTAGTTTGAAAATTAGGTTGTAACACGTTTCATAACATACTAGTTTTTACTTTTTAGAATGCCAATTGGCTTGGAGATGATTTGATTAGACATTGACACCGATTTGTTGTATTAGGAAAATAGATGGTTTAGAAAACTACTATACGCTTTTAGGTGATTTCAAAAACTACACCTCAAACTATGGAGCTTGCTCGAATAGGTAGCAAACTCGTCGTGTTTGCTAAAACCTGAAACGATAAAAGTTTTTATTTAATTATATTTTTCATCTTACTGTAAAAAAATTTTAGAGTTGTATTACGAATAAAGTTTTTTTTCTAGTAATTTTATTGAAAACCGAGTTCCCTGCTTACTTGAGATAACTCTCTGATTCTACACACAGTTTACAAAAATCTAAAAGTCCTTTTATGTGTTGCTACATGTAAACTATCAATCTAGTGAAGTGTTCAAGTTACCCGGAACTTTAAAGTTACTTCTCAACCAACATGTTTTGTTATCTTTGTAAATTATAAACAAATTTAGTACTTGGTTGACAACATGTTTTGCATATGCTAAAAAAACAAAAACAAAAAAAAAATTGTAAATGCTAATATAATGAATAAACATAGTTTTTAGATGTCAAAAAAACTGTGCAATGGTAACGTGTATTTACGACCAATGGCATCCGGTGATGGTTAAAACTTGATATCTAAATGTCTTAAGTTCGAAACCTTACTTAAGGGGGTTTCCCCCTCAATGGTTGGTTTCCTTCTTGATAATGTTCTTAGGTGAACTAGACGTAAAACGTTAAAATTAGTTTGGACGATTGACATCTCATATAAAAAAACTCATTTAAGTGTTTAGGATGTTTTAAACGTTGTTAAAAAGAATAATAGATAATACATAAATTTTATAGATTTAAACATGTGATGTTTGGGTTATTATTACAGAAAATAAAGGCTGAAGTGATTGATGGTGAAATTTTTGATTTGAGTAGACAAGACATAAAGCACAAACCCACAAGCCAATAGGCTAAAATCTAAATTACCGACACCAAAATTCACCAAATTTCACCTAAATTACTAATTAAGGAGACGTGTGTAAGGCTGAGGGGTGTGGGGGGCTCTAACGGGGGCGCGAGTGGGGGCTCCAGCCAATAATATTGTGACGTGTGGCAGAGAGAGAAACTGGATAAGATGGGTGTTGGAGCCCCCACTGGAGCCCCTGGCCCTGGTGTGGAGGGGCGCGAGCAGGGGCTCCAGCGGATTTTTTTTTTATTTTTTATAAATATATTCAAAAAACGTATTATTAAAAAAAACTCATAAATTATTAAAAAAAACACACATTAAAAAAAAACATTAATATCTAAAAATAAAATAAAAATTAAAGTACTAAAAAAACATTATTCTTATTCTTCGGCTTGGTCTTCTTCGATCAACCTCTTTCGGATACGTTCCTTTTGCTTTTCCATCAGCATTTGATCGACCGGATTTAGGTTACTGAAGTCTCTTGTAAGGAAGTCCAAATCTCTCATTCGATTTTGGGTTTTTTTTGAAGTTGTGGTAATTATTTTATGTGATTTTGGGTGTGGTATGTGATATTGGGTGTGGTAAGGTTTATATAGAGGAAAAACTTTTTTTTTTTAATAAAATTAAAGAGCCCAACGGCTCTTTTCTTCATCCCAACGGCTCCTTCACGCATTCCCAAGCCACCTTTACGCCATTTTCCTCCCGCTACCGGCCTTGCGCCCGCCTTGGTTCTCGTGCTCGCGCCCCTCTCGCGCCTCGGTGGTGTGGTGCTCGCGCCCCGGGGCGCGAGCGGATGGGCTCTCGCGCCCCCGCTGAAGCCCCACACCCCTCAGCCTAACGGTGAGGAGAGCTTGAAAGGGGGCTCGGCCACGTAGGCACCATACCCAGGGAACACCGCATCCTTGTTTTATGAGTGCGGAGTGGGTGGGGTTATTTGTGAGCTAGGATGCTTCAAAACATGTCAAGTAAAATGTCTATATTGCCCAACGAGGATGCTCGTTTAAGACTAAGGTAAAACATGTCAAGTAAAATGTCTATATTACACCGGTGTAACTGCATGATGAAAAGAATACATATCATAGTTCTCATTCTTAAGTAATCGACTAATCTGCTATCTCCAAGACAATGCATTAGTAGATTTAAGTAATCGACTAATCTGTTATAAATTTCAAAGAAGAATATTTAAATTTTTGAGAGGGCAAGAAGATTTTGTTAGAAATAACCCAATTATGTGATCATCATAATCATTTAATTAGTGTTTATCAAGATGACATAACTACAAGTCCCCATACATTTACTTGATGAAAGTATTTGTAATAAGTTGAGTGAGCTTTAAGATTTTCCTTTAGATGCCTTTTAATGGAGAGAATACAAAGAGTTATATAAAACTCATTATTGTTTATTACATATATCATTAGCAGTATAAAACTCAAGAACAATAATGAGATTTCTCTCCCAATTCTCCATCACTCAAAGAAATCATAACGGGAATCACTATGGTTTCATTACCATCATCTTCATCAATGATTACGTTTAAGTCTTATTATATGTTGATATTTTGATTGATTAACATAATTAGGGTTCTATGTTTTTTACCGATATATCAACAGATTTAACAATTGTAAATTGACAACAAACTGGACACATTTAATACCATTTAATTACCTCTAGATGTCGTGAACACTCGTTGACATAACTGCTATCAATTATGCTTTGGGCTTTTGATCGAGAAGCTAATAGCATTGCATGATACCATCGCATGATTAATTGTGTAATTGCATAGAGCTCTTAAATCACGTTACCGATTAAAAAAACATTGATTCATGTTGACATTTTTAGTCCATGCTTTTGCTCAAGTCAGTCAGCAGCATGTTTTAGCATCGACTTATTTCAATATACGACCACCAAAAAAAGACATGATTTAATCTAGAAATATCACAATCAATCAATATTCACTTATTTAAAAACTCATCAAATAAATAAATAAATATATCTTGTATTTAATATATATCTTCCCACTAAATAGAGTATGTTACATGTTGCATCAAGTACACCACAAAGAATTTAAATGTCACTACAAAGAAAAATCAGCCACGAAATTCCTATCTAGTCCGTACAAATCGATAATACAATCTAAAATATCTCATCATTGATGATAATATGCTATTCGGATCATATCCGAATAGGAAACCGGATCCAGAAGCATGCCTTTCAAGATGGTTGGAGCACGAAACGTCTGCCACGACCCAAATTAATAAAACACAGCCAACGATAGCATAACAACTGCCATGATTGCCGCATGAATGTAGGTATACTGTGGAGGAGCTCCGCTGTTTATCATCGCATCTGCACCTTCAAACACCATACCGTCGTTAAACTCCGGTGTCGCCTTTGTCGGGGTTTGTTGACCGTCCGTTGATTTCTTGCTGTAATAAAAAAAATCATTTTTTATCAGTTAATAAACGTGTCAGCTTGAAAAGAAAGTTACCGTTAGATAAAAGGTAAAATAAATAAGCTGTCACTGATGAAAAATCTAGACATGAAATGACGAGTCTACCCTTTGTATAATCATGGCTGTTGGAAAATATCGGGTGTGACTGAGGTCTCAAAGATTTTTTTTTTGAACGACCAACAAAAACAATATAATATAACGTGAAGAAAAAACAACATACACCCTCGACTAGCAAGGAGCTAGACATACCAAAAGAAACCAACACCACCCTATTACAATCAGTGGCCATGCCACTCAAAAACCAAACACCTAAAAAACATGGTAAAACAGAACACTTAAATATCAAAAGCGTTCCATCTATCCCAAGATAAGTTCGAATCTTTTGACCTGCTACGAACCCACAAGAGACCCAAATATTTAATCTCACCAATCACGCTATGCAACCGAGCCGGCTTGAACTCAAAGATTAATTGGTAAATTAAATAATTAGTTATTATTTGGTGTAATTATTAACTTTCTTTATTAATTTTTTACCCACTACCAGTTACGTACCACAGGTATGAAACTCTAAAAAATAATAATAATAATAATAATAACAAAATTTTTATCGTCAAACCAAACCAGTTTGGTTTTAATGAAAGCAAAACAATCGGTTTATTTAACAATCAAATATTAAACAAGTTTTAATAATCTAGAACTGAAAATTTGAACCGTTAAACTTGCGTTTTACCATGGTAAACAATACCTAAGAAATGTAAACCAGTCAAACTAGCTAGAACCAAGAGGAGGATCCGTTCACTCAACATCATAATTTGCTGGATTTTTATATATACAAGTATTTTTAGTAAAAGACAGTAGTCGTGCCCCAAGTTGTAACCAACACCATATATATCTTGTAAAATGAACCAATTAATGACCAGTAGACTATTGTAATTGGTTCAACACATAAACTCAAACCGGTTGATAACTGTTGCTACAACAAAGATAAGATCAATGATAGTGAATGGGTTGGTTAGGCTAACAAGCTTCAAGGGTTCAGGTTAACCTAACGCAGGTCGTGGTGTCCCTCTACGTTTGCAAAACGTAGAAGGAGGTTCACTAGTTAGTTGTTTGTTGTTTTAGTTCACCAAGGATTCGAAACCGTGATGTTTGGAACCGGTTTTAGGATAATGTTCTTGATGAAGCTATGAAGTTATTGAGGTGAGAAAGAAATAAGCTAAGAGCATATTTCTTAAGAAAGAAGAGAAGATTAGGGAGATGGTGTTATCTGCCCAGATCTATTGTGTGGATGTTTATGGGTAAGTCTTTCTTATATAAGAGAAGAGACTTAAGCATTTCGTCCAGTTGTAACTAAACTAGTTCCCCTCCAGTTTGCATAGAGAGTTGACCTTTGTGGGCGGGAAGGTTTGGACCGCTGGTCCATAGTTAAAATAATAATACTTTATCTGAGCATGTCCTTTGGTCAGAGGGGACAAGGATGTGAACAGTGATTTGACATCGTACTGTAGCACGTGGGTACTTGTTTACATAAGTTTGGGCGGGAAATGAAGCTTTTAACCTTTTAACCCTTTTAGCGTTAATGTGTTTCAGCCATTTTATTATTTCCTTGGGCTACCCCCGTCATCAGCCCCCCAAGTCAGAGGTGTTTGAGGAGTATGCTCAAGGGCTTCTGACTTTTGCACACATTTTGTTTATTGCTTAAAGGCTTCAAGGCTTGTAGGCTTCGAGGCTTTGTTCAGAGTTGGTTATTTTTTGAAATGTTGATAGGACAGTTGATGTGATTGTAACTGTCAGATTGCGGTTCCCAATAACTGATTTTCAATAATGAATATAACTGTTCATTGTCTTTCATTTTTCTTTTATAGTTCCACATTTTCTCTGAAACATCCATCGAGTTTTCTTCAATCTTTCATCAGGTTAGTTAAAATCCTTCCCATTTCTTTTCAAAATTATGGTTGCTAAAAAGGATTTGTCGGTCAGCTTTTCTCGATTAACCCAATAAGAGGTTGAATCGTTCTGTATTGAATGGGGGATAGGGTTAAAGTACAAACCGGTTGCTCCGCCGGTCGATTCTTCGATTGATCGTTGTCCGGCGGGCTTCATTGCTTTATACCGTCGTCATTTTGAATTTTCCAATCTCCGGCACCCTTTTTCGGTTTTTGTTTTGAATGTTTTGGAGTATTACCGTATATCGTTCGGTCAAATCCATCCTTTAGGGCTTGCTAGGGTATTGCATTTTGAGGTTTTGTGTAGAGCCCTAGGTTATGACCCTTCGTTGTTGAGTTTTCACCGTTTCTTTCGCTTAGCAAAGAACGGCGATTGGTATACTTTCGAACATACTAAGGTCGATACGTGTTTGGTTTCCTCGGCGGTTACAACCCTTGGTTCTTGGAAGGATCGTTTTTTCTTTGTTTCCGACTATATCCTTCCATTTAAACCCGTTTGGCGACAACCTGAGGCAGTTTTAAATGAACCGGAGCCAGCCGAATCAGAGTTAAATGAGGCTTTCTTGAAATCGATTAGAAAATGTTCATCGCGTCTTCGTCCTTTTCCCGAGCACCTTCTTGTGTTGTTAGGAATTAGCAAACTTTGGGATAAGCCTAATCGGGATCCCGTGCTTATGAGGGATAATAAGGGTATGTATTTGTTTATCCCGTATTTGCTTTATCTTGTTGGTTTGTTTGTTAATGGGTTTCTTTTGTGTTTTGTAGTTATGTCTGCCTTAGACTTTTTGAAAAGTGATGACACTTCGGATGTTGGGTTTACTAATGCTGCGGCTGTTGTTGGGGAGGATTCGGTTGTTCGAGGAAAGGAGGGTCGATTTGAGGATGCTGAGTATGTTGGGGTTGCAAACGTTAAAGGGTTCACCAAGACCTTTGTTCCGAAGTCTTCTACCCGTCGTTCCACACGACGTTTGCTGAAGTCTGTTGGCACCTCATCCTCTCATGAACCAGTTGAGGTTAGTGATGATATTCAGATTTCTGAAGACCAGGGTCCAACTGTGGAGGGTGAAAAGGAGCAAGGGTTGGTGGTTTCCAAAAAGGGGAAATCGGCTGGGAAGAAAGCTGCCATGTCTGTGGTTCAAGGGTTGGATGGAAATGCAGTTTTTGTGCCAGAGTGGAGTGTCAAGGTTGGGG
Organism: Bidens hawaiensis; assembly: GCF_021521415.1. Taxonomy (NCBI): domain Eukaryota; kingdom Viridiplantae; phylum Streptophyta; class Magnoliopsida; order Asterales; family Asteraceae; genus Bidens; species Bidens hawaiensis. Next base: position 1,051,172 of record NW_027491271.1, read on the forward strand.
ATAGCTTCAAAGATCCCGAAGTTTGTGCTGATGTGTTAGCCAATTTCGCTCCTCCCGGGGTTCATGATACTATCTCCAAAATGGAGGGTGACTCCCTGTTGTCTAGGCTAATCTTAAATTTCTGCCCTTTTGGCAGAGGGTGTCACCCGCTTTCGAAAATGGATGGAGGAGTATGAGGAGTTCATGAAGATGAAGGAGAAGATGAAGGCCTCTATAGCATCTATGAAGAAAGATGTTGAAGGTTTTTCTGAGAAGGAGAAAGCGTATGTGAAGAGGATTGACGAGTTGTCTCGTGGCCATGAGATTGAGATGACAGGTTTGAAGAAAGCTATGGAAGCTGACAGGGCTAGGTTGGATGCTGACCATGAAGCCTTTGAGGTGCAGAGGAGAGCCTTCGAGATGGAGAAGGAAGGCTTGAAGGCTTCAGTTACCCAGACTTCTGATGACAACAAGTGGTTGATTGAGCATGGGTTTCAACAGGTTGTATCTTACTTGCTTCATTCTAAAGAGTTTAACTCGGTGCTGGGCGATGTTTACACGAAGCTGCTATGCCATGGGAAGCATTTGGGTTTCATTGCAGGTTTCCATCATCACGAAACCGGTCAGCCTATGGAGCAGTCCCCCTTGTTCAACCATGAAGCTTACAAGCTTTTCACCAGTGCAGTTCATGCGATGGAAAGGCTCACTTACCCTTATGTATGTGAAGTTTCATCATGCTATGGTAAGCCTCTTTCGGTTTTGCAGGGCTTGAAACCAGCCGGCCTTGATGAGAAGGTTGCTAAAGAGGTGCTTGAGTCCTTGTCGAAAAAACGTTCCCGTTCCGGTGATAGTGAGGAGACTTTATCAGGGGGAAGCGACGGATCTCATGTAGCAAGCCTCGAAGGCTCAGCTGTTGCTGATGTTGACCCGCGAGTCAAGAAGTCCAAGAAGGCTAAGGGTGGTAAGGCTAGGACCTCAAAGCCTGTTTCTGATGTTTTACTTGATTCGTAGCTTTCGTAGCACTTTAAAACAATGTTATGTAATCTTAAACAATGCAGGTTTGGCATGGAACTCTTAAAGTTTCTGCCTTGTGGTTGTGTTTGGCCTTCTCAACCCTTTGAACATTTTCTTGGGAATCCTTGTGATTTCCTTGTTTTAGCCTTAATTGGCTTATTATGTATGAATGCTATCTAGCTATGGCCTTGGAATGGCCTTGTTTATGAACTTATGATGTTCTATGTATTTGTGTGTTGATTGTTTGTCTTGTTAGTTTGATGTGATTTTAGCTAACTTTCCTTAAGAAGTTTTAGTGCTGCAGTCACTTTTAGCTTCAAGGTTTCATTAGGTAAAAAGCACATGTTGGCTATCCTTTATATCACTACTTAGTGTATGTTTTGTGTTTTCGTAAACTTTTTTGAAGTTTAAGGAACGAATTGGTGTAGGCTGTTCAGACCTGTCTATGAGACAAGTTTTGGTTGAAAAAATTTTCTAAGTCTCATGGAGTCGAATTGATATAGGTACTCACCCCTTATATAGGTCCATTTAACCCTTGAACCTATTGAGCGATGTGGCCTGGGAGCTCATCCCCTTACACGGCCCTTGCCATGGAGTTTCTTGCTAGGTTCTCAACCTGATTATAGGATAATAAAGACAAGTTATGACAAAAATTTATCATTCATTCAAGAGGTTGTTGTTTCACAAAAAGGAGAATTATACATCTCTTGAAATAATTTTTTACATTTTGACTAGGCATGGAACCTCTTAAGGGTTTTGCCGTTCCAGTGTCTTGGAAGCTTTTTGCCTTCTGTGTCGGCCAGCTTGTAGGATCCACCCTTGTCGAACCATGATTGGATTAGCCACCCAAGATTGATACTTGACCTCACGTAGGATCCCAGCTTGCACAAGCTTTTCAACCTCTTGGCAGGCTGCCAAGCTTCTTTCAGGAGCCAGACTCCGTTTCTTTTAGACAACAGGCTTAACATCGGGAGGTATTTTAAGCTCATGTTCTGCAATGCTTCGAGGGATGCCTGTCATGTCTTCCGGGCACCAAGCAAAAACATCGCTGTAGTTTGTCAACAGCTTTTCAAGGCGTGAAAGTGTTTCTTTGGAGAGGCTTGTGTTTACCCGTACCTTTTGCTCAGGGTACTTGGGGTTTATGATTAAACCTTGCTTTTCGTCTTTGCTTTTTGAGCTTTCCCCTTCAACCGTGTAAACCTCTTGGGTAGGTTTAAGGGTTGCAATTCCCATGTCGGTGGGAAACTTCACAACACCTTGACCAACCGAGACAACCATGTTGAATACACATTGTCCAGGCCTTTCTATGATTACATCATAGTTGAAAGGTGTGTTGATAACCACAAAAGTGAGCGGTTTGGTTTTCTTCAACCTGTCTTCACTAAAACAGACAACAAGGGTTAGTTGGCCTAAAGGCTTCAATGGTACGTCGGCGATACCTTTTATAGATGACTCGGAGAGTTGAAGCCTTGAACGCTCTTCCTTGCTCAGCCGGTTAAAGAATCTTTCATACATGATCTCTATGGCCGCCCCTGTGTCAATGTAGGCTTTTTTTTTGTTTGGAGCATTCCCACGTTCGCCTCCACCGTTAGAGGGTTTGAGAGTAAGTTATCTTGAGGCGGTGGGAAGCAGATGCATTGAAACTCTCAAGCCTCCAAGCGTTGTCGTTTGTGGGGAACACCTTGGTCTATATTCACCATATTTACTTCTTTGCTTTTTATTTCAGCCATATTGTCTTTGACCCCTTTCACCAAATGAGCCAATTCTCCAGACTTGACAGCTTCCTCAATTCGTCTCTTGAGTTGAAAGCAATCGTTTGTGTGGTGACCTTTTTCTTCGTGAAACTCACAGAATTGAGTAGAGCTTTCGTTCTTCTTGCTCTAGGGCAAGGGTCGGGGTTTTGGTTAAGGCTGTGAAGTTCACAGTCTTCTCTCTGTCTGGAGGGTTCCGGCCTTCAGGCCTTCGTTGATCTGAGCTCCTAGTATATTTTTTCATAGGGATTGTAGTTCCCTTTCTTTCTGTTGGGGCTGTTGCCTCGCCAACTAGGAGCTCTTTTTCTTTGCTCTTTGAAATCAACGGCCTCCTCGCCTCGGATATGAGCTTCAGCTCGTTCGAGAGCCTTTTCAAGGGTTTTAGGTAGGCACTTGTTAAAGTCCCTTGTGAGGTATTTGGAGGTGATGGCGTTCATGAAGCCTGCCACCCTCATTTTTTCGTCAGCCCCCACAAATTGTAACCCTTCTTTTTTGTACCTTTCGATGAAGTCTCGAAGGATCTCATCATCTTTTAGTTTTATCTGAAAATGAATGTGGCGTCCTTGACGTACCTTCTTTGTTGTGAGAAGTGGGCCAAGAAGCCCTTGCTCAGATCGTCGAAGCTTCGAACGCTTTGAGCAGGAAGGTTATTAAACCATATCCTGGCTGACCCAACTAACGTTTGCATTAACATAAAACAACATTCAGCATGGGACCATTTTTCAATTCTGGCTGCCCCAGTGAAGACCTGAAGGTGATCTTCGGGATCTTCAGTCCCATCATACGTTCTTATATAGGGTGGCATCTTGATTTTTGTTTGAAAGTCATAATCGGTGATTTGTTGAGAGAAACAAGATAGGTTACCAGGCTTGTAAGGTTTTGCCAGATCTTCGTCTAGCCTGGTGACGGGATTATGACTTGTCGCTCCTTGGTGTGTACCCAGCGCTTGGTTGATCATTTGGGTCCAAGGAAAGTGTGCCATCATTTGAGCCATCATTTGAGGCATCAGGTTAAAGCCTTGAAGGCTTTCAGGAGTTGCTGTTGTTTGACTGGTTCCTATGGGAGTACTCATCGCAGCACTTCGAGCCAAGGGCAAGACCGACATGGCCTGCTCCCATGTAGTGGCTGTGGGAGGAGCACTTGAAGCTGGTGACTGCCATATTTGGTCGAGAGTGGTCTCGTGACCAAGGGGTTGTGAAGTGAACAACGGGAAAGCCGTTGGGCTTGATCTCCCATAGGTGTAGGGAGATGGGTTAAAGGTTACACTTGGACCAGCTTCAAAAAGAGAAGCAGCCAGTCTTGAGCTGGTTAGAGGGGAAGGTGGACGTCCGAGCGATAATGAGGGCTCCGATTCGTCATAATCTAGCCTTATTCTTATCCCCTTTTCTCTTTTCTTGGCTCACGTGTTGGTTAAGAAGATGTCTTAGTTGCAAGAAATTTCGTGATACCCCTTCCAGCGTCAAGTCGACGCGCTCCGGGGTGTTTGTGACTCCTGCATGATGAGAAGGAACTCCGGATCGTGAAGGGGTTGGAGTTCGGAAAGGTGAAAACTCAAGGAACAAGGGTTCCGTTCGAGTTCCTCCCGGAGTGGAGAAAATCGAGTTTGTCGTCGGAGTTTCTTGGCCGGCACGTGGTGTCGGTGTTCTTTACACTTGATTGACTTCACCGGGAGATCCACCTTCTGACATGGTGATGGAGCTACACTACTGGTCTTTATGATAAAGTAACCGGCGTAGCCCCACGGTGGGCGCCAACTTGTTGCTACAACAAAGATAAGACCAATGATAATGAATGGGCTGGTTAGGCTAACAAGCTTCAAGGATTCAGATTAACCTAACGCAGGTCGTGGTGTCCCTCTATGTAACCTCGTGAAAATTTCGAGTTCAAAGTATCAACTTTCCAAAGTCTAGGGACTAAAATTGTCAAAATCCAAACTTGAGGGTTAAAAATGAAAATTCTGTTTTCCTGACCCATCGCGCTACGCGATGAGTCAGAAGAGACTCCCATCGCGGTTCTGACAAGTTGTGACACGTGTGCCACGTGGCACACGGTGGCACCATGTGCTGCCACGTGTCACCACGTGGCGGCAGTGTGTGCCACGTGGCACACGGTGGCACCATGTGCTGCCACGTGTCACCACGTGGCAACACTGCCGCCACGTGGAGCGGCGACTGCCACGTGTCAACACGTGGCAGGCCTATATGTGTGACTCGACAGACCTATATCGTGGTACGCGATAGGTTTGTCCAATGACCCATCGGGGCCATCGCGTACCGCGACGGGGTCCAAAATATTGCCTATAAATAGCGGCCATGGGATCTCACTTCAGGCATCCCAAACACAGCTCTCACTTCTCTCTAGAACCAATAAACGATTTGCCTCGATAAGCGTGTCATGATCATTCGTTTGTGTATAACATTTCCTCGAAGTACTTGCCAACCCTCTAGCCACACTCAATCAAGAAGGTGTTGTTATAATGGCGAGGAATCTCGAGAGTCGTGTCCTCGAGTGTTGAAGATTTGGCGTTCCTCGATTAGCGTGTCGAGCAAAGTAAGGCGGCATCGGAGTGCTTCTCGAGTCCCTAGCATTTCTAAACGCCAACGAGGTTAGGCGTAATAATGAATTCAAGATAATTGAATATAATATTCAAGGCTTTGGCCTTAAGTCGAGGTTATACTCGATAACTCGATAAAAGAAAATAAAACATAACAAAGAAATGAATAAAAGTATGATTATTGAATATTGTGAATTCATATATATGTGTGTAAGTATATATGATTATATTCTTTGTTATGAAATTATTATTTAATGAATAAAGAATATTCTTAAATAATAAAAGAAAAGATTACGTTTCTTGGAGAAGAAGAAACGTCGGGTTTCTAATATAAACTAAAGGTTTATAATTTACTTTTAAACAAGAGGTTTTTAAGTAAATAAAGAATTGAACTAAAGGTTCAATCGAGGATTGAGATATAAGAGTAAAGGTCTTAAGCCGGATCGTGTATCCGACTAACAAATATTTATACTCGTAACTATAGGTTCGAGATAAAAGAAAGGGAAAGACCCTTGGACGGTGAGTGAAGTCGATCCTAAAGAGTTAAGGTGAATACGCCCCCAAACTTTTAAACTTGTTTTCAAAAGAGTCAAACTTGTTATATGAAATTGTTTACAAGGGACTATGTGTTCCTAAAACCATTATAACTATGGGTATGAACCTAGCCCTCAGGCTGTGGTATACATATGTCTGGATCCTTACATAGGTGGTACTATGCGATGTATGGGCATGATCGCACCACCCTTGGTCGTAGGACGCTCTCCTGCAGGGAGTACGACCGTTGTGTATATTTACGGGTACTTAATGAAGTCGAACGCTGCGGTGTTTGTGAGGTGACCTAGTGTAGAGGCTCTAGTTTATAATGTGTTATTTGACTTTGTTATTCCTAAGCCACGTTGGGCCGAGGCAGGCATAGTCTCGAGGGGTAATAAAGTAAAAGAAAGTATTTTTACGTCAGCGTGTTCACTAGCATTCGTTGCTGACGTATTTTATTACATTTTGGAGGTGAACAAAGTTAGAGCTTGGAATGACGAAGTTCTATGATATCCGATGGCTCGGATTTTATTTGTAAACTTAAATATATGGTGGTTTGTAAAACATAAACAAGTAATCTTTTGCACAACTTAAACGGGTGTCTTTTTAATTCCGTCTTTTGATTGTTAATATAAATATTACATTTTCGATCCTAAAGTTTATAAGTCTTCCGCAATTAAACGTAACTCTGATTTATTTACAATCACGATACCAACTTACGGGTCATGCTCCTAGGCTTTAGAAGGGGGTGTGACAGGTTGGTATCAGAGCCATCGATCTTAGCGAATTGGGTATCATAAAACAATACACAAGCTTCGATCCAAGTATAGGAATTAATTGTTTATGTGTTTTAGAGATAAGATAGGCTGGTAACCTTTCTTTCTCCCTCCACACTCTAAACCACCCATATTAATAGATGTCGTTTAAAGCTCATATCAAAGACTTTGTGCGCAAGACAAAGGAAGTTGGAATTGTCGAACCTTACCCCGAAGACAACATGAGTGACGGATACTATGAAGCATACTTCAACCAAGATGTGGAACATGACTTGTCCAAACCCGTGTACTACTCCGGAAGTCGACACTACCCAATAGATGTTCCCGACAGTCCACCAATGCAAGGAATGGAGTCACCAAGACATTCAAGTTACCATCCACCAACCCTAACGATGAATAATCCTTCAGAAATACCGACGTACCATCCAACAGAAATTCCCATTTACCAACCCTCGGAAATACCACAATGCTATCCAGCCGGATACTTACCGAACTCTCAACCATCCTCCGAATGGATGAAATACCTCTCTGAATAACAGGAGTGGCATGCTGGAAGTTCCACCTTCAATGAAGCTAGTTCCCAACCAAACCACGGTGAAGGACCATCCCGTAGACCCAAGATAAGGGTTATGATGCCCATTGAGACTTTCCAGATGATCTCAATAAACAATGAAACCACACAACCCATGGAGGAAGATGAACCGGAAGAAGAAGAGCCATAAGAGGAGGAGGAATCCAAAGAAGAGGATCCTGAAGAAGAAAAGGACCCTGAGGAAGAGATTGAGGAAGAATCGGAAGAGGAGCATCCTGAGAATTCCAACGAAATGGCAAGCCAAATGGATGGATCACTCACTTCCCACCAACCAAGCTATGGTTCCGTTGACCCGTATGTTCAACACCTTGAGAAACTAAGGAACCAAGCTTCGTCAAGCTTCCCACCATTTCAAGGAGAAATTCCTTCAATCCAAGAACAAGCCGACGAGATCCGAGAGCAGAACCAAGCTGCCAAGACCTACCTCTACCTTTCATCCACCATGGATTATGTTCCGTATCCAGAGCCGAGGAACCATTACGAGATGGTGATGTTGGGTTACCGAGACCCACCTCCGCAGTATGGATACCCCAACATAATCCCACAGTCATATGAAGAACACCTGGATCGCGCATTGCACGAGACCGATGACTGGAGGAAGAAGGTAGACGAAGAGGAGAAGAAAAAGAAGAAAGTCAGAGAAACAATCATTCGAAAATGCAACAAGATATCTAAGGTTGTGAAGAAATTCTTGAAGAATTGAAGATGGTGGCCAAGTGAAGACTGTGTGTAAAATAGTCATGTCTGTTATGTGTAATATAAGTATAAATAAAGAACGTTTGAGACGTTCTCTTGTAATGATAGGACAAATTATATATATATCGTTGAAACGATATATATATATGTGTGTGTGTGTGTGTAATATATAATATACATATCCGTTTGTGATATGTATATATGAAATAAAGCGTGTGTTTAATATAAGTAATGTTGTTAAAATTTCAGACTTAAATTGAAAAGAAAAAGAAAAATATGTCTGAACAAAGTAACAACAATGATAACGCTCGAAAAGAAATAGAGACGAGAGATAAGGGGAAAGGCCCTGAGAACGAGCGAGAGGAAGAAATTTCCGAGAAATACATGAATAGAATCCAAAAGATGATTAAAGATGCGGTTAGGGAAGAATCCGCGTTTAGATCTCAATCTCGACAATCTAGATATTCCCGAACGGTTAACCCTTCCGTTCATCCCTCTAAATCTGTTAAATCTCGTCCTAAACCATTCCATGATGAAGAAAGCGATCATGGGTCTAATGCCGACGAAGGTATTAGGCAAAAGTTTAAAAGGATGAAAGTTAGTGGGTGTACATTCAAAGATTTTAAGTACTATGGACCGAAGGAGTTCCATGGTGGCAAGGGAGCCATCACAACTGTGAGGTGGCTCGAGGAGATGGAAACTCTTTTTATCACAAGCAAGTGTTCCGAGTAGGAGAAAATTCAGTACTCTGCCCTAATGTTCAAGGGTGAAGCGCACGAGTGGTGGAATGCGCTATTGATAAGTAAGGGAAGAGAAGTGATGTACGGCCTGACGTGGGAAGAGTTTAAGGCCATGGTGATGGGGAAGTTTTGTCCGATGCACGAGACTGATCAAATCCAAACTAAGTTCCTTAACCATAAGGTCGTAGGGACAAACCTTCAAGAATAGAATACCAAATTCCTTGAATACTGTCGCCTAGTTCCCCAGCTAGTTAACCCTGAGTCTAGCAAGGTCACAAGATACATTTGGGGACTGCCGCGGGAAATCCGTGACATGGTAAGGTCACACTTGCCTCAAACCGCTGACTCTGCGATGGAGTTGGCTGGTTACCTGATGGGCGGCATGGTCCGCAACAAAGAAGAGGACAAGAAGGTGACAACAACTGCTGCTCAAGGAAAGACTGGAGGAGGTTCCAACTTTAGAAGCAAAGGCGTAAACCGAAACAACTCTACGCCATGCAAGACTTGTAGGAGGTACCACAAGGGTCGATGCAACTTTGCCCCATCTCCTAAAGTCTGTGAGTCCTGTAATCGTACGGGACATGATGCTGCTAATTGTTGGAAGAAGAAGATGACTTGCTTCAACTGCAAGGAAATGGGCCATTTGAGCTTTGAGTGCCCAAAGAACGAGCCTGCTGCTGGTGGTGCGGGTGAAAGTGGCCAAAACAAGAAAGGAAACGCTCGAGTTTTTGTACTCGACACAAAAAGGGCCGCTGACATGCTGGAAACCATAATCGGTACGTTTCTAGTCAACGACACCTATGCTAGAGTTTTGTTTGATTCGGGTGCTAATTTGAGTTTTATAGACTATAGTTTCTGTAGTCTATTAAACGAACCATTAACAAAATTAGATAAAACTCTAAGCGTCGAGACTGCTAGTGGCGAAATCGTTAAGATCTCCGAAGCTCTTGAAAACGGAAAAATACTTCTAGCTGGTTATATTCTGCCTATTTGTTTGTTACCCATGAGTCTGGCTGGTGTTGATATTGTACTTGGTATGGATTGGTTATCCGATAACCATGCTCGTATCATCTGCAATAGCAAAATTGTTGAACTTCAAGCCCCCGATAAACGAATGATTCGAATTGAAGGGGACAAAAGTTAGCATAATTTCCATGATTAAGGCTAACAAATGTTTGAATTAAGGATGCCTCGCATTCATGGCCTACGTCACTGAAGAATCAAAGCCAAAAGAAATCAAAGACGTTCCCATCGTTTCTGACTTTTCTGACGTATTTCCTAATGAACTTCCGGGAATCCTTCCCGAGCGTGAAGTAGAGTTTAGGATCGATCTTATTCCTGGTACTGCTCCAATCGCCAAAGCTCCATATCATTTAGCGCCGACCGAAATGAAGGAATTGAAGAAACAGCTCGATGAGCTTTTAGAGAAAGGTTTCATTCGACTAAGTTCGCCGCCTTGGGGAGCGCCAATTCTATTCGTCAAGAAGAAAGATGGTTCCCTGCGAATGTGTATTGATTATCGTGCGTTGAACAAAGTCACAATCAAAAACCGATATCCACTCCCTCGTATTGATGATATTTTTGACCAACTTCAAGGTGCTAGTTATTTTTCTAAAATCGATCTTCGTTCCGGCTATCACCAACTCAAAGTCCAATCCGAAGACATTCCAAAGACTGCTTTTCGAATAAGGTATGGACATTATGAGTTCACGGTTATGCCGTTTGGACTTACTAATGCTCCGGCCGCATTTATGGACATGATTAACCGTATTTGCAAGCCATACTTAGATAAATTTGTTATCGTATTTATCAACGACATACTTATTTACTCTAAGTCTAAGGCTGATCATGAAATTCATCTTCGAACGTTACTTGAAATTCTTAGAACCGAGAAGTTGTACGCTAAGTTCTCGAAATGCGAGTTCTGGTTGCACGAAATGCAATTTCTTGGTCACGTCATTAATGTTAACGGTATTCAAGTGGACCCTGCTAAGATTGAAGCTATCTCTAAGTGGGAGGTCCCAAAGTCGCCAACCGAGATCCAAAGTTTCTTAGGTTTGGCCGGCTATTACCGTAGATTCATCGAGAACTTTCCTCGAATCGCCGTTTCCCTAACTTCCTTAACTCGAAAGAACATCAAGTATGAATGGGGGACGAAGCAACAAGAAGCGTTTGATATACTTAAACAAAAGCTCACCCAAGCCCCTATCTTGGCTTTGCAAGAAGGTACTGAGGATTTTGTAGTCTTTAGTGATGCATCTCACTCGGGTTTGGGATGTGTACTAATGCAACGCAAGAAAGTAATCGCTTACGCCTCTCGACAACTCAAAGTACACGAAAAGAACTACACGACTCACGATCTAGAGTTAGGCGCCATAATCTTTGCACTTAAGATTTGGAGGCACTATCTCTATGGAGTAAGATTTACCGTGTACACTGATCATAAGAGTTTGAAACATATTTTCGACCAAAAAGAGCTTAACATGCGCCAACGACGATGGATGGAAACGCTCAATGACTACGACTGCGAGATCGTTTATCACGAAGGTAAAGCCAACGTTGTGGCTGATGTCTTAAGTCGTAAGGAACACGAGAAGCCAAAAAGAGTCCGAGCGTTACATCTAGAGCTTCAAATTGATTTCATTGAACAAATCAAGTCCGCGCAAACTCAAGCGATCAATGAGAACCAAATCTCCGATGAAAAATGTAACGGCACCATTGACTCACTAGTCAAAGGTGATGATAGTATCCTTAGACTCGCAATAGGATTTGGGTACCAATAGTTGGAGGATTGAGTGAGAAAATCTTGAACGAAGCTCACAAGTCGAAGTATATGATGCATCCCGGAAGCGATAAAATGTACCATAATCTCAAGGAGAGTTATTGGTGGAATGGAATGAAAAGAGATGTCACTTCACATGTTGCGAAATGTTTGACATGTTTGAAAGTCAAGGCTGAACATCAAAAGCCTTCGGGATTGCTTCAACAACCCGAACTTCCCGTTTGGAAGTGGGAGTTAATTACTATGGACTTTATTACCAAACTCCCGAAGACGACTCGACAACACAATGCTATTTGGGTGATTGTGGATCGATTGACGAAGTCCGCACACTTTATACCCATCAATGAGTCGTACTCAATGGATAGACTAGCGTGTATTTATGTGGACAACATTGTCGCCTTACATGGAGTACCGCTGTCTATAATATCTGATCGAGACAGTCATTTTACGTCTCATTTCTGGAAAAGCTTCCAACAAGCTCTTGGAACAAAGTTAAACCTTAGCACCGCCTATCATCCACAAACTGATGGGCAAAGTGAAAGGACGATTCAAACGTTGGAAGATATGCTCCGAGCTTGTGTGATCGATTTAGGTGGAAGTTGGGATGACCACTTACCCCTAATGGAATTCTCGTACAATAATAGTTATCACACAAGTATTCAAGCCGCACCATTTGAGGCGTTATATGGTCGTAAGTGTAAAACGCCCGTGTGTTGGTCTGAAACTGGAGATAATCAATTGTCTGGACCCGAGATAGTCCAAGAAACTACCGACAAAGTTCTCCAAATCTGAGAATGACTTAAGACGGCGCATGATCGCCAAAAGAGCTACGCCGATGTTCGTCTTAAGCCATTAGAATTTAATGTCGGTGATAAGGTTTTGTTAAAAGTCTCTCCTTGAAAAGGCGTTGTTCGCTTCGGTAAGAAAGGAAATTTAAGTCCTCGATTCGTGGGACCTTTTGAGGTACTCGAACGAATCGGCAATGTTGCATACCGTTTGCAATTTCCCGACGAAATGCAAGGAATACATGATGTATTCCATGTTTCGAATCTGCGTAAATGTTTGACAGATGAATCTCTGGCTAAGCCATTGAAAGACGTAGAAATAAACGAAAATTTAAAATTCGTAGAAAGTCCAATTAAAATTGAAGATTCGAAAACAAAGAAATTGAAAAGAAAAACTTCAAAAATTGTGAAAGTTAAATGGGACTCGCGTAGAGGGCCCGAATATACTTGGGAACTCGAATCAGAAATGAAAAAGAAATACCCCCAACTATTCTTGTAAAGCAATCTCGAGGACGAGATTTGTTTCAAGGTGGGGAGGATGTAACATCGTGAAAATTTCGAGTTCAAAGTATCAACTATCCAAAGTCTAGGGACTAAAATTGCCAAAATCCAAACTTGAGGGTTAAAAATAAAAATTCTGTTTTCCTGACCCATCGCGCTACGCGATGAGTCAGAAGAGACTCCCATCGCGTACCGCGATTGGGGCTTCTGACAAGTTGTGACACGTGTGCCACGTGGCACACGGTGGCACCATGTGCTGCCACGTGTCACCACGTGGCAACACTGCCGCCACGTGTCGCCACGTGGAGCGGCGACTGCCGCGTGTCAACACGTGGCATGCCTATATGTGTGACTTGACAGACCTATATCGTGGTACGCGATAGGTCTGTCCAGTGACCCATCGCGTACCGCGATGGGGTCCAAAATATTGCCTATAAATAGCGGCCATGGGATCTCACTTCAGGTATCCCAAACACAGCTCTCACTTCTCTCTAACCTCTCTCTAGAACCGATAAACGATTTGCCTCGAGAAGCGTGCCACGATCCTCCGTTTGTGTATAACGTTCCTCGAAGTACTTGCCAACCCTCTACCCACACTCAATCAAGAAGGTGTTGTTATAATGGCGAGGAATCACGAGAGTCGTGTACTCGAGTGTTGAAGATTTGGCGTTCCTCGATTAGCGTGTCGAGCAAAGTAAGGCGGCATCGGAGTGCTGCTCGAGTCCCTAGCATTTCTAAAAGCCAACAAGGTTAGGCGTAATAATGAATTCAATATAATTGAATATTATATTCAAGACTTTGGCCTTAAGTCGAGGTTATACTCGATACCTCGATAAAAGAAAAGAAAACATAACAAAGAAATGAATAAAACTATGATTATTGAATATTGTGAATTCATATTTATGTGTGTAAGTATATATGATTATATTCTTTGTTATGAAATTATTATTTAATGAATAAAGAATATTCTTAAATAATAAAAGAAAATATTACGTTTCTTGGAGAAGAAGAAACGTCGGGTTTCTAAAATAAACTAAAGGTTTATAATTTACTTTTAAACAAGAGGTTTTTAAGTAAATAAAGAATTGAACTAAAGGTTCAATCGAGGATTGAGATATAAGAGTAAAGGTCTTAAGCCGGATCGTGTATCCGACTAACAAATATTTATACTCGTAACTATAGGTTCGAGATAAAAGAAAGGGAAAGACCCTTGGACGGTGAGTGAAGCCGATCCTAAAGAGATAAGGTGAATACGCCCCCAAACTTTTAAACTTGTTTTCAAAAGAGTCAAACTTGTTATATGAAATTGTTTAAAAGGGACTATGTGTTCCTAAAACCATTATACTATGGGTATGAACCTAGCCCTCAGGTTGTGGTATACATATGTCTGGATCCTTACATAGGTGGTACTATGCGATGTATGGGCATGATCGCACCACCCTTGGTCGTAGGACGCTCTCCTGCAGGGAGTACGACCGTTGTGTATATTTACGGGTTCTTAATGAAGTCGAACGCTACGGTGTTTGTGAGGTGACCTAGTGTAGAGGCTCTAGTTTTTAATGTGTTATTTGACTTTGTTATTCCTAAGCCACGTTGGGCCGAGGCAGGCGTAGTCTCGAGAGGTAATAAAGTAAAAGAAATTACTTTTACGTCAGCGTGTTCACCAGCATTCGTTGTTGACGTATTTTATTACATTTTGCAGGTGAACAAAGTTAGAGCTTGGAATGACGAAGTTCTATGATATCCGATGGCTCGGATTTTATTTGTAAACTTAAATATATGGTGGTTTGTAAAACATAAACAAGTAATCTTTTGTATAACTTAAAAAGATGTCTTTTTATATTTATAACTTAAATATAAATATTACATTTTCGATCCTATTACATTTTCGATCCTAAAGTTTATAAGTCTTCCGCAATTAAACGTAACTCAGATTTATTTACAATCACGATACCTACTTGTGGGTCATGCTCCTATGCCTTAGAAGGGGGTGTGACACTCTACGTTTGCAAAACGTAGAAGGAGGTTCACTAGTTAGTTGTTTGTTGTTATAGTTCACCAAGGATCCGAAACCGTGATGTTTAGAATCGGTTTTAGGATGATGTTCTTGATGAAGCTGATGAAGCTATGAAGTTATTGAAGTGAGAAAGAAATAAGCTAAGATCATATTTCTTAAGGAAGAAAAGAAGATTAGGGAGATGGTGTTATCTGCCCAGATATGTTGTGTGGATGTTTATGGGTAAGTTTTTCTTATATAGGAGAAAAGACTTAAGCATTTCGTCCAGTTGTAACTAAACTAGTTCCCCTCCAGTTTGCATAGAGAGTTGACCTTTGTGGGCGGGAAGGTTTGGACCGCTGGTCCATAGTTAAAAAATAATACTTTATCTGAGCATGTCCTTTGATCAGAGGGGACAATGATGTGAACAGTGATTTGACATCGTACTGTAGCACGTGGGTACTTGTTTACATAAGTTTGGGTGGGAAATGAAGCTTTTAACCTTTTAACCATTTTAGCGTTAATGTTTTTCAGACATTTTATTATTTCCTTGGCTACCCCCGTCATCAATAACCATAACCGGTTCACAAGTGACTAGTAAGGAAAAGGAATGTCATTTTATGTTCTAAGTAATAAAATCCGGTTCAAGTATTATCAACCGGTTCACAAGCAAGGGCAGGTAACGTCATTTTCATTTTAACTAATGAAACGACAGCCTTTTTCACATGTCACCAACAAAACTACCAATAGGTGTTTACTAAATTTTACCTGTTAGTCGCCGGCGGACAAAACGTCACCACATAATTAGCACCATCACACGTAAACGTACTAGACTTATCATCATACGTATAGCTATACGCGCGTGGACACGCAATCTTAAACATCTGCGAGTACGATGACGGCTTACACGTATCCGGTGTACCATACGCGCCGCTACAACAATACTCCTCATCCCCAAACGCCTCACACGCGCCCTTACACGCCACCCCTTCACCCTCACTACTCACCACCTTCAACGCCGAAGGGCACCCACCGTTCAAATCCACCATACACCCAGTATACGTACAATTCCGGCCAGTCCCACCGGTCGGAGCCACCAGCACCGGGAGGTTATACCCGTCAACTAAACTCACGTCAAAGAAGTCCATACCACCGTCGCCGTCGAGGGTGAACTCGGCTAAGGTGGCCGGAGGGGCGGCGTAGGGGAATGGTGATGAAGATTTTTTTTGATGTTTTGACACCCAATCGGATTTTCCTAATTTGTGTGACAAACTTTACGTCCAAAATATTTAAGAAAAGTATATCAAAAGAGAATTAAACCTTTTTTTAATAGCTAAAATTTATTAACAACTACTCCCATTTTACTTCATGTCTAAAGTGAGGTACTATAAAGCCACACACCTCTTTCATGTTTATGTATCCCAAATACAATATGTTTTCTATCAAGTATTTGTCTTGCGTCAACATAACCAATTTCACTTCCGTAGTGTTTGCCTATAAAATCAACTATGTATAAGTTAATGTTCTTAATAAACACAAAATTTCATTCATGTTTTGTTGGATTGTTCTATCCATAAGGGTTCAAAGATGAAAGATCTTCGTGTATAATTTAATTAATATAATAAAAAAAACTAAAAAAAAATTATAATGATTGCTATGGTTTTCATCAATTTTGTTTGGTATTTCAAAATCGACCGGTTCATTTATAGTATGTTAGCTAGCAATCTACGAGATAATCGTGAGTCATGAATATTCTCAATTTAATCAGTTGGACTTGTTCCAGTTCAATTTCTAAAACACTGAACAACAGCATCTTTCAATCCCTCTTTTCATCACATGGCGTTTACATGTAAACCTTTAAATGCTTCAAATATTTTGTTTTAAGGTTTCTTATCTATTATAATGGAACTAAGGTATTTTTTTTAAACATATGGAACCACCCCAATGAACTGTTGAAGCTTTTTGAGACGTGATGTTAACCGTCCATATTGATTTTGATATACAACTCTGACTCATTCAAGAATATCATCAATGAGAAAACCGCATTTGAATCAAGTTTTGACTTTAAACCTTAAGATCCTAAGCTTTAATTATTACCCTTATGTTATTGTTATTGGATCAAAATGCTAACTACTGTAATTTTTTTTTTCATGATTAACAGATAAAATCATTTGATGTTCATGCATGAGAAAAATATTGTTTTTCCAGAAATTTAAGAATATTTAATCCTTTTTAAACAAATAGTATAATTCTACATAAAACTGGAATGATCTAAATATTTCACTATTATGTGTATTTAACATTTATTTTTATATATTAAAAACTAAATACACTAGACACAACCATTTTTTTGTTTTGTTTTTTGTTTTTAATTGTTTAGAGATAATGGAATCAATAATTCGAGAATAATGTGATGGAATTTGTCTTCTTTGTGTATACGCATTACCCACTTTAATTGTTGTTTCAAATGCTCGACAAAGGGATACATAACATGAGGCGCGATAAAGATATTTTTTTCCTATTAAATAGAACTTATAAAATTAAATTTGCAGAGTTTAAATTTAGATATTAAAATAGATTAACATGTGTGCATTATCACTTTGATAACGATATTTTACGAAATTTCTTTATTTCCAATAAGCCAGTTGGACCTAAACGCGTACGTAACACATTTTTTTTTTCTGAAACGTCATTTATTAAAACAAGACGGGCCAAAGTCGAAGAACCAATGCAAATGGTCAGCTTCATTGAATCAGTTTAGCCAGAGTGTTTCTGTTTATTTTAACCTGATGGGTTCAAACGTTTACTGGTTTAATCTAATTACTAGGGGCGTGCGTGATGCGGTTTGGTGCAGTTTTTGACTGAAACCGAACCGAAAACCAAAATTTCGTTTTATGATTTTTAAAACCGTTCGGTTTTGGTTTTTTCAGTTTTTGGTTTTCGGATTCGGTTCGGTTTTTGATGCGGTTTTTCCAGTTTTGCTAATCGAGGCAAAACGTTTTGGGCCAAAATAAACTTGACCCAAGATATTGAAATTGGGCATGATAATTGTTTTTTTATTTAAACTAATGGTTAACAGAATATTGAATGTTTGAACCTCAAATCTTATTAAAAGCTAATAAAAGATAGATTTAAAATTAAAACTAAAAGTGCCACTATTATTATTTAGTAGAAACAGTATCAAATGCATTTTACTCTTAACATGAAAATGGTGAGAACCAATTTGCTGTTATTATTAAGTTTATTTTTATATGTGTTTGCTGTTATTTTTTGTTCGTATTTGCTAATTTTCGATTATGAGACGTTATAAGTATTTGCTGATTTATATTTTGTTGTTATTATTAGATGTTTTCTTTTGTTGTTATAAGTATTTGTTGGTATTTGTTGTTATTATTTTGTTCTTGATTTTGATTCTTTTGTTGTAATTTTTAGGTTCTTTTCTATGTTATTATAAATCATTGAGTTGGTATTGTTTCTTATGTTCTCAATTTTTAATAAATTTGTATAATTTATTACGTTCTCATGTTAAAATTAAAATGTACATGAACCTTCCCCTTATTTAGTAATCATATGTAGAAACCAAATATTAGCCCTGCTTGCGGTGTGCACATATGATGTATATATGTGTGAACCCTCGGGTGGGCAAAAGTGAAATTGCACTAATTTTGACGTTATTTTACTAATCTCGTGAAAATAACGTTAAAAGTGACGGACGGTTAATCAGGCATCATGTAGTAGCGTTGATAGCCGAAAGACAAGGGTACATGCACCGATCAGCCGGTGTCCCGATGATTGAGTGCTATGTGCCTTATGTCCAAGGCTTGATGCAAAACTACTATCGAGCCGGGGGTCTCACCGGAAGCAGCCTCTCTATCCTTATGGGGTAGAGGTAAGGCTGTCTACATCTTACCCTCCTCAGACTCTACCATAGCTTTGCTATTGGTAGGATATATTGAGTACGATGATGATGATGTAGAAACCAAATATATTTGAAACCATATGTTAAAACTAAACAAATAGTAATCGGTAGATTTTCTTTTAATGGTTATGATTAATATGTTATGGTTATTTTGATTTTTTTGTTATTTCGGTTAGGTTATGTTTTTTCGGTTGTTAACAAAATACAAAACCGAACCAAAACCAATATTTCGGTTTTTTCTAAAGTTCAAAACCGGACCGCCGGTTTCTAATTCGATCTGTTTTTTTAGTTCAGTTTTTTTGGGTTTTTCGGTTTCATTTCGGTTTTTTTGGTTTTGTGCACACCCCTACTAATTACGGTATTTAACTCATTCAAATGATAAAAATAGTAACCAAATAAGCTCAGACATGAGACAGCATCACCATCTATAAAGCTTGTTTACCTAAAGCCCGACGGATTCACACGTCGCATGTTTACCGCTTTAACGCAATTACGGTCTTTAACCAATTCAAGACATCCAATATTAGAAACTAACTAGGCTCAGACAACATTATCGCCTACAAAACCCATTTTGCTAAAAGGGTTGCGTTCGATTCAACCCAACGTGGATTACACGTTAACCCGTTTAACCCAATTTCACAACCAGAATCAACATATCTACCTATATCGGTATTATTATATTAATAAGGAAGAGTGATGGACATGAATGTAATTTCACAATTAGAGGACGAGGGCATAAACGACGTTTCACAATTGGACAACAAAAGTAATTTGTCATTACATCATCTTGTTTTTCAAGTGTATCGTACAAGTTCATAAAGCCTCATGTTTAATGTAATTACCCTTCTATCATTTATGATTAATGGTGCCATCAATTAAATGAGTTTAAAATCTTATTAAAGTGTCATCATCCATTTATATTATTAATCATTATTAAGGACTTTTAATTGGTGATGCTTGGTTGTATAATAATAATTTGGTTAATACGCAACAACATTAGCAGCACAACGAGATATATATGTCTCTGCGTTGATCTGCAACATTAATTTAATCGATTGCTCAACTAATTATATTTATGAAGTTACTCCTCAATCTTTAAGGATGCAAAAAGTTTATCTTAAAGACATTATACAATATTAATTGTTCTCCTCTACATCAAATTATTGATCGGATTCATAATTGAACTGGCTCTTTAACCACCAATTCAATGATCGGTTTCAGCTCCCATCCTTTAAAACATTCCGATGGCTTAATAGATATTTTAGTGGCACTCGTTTAGGGCACCAATCGTATTCTGACAATCGACATGTTCATCATCATCATCATCATCATCATCATCATCATCATCATCATCATCATCATCATCTACAATCTCCAGGTTTGCTACGTCTTTGTATTGTGTTCAATTTTAGTTATGTTTGCTAGGCTATGATTCTTCATTTGTGTTTGTGATTGTAAGTGTTCAATTAGGTCCTAAATCGAGTACGAACATGTGAATTTCCCGGTGTTTTTCCCGAAGGCGTCTCTGGTCTCCCGCCCATTCGTTCGGTTGAATTTCGAATCGACCTTGTGCCCGGCGTGACTCACGTGGCCAAGGTTCCCTATCGTTTAGCTCATTCGGAATTGTATGAGTTATCGAACCAACTTCAAGAACTATCCGATTCGGGCTTTATCCGTCCAAGCTCTTCCCCTTGGGGCGCTCTCGTTCTCTTCGTGAAAAAGAAAGATGGCTCGTTTCGCATGTGTATCGACTACCGTGAACTCAATAAACTCACCATAAAAAATCATTACCCTTTGCCTCGAATCGACGGTCTCTTTGATCAACTCCAAGGCGCAACTTGTTTTTCCAAAATCGATCTTCGATCGGGTTTTAATCAACCGCGTGTTCATGAAGGCGACATTCCTAAAACCGCTTGTCGTACTCGGTATGGACATTACGAGTTCATGGTTATGCCATTCGGATTAACCAATGCACTCGCGGTATTCATGGACCTCATGAAACGCGTTTGCAAACATTCTTGGACAAATTCGTAATTGTTATTATCGATGACATTCTCATCTTCTCCAAGACCAAAGCCGAACATGAGCATCATTTACGTTCCATCATTGATCTCCTAAGAAAAGAACAACATTATGCCAAGTTCTCAACATGTGAATTTTGGTTAAAAGAAGTTCAATTTTTGGACACATCGTCAACAATAAAGGTATTCATGTTGATCCCGCCGAAATCGAGGCCGTAAAAGATTGGAAAACTCCATCCACTCCCACGGAAGTCCGATCTTTCCTTGGTTTGGATGGGTATTATCGGCGATTCATTTTAAACTTCTCCAAAATCGCGTTACCCCTCACCGCACTAACTCATAAGGGAAAACCTTATGAATGGGGACTGAAACAAGAAGAAGCTTTCCAAACTCTAAAGCATATGCTTTTGCGATGCTCCCGTCTTGACCCTTCCCGATGGAAACGACGACTTTGTGGTATTTTGCGATGCGTCCAACCAAGGTCTCGATTGCGTTCTCATGCAACGAGGTCAAGTTATCGCATATGCCTCGAGACAACTTAAGGTTCACGGAAAGAATTACACGACTCATGATCTCGAACTTGGTGTCGTCGTTTTCACCCTCAAAATCTGGAGACATTATCTTTATGGCACAAAATGTGTAGTTTTCACCGATCATAAAAGTCTTCAACACATATTTGACCAAAAAGATCTCAACAAGAGACAACGTCGATGGGCCGAAATACTTAGTGATTACGATTGCGAAATTCGCTACCATCCCAGTAAAGCGAATGTTGTGGCCGATGCCCTTAGTCGTAAAGTTAATGTCAAATCTGTTCTGCTTCAAAGCATCATTATCCAAAACGATCTCCAAGACCGCATCTATCGAGCCCAATGCACCTCTATTAATGAAGGCAATATGTACGACGAAATGTCATGTAGAGCCGAACTTCAACTCGAAACCAAACCCGATGGATTGCTTTATTTTCTTAGTCGTTTGTGGGTTCCCAATCGTGATGAACTTTGTACTTTCATTCTCGACGAAGCTCATATGTCACGATATTCCGTGCATCCTGGTGCAGATAAAATGTATTTCGATTTCGATCTATTTATTGGTGGTCGGGTATGAAAAAGGACGTGGCACTCTATGTCTCAAAATGTCTTACATGCTCAAAGGTTAAAGCCGAACATCAAAAACCTTTTGGTTTACTCGAGCAACCTCCTATTCCCGTTTGGAAATGGGAAGACATCGCTATGGACTTTATCACCAAATTACCCACTACTCAAAAGTAAAATGATAGTATTTGGGTAATCATTGATCGATTAACCAAATCGGCTCACTTCATCCCGATCCGAGAGAAGTACTCTTTCGAACAACTCGTTCAAATCTATGTTCGTGAAATTGTATGCCGCCATGGTATTCCGTTGACCATCATTTCCGATCGTGATGCTCATTTCACCTACCATTTTTGGAAATCGCTTCAAGAAGCTTAGGGTACTCGCCTTGATCTTAGTACGGCTTATCACCCTCAAACCGATGGTCAATATGAGCTTACAATCCAAACCCTTGAAGATATGGCTCCTTGATTTTGGTGGAAATTGGGATTCTCATCTCCCGCTCATCGGATTCTCATACAACAATAGCTATCTAGCATTGATATGGCTCCTTTCCAATCTCTTTATGGTCGTAAGTGTCGTTCTCCGATTTGTTGGAACGAGATTGGTGAAGCCCAAATCATCGGTCCCGAGATGGTCCAAGACACTACCGATCGTATCGATTAAATCCACAAAAATCTTCTCGCTGCTAGAAGTCGTCAAAAGAGCTACGCCGAAAAACGGCGAAAGCCTCTCGAATTCAATGATGACGACCTTGTCCTTCTCAAAGTATCCCCTTGGAAGGGGGTAGTCCGTTTTGGAAAGAAAGGAAAACAAGCACCCTGTTTTGTAGGCTCATTCAAAATCCTCGAAAGGATTGTAAAAGTGGCTTATAAACTCGAATTACCGCAAGAACTTGCCGGTGTTCATCTAACCTTTCATGTCTCGAACCTTAAAAAGTGCTTAGCCAAAGGTAACCTCCATATACCTCTCGACGAAACCTTGCAAATGATCAAAAAACCCGTTGAAATCATGGACCACAATGAGAAACGAACCAAACGTAGCCGCATCCGTTTAGTTAAAGTCCGTTGGGAATCACGGCGTAGCACTGAATTTACTTGGGAACGGGAAGACGAGATGAAAGAAAAATACCCGCATTTGTTTATTACAGATTCTTCCTAATTTATGGACAAAATTTCCTAAAGTAGGGAAGACTGTGACATTCGTCATTTTCGGTTTAACTTGTATTTGTTTTTGTATTGGAAACCCGGCCCGTTTTGGTCTTTCGGATCCTTCGTTATTAATAAAATGTTGGGTTTTATGTTCATTTATGTTACACAAATGTCGGATCAAGAAAAGACCCTTTACGGTGCCTTAAAACACCCTTTTGTTATTAAAAATGACTTAAAACGAACTTCATGGACCCACATTGCCAAACAACCAAAGCTAAAGGGGTGTTTTAAACTAAAGGATAACCATTACTTTTTCCACCACCATCCACCTAGTTTGACCATTTTAACCAATCAAACGCATGCATGACCCTTAAGGGTAACCCTCACTTTTTCCACTATAAAATCAAGTTCAATGCACTCATTTTGGTTTGCTCTTTCTTCTCCAAACTCTCTCAATCTAAGATCTAAGTATCCATCTTTCAAACTCTTGATAGTTTGACTTCTCAAGGACAAACTAATGCTAATCTTTGTTTTGTAGCATATTTTTTTAATTAAAGTTTGTTATCATAGCTTGTTTAAAACATACTTCCCTTGTTTCCTTGGCTTTCCCTTCTTCGGCCATGTTAGTTTAGGTGTATTGCTAGACAAGGCTACATGGAGGACTATTATATTCCTTGTTAAACACTTTAATTGTTGCTTTAATTTATGTAATTTTACTAATGTTGTTTAGTTCTAATTACTTTAGTTTACAAATCATTTTAGTGTTCAATGGTATTGGGTATGTGGCAACCATCCTCGGTTTCATTCCGAGTCAAGGACCGAACCAAAACCGAACTCTTGTTTAAATACTTTATTATTAACATGTTGTATGTAAAACTTGAGTATTATCATTCTTAAGTTATTTTAATAAGTTATATGCTATTGGGTATGTGGTAACCATCCTCGGTCTTATTTCGAGTCAAGGACCGAACCAAGACCGAACTAAACCGAGTTCACTCGCTTAAGACACACTAGTTGTGTTTTGGGCCAACGAATCTCATATTTTTCTTTAAAAATATATTATAAACTAATCTAAATTATTTTCTCAAAACACTTGGTATGTCGGATCCAACTTGATCTTATAACAAGTTTGGACCAACAAAGCCAAACACTCACTTAACAGACGCTGAGGTTCTTCTTAATAGAACTACATACTTGGTTAAGTTTCTTTTGATTTCATTGAGTTATCTCATAACATTTATCACTTTAGAATCTTAGCTTTGGGCTTGACCAATTATCAAGACTCGAACCGACAAATCCGAACACTCGTAAAATCTCGCTTTGGTATCTATTTAGCGTTGCAATATTGCAATTATACCCAAATATTTACTTAACAAAGGTTAAGTAAAACTAATGAATAGAATACCGAGACTCGATTTCGAGTAAACTTACTTTTCTAAAAACATTACTTTAATTCTTATTTATTTACACTTTAACCCTCAAATTTAATTAATTGTCTTACTTGTCATGTTATTTTACTTTAAAACTTTTAAAACCATCTACTAACTCAAGACCCTTTTTAATATAGGTCTTGCTCGTTGAACTTACCTTCCCGTTTTATCACAAACTAATCCTTCAAGTTACTTATTTCACGTGAGTACATTTCATCCACTGTTTTCACTTTTATTCTTTGGGGGTAATATGCATACTTACTCAAAACAAGAATGATTTATAATACTCTATCCTCAAACCACAAACTCTAGGGTGTATGATACTTAGAATACTTGCTCTATTGTGTGTTATATGTTTCATATGCTTTACGTGCATGAGTGTTTATTTTTATGTTGTTGTTGAGCCTCAATAAGTATGATCATATGCACCCCTAACTACTTTAGCCTTGTGCTAGTAGAATAGGGCCTCATTATCCGAGTATGTTGGTTGTTACCGATTAGAAAGGATCCTCATTTACTTATGATTTATATACCGCAATTTTTGCTTTTATTTATAGTTTCATATACGAGTTGTGGATTTCTCCTCATATTATATATACTCAAAACAATGAAATTGTTCACCAAAATTCATGTTGACAAGTATTATTTTATTCATTGTTGTAGGTTTGATTATTGGTTGATTGGAGTTTGAAGACGCTATTTTATTTTGAGACCGTTTAGGTTACTTAGAAGAATGAACAATTTAAATTCTTGCATTTGGTGTTAATTTGTATGAACGATGTTGTGTTACTTTTGATGTTTAAATGAAATGAATGAGTTTTTTAAATATTGTTAATTTAACAGTGTCTTGTGTTCTTGAGCAATCCGTTGCACCCCGGTATGTTCCGCCGCCTTTGGTCGGGGTGCGACAGATTGGTATCAGAGCCATGACTGTAGGATAGGCGGTTAGACGTAACGAATTACTATAATTTACTCTTTAGGGTCCTTATACGTGCTTGCCCTGCTTGATTGTTCATTACACTTATTTATTTATTTACTTATTTATTTCATTTAATCCAAAAAATATACACATGCACACACTCACATAGTATTCCAAGGTATCCTTACCTTACAGCAAAAAGTAAATTTTTATGATGTTTTTATGGATCACAAACTTAATTTGGATCCCGTTATTTAAGATCCCTTAAGGGTTGAAATTGTAACGGGTTTGTAGCCACCATAGGGGGCGAAACACTATGAAACGATCATTTGACAAAATGATTCCAAGGATTGAAGGTGATTTACTTACCTGGGATGATTGAATTGTAGTGTTCTTCTGTCACACCCCGACTAGGGGGCTGGACGTGATGACTGAATACCAACCAAAACACAACAGAAATAAGGTAACAAATTTATATTAAGACACTAGGTCAACGTTACAATCAAATGTCTAATACAACTACAAAACTAAAAATTCAACTACCATCTAATTAGGTGAAAATGTTCTACTATCCATCATGGCTTCTACGGGTTACGCTCTACTGTTCGACATAAGTCTTCTAAAACTATCTTCTATCTCCAAGCGAGCTCTTGTCTAAGACTCTAAATCTCCATATCCGAATAAAAAGTACCTGAACATATGCTTAAAATAATTGGGTCAACTAAAAAGTTGGTGAGTTCGTGAGTTTAATTTATAAAGACATACATATATAAATTATCTAAATAGTATGCTGCACATTAAGCAATTTCACAATCAAACATGTGTCCACGACCTGTGAACATCTAAAATATATAAACCCCTTACCTATACCCCTTATTGTTATGGGTCAAATTTACTTATGTCTGCCAACATAAGATACAAAATTGCGCCGATATATGTCACAAGATAACCATTGTATCATTCAGTGGGAGGTCGTCTATGATATAGGCCCACTGTGTGTGGGGGTCTCCCAGATAGTACTACCCATATATCCTGTGGCTCCTAATGGAGTTAATGATTGTGCTACAAAGTCGGGGATTGTTTATGGAAGCTAAATTGGTCTTGATTAATAATACACCAAAAAGTTTAAAAAAATATAGAAGCATGTATCCACCCAAAAATTTAAGAAAAATTGTAGTGCATGAACTCACCTGGGTCTATGCGTGAAGACACAAATAATAAAGAAATCTTGTATGCTATGCCGAAGACGGCTCTAAACAATAGACATCCCTAAATCCATATAAATTGTCACTAAAAAGTAATAAGCGTGAAAACAAATGTGCTCGTGACCTAAGTCGGTTAAGGTTATGTATATTTTTGTTATTTGAGGTTTTTGTTGAATATTGTGACATTAAGCGTAGCAAAGTTTCCTTAATTAGAAATTTGTAATATTAGGTGATTTAGACTAAGATTATAATACTACATAATATTATTTGTCATGTAAGGAAACTATTTAAAAGTTAAATACATTTTATCTCATCGAGTTAAAGTTTCTAAATTATGATGGTTCATTAATACATTTGGCTTAGTTATTGAAAGTAAGTATTATGTTTAGTTATAGTTATAATAGTTATAAATTCATGATTAATCAGTAAGTTTCGTTAGCACCGGCCATAACATTTGTCGGTTCAGTTTTGCCCAAAATACGTGTTCGTATGGTTATATTAATTGGTGAAAGTTATAATAACTATTATACATGTACTTGGAAAACTTATAAACCCATTTCTATGTATATGTATAAAAAAAATAAGTTTACGAAACCTCCAGTTCTGAAAATATTATTGTTTGCTATGGTTTTGGGATTTTAACGTGTTTTCTCGGTTTTACGACGTGGTTGACTCGTAATTCAAATCAAGGTGATTCTTTTTGTTACAATCCATAAATATTTTAAGTTCAATGTAAAAATTTAGTTTTGGCATTTTTAAATAAAAACTATATAGTTTTACATTTATTGCATTATTTATGCACATAGTGACGGTTTTACGGTTTTAATGTGGGTGAAATGGACATTCAAGCAAAGAATCATTATGAACATGTAAGTACGGTTATGTTTTCTGGTATCTTTGTGTTTATAACGTTTTGGTTTCTTTTGATATCATACGTGCCTATGTGATGTGTATAAAATCATGTTTTTAAGGAAAATAAACGAGTAAACAGGTTAGGAGTCAATACCTACTTTCGGAGCGGATTCAAGAAGGTTATAAGAGACTTCAAAGAGGCCCAAACTTATGTGGAAGATGTGGTCATAACATGGTAGAGAGGTTTGAACAAAACCTTGTGAAAGACGAATATTTCAACCAAGAATGGTGATTGCGACAACGGGTTTAGAGTTACCTTGATTGAGACAGAAATGGGTCTGATTTGGGACTGATGTAGTCCGAGGATAGGACTAACAAGGGCCGTTAAGTTTCTATGAAAATAAATTTTAGGGGTTAGAACATAGATGGAAACAATAGGATGTCAAACTTACATAGTTTAGAGTTTTGATATGCTAACCGATTTCAACAAAAAATTCTGGAACTTCTTACTGGTCACTTTCAACAGCAACTGGGAATGAATCATGGGCTCGCCAGGTCGAGGTTGGGGCTGGAATACCATTTGTATTTTTTTGTAAGTGAAGAAAAACTTTGAGAATCAAAGATTTTGCAAGATATAAGATTTGCTCTTGGATTACCTTGAATGTGACCTAATGTGAATATGCTAGAACTTGATTAATCATAAGAGATGGTCTTCTGTTTTTGATTATCAATCCATGAGTAAGAGAAGTCTAGGGCTGGGATTTGATAATCAAAATTAGAACAATAGGATGGATTAATTCAAGGGCTGAACAAAGAATAATTATTGTAACTTACATGATAATTTGTTTCCACTTGAATCCTAGAGTTCGTGCCAAGAAGATGGCTACTGATCAGACACAAGAACAGTAAAATAGGGCTCAAGAACTTATGAAACTCGATAAGGATTTCACCAACAGACCTTGATTCTTCTGAAGCGGGTGAGGAGACTTTTGGTAGCCTTGTTCCAACAGATTTTAGAGTTTCAAAGGGGTGTATTTTGCTGAGGGAAAATCCGTGAGATAGAGGAGGGTAAGCTGGAGATTTTAGGATTAAAAAAAGAACATAATACTGAGATTGAATCGTTGACGAATAAGGATTGATTATAGCAATACACAAGGATTATTTACCCGATTTCTTGTGTTCTTGATTGTGCAATATTGTCCTTGAGAAGGTGAGGCCAGGGTTGATTGAACTGATGATGACGAAGTAGGGAATTTGGAATTCGTATGAGAGATTAAAACAATTTGTAACCTGGTTGTGATAGGGTTGTAGCATCAAGATCTTGATTTATGGAGATGCCAGGGAACATTAATTGGGGAAGATGAAGGTCGAATGAGAGAGGTAGCCTGGGCAGGAAGGAATCGATCAAGAGAGGGTGAGAGAGGAGGTTACGTGATTTCCTAGAGATTTTTCAAGGATCTCTAAGATTTTCAAAGATTTGAAAAGATTTGCAAATATTTGGAAGTAAAACATTTAAATTAAAATAAAGTTAGAAAAAGAAAAACAACTAAATAAGAGTAGAAACAGGGAGTTCGATGGATTTGAAGAGTGTAGGATACAAAATAGGTTATTTATATTTATATTGGGTAAAATTGTGGTAATTGTGTAAGTTAGTTTATTTAATAACATGTCACAAGATCTAACATTCGGTGTTTGCAATATGGGTTGGATTATATAATTTGATGTTTAAATCGTAGATTAAGCTAGATGATAACGATTTAGTTAAAGACATTACATATAGATGATTTGGGTTCGGGTTTATTGTTATTTGTCCGATTCCAATTAAGATACATAAAGTATGTGGATCGGGCATTCCAGGCACATAGTCCAATTGCTTATAGTATGGTTGGGTATTAGTGTTGTTGTGTCGTGTGTCCTACAATTTGTTCTAAGCTAACATGAACTAAGAAACTTGAGTTGTGTATATTAAGTAAAAATAATAATAATAATAATAATAATAATAATAATAATAGATAAGTAAAGAAAAAAAATTTAAGCCCTAAATTGGGGTTGTTACATCTTCCTCTAGGCCAACAAACCGTGTTATATATGTCAACACTTTAAGTTGTCAAATGCAAGCGTTTCGGTTGCCTCATTATATTTTTGTTGGAAGCATAAAAGCCACGGTGATACGTGGACTAGTGTAACTCTAGGACTCACAATCATTAACACTCTATGTTTACATATCATCATCATACTTATGTCAATTACCCAAAACTTATATCATTTCTCTTTTATTATTTTAGAATGCCTCCTCTTCGTCGCACACTCGCAAGCCTAACTCCGGTCGTCGGATGGCCGCTATGGTTGCTAAAGAGATCGTCGCTGTGATTCCCGGACTAATAACTCAAATTCAAGCCACCCAACCCACCGTTACCCAAGCCATGCCTAACCCCGCACCTTTCGCCTTGAAAATTTTCACCGGTGCCAACCCATCTCAGTTATATGGCAAGAATTGTGCCACCATCTTGTTACAATGGTTCGAAAAAATGGAAAGCGTTTTCAATCTTTGTGAATGCACACCCCGACTAGGTAATTGCGGAAGCGTAATACGGGAATGTAACAGATAATTCTGGTACCAACCACATTGTTTATAAAGAAATTCAATAAACTAATTTACATCATATTACATGTGTTGGTATTATGTTTACAAACTAGATGAAAATCACATAACCGGTTCACGAGCTTCTTCTTCATTACTATGTATTTACGTCTATTCACAGCTATTCAACTTCACTTTTAACACCAAGCACGTAAGCAATTCATTCCAACTTCGGTTTACCTGAAAAGCATGTTAAAACGGGTTAACTACGTCTAGTTGGTGATTTTCAAGTTTCACGAGTACGAACAAAATTAGTATACGAGTTCGTAAAGTTCACAGTACGTATGTATATAAGTATATATGAGCATGATGTTTTTATACCAAGCCACAAGTGAAACCAAGACAGCTCGCACGCATGGCCACCCTTGCCCATGTACTCCCGTTGGCATTTAATAGCCACTTTGCCCCAAGTAGGTACTATGTCTAACACCACATAGCAGAATGTAATAAATTTATATAACAATGTGCAACTGTGTTAACAAGTATATCCGGCATACCCTCCGGCTCCTTCAGTTGGGTTTGTCAAACCGGTAGTACTATCCACACGTCACTGGCACGAAATTAATCACTTGTGTTTGTGGGGACTTTCAAGTGTTAGTACTTAGATAATTCACATCATCACAAGTTTTCAAGTATATAAGTACATGTTTTCCACCCCAAAAGTTCATAAAACAGTTTAGAAAATGGGGTCGTGAAACTCACCTTAGAGTAGTCTTGATCGGTTACACGTGTAGTATATATAATGCTTCCGAGTATAACTTGTATCCTATAATCGTATAGTACGGTTAACACTAGTACAGTGTTTAAACTAAATCGGGCTTTATAACTAGTCTGGGCATAGCTGATAGGCCCAGATAATGACCGCAGTCTTAGATTGTGACGTTGTATACTATGAAATGTTCAAAACCAGATTTGGCTCTGTTTCATCGTTTTCCGAGCCTAGCCAAGTTGATGGTTTACGTGTTTCGGAAATAGGTAAGATCACATAAACTTAAGTAAACATACTGATTAATAAAATGATTTGATTTATAAAATAATTTTGACGTTTCGGTATCTCGATTGATCGGAGGGTTCGTTTCCGTGTTCTTACGGATTTGATTATACAAAACGTGTACAATCCATTCGAATTGTCTGGAATTCTCGTAAAAAGTTCATTTTTATAAAATTCATCTAAAACTATGATATTTTTCCATTTTTGACATTTTGACATACCAGTCAGTCCGTTAAACACAAAACTGTCAGTTTCGTTAAAACAAATTTAGTTTAAATTTTTGATTATTCATATCTTATTATGCACTTATATATAAATTATGGAAATTTTATTAAATATAAATTAAAATATGGATAATTTTATAAAAATATTTTCAGAAATTTTATCATTAATTATCTATTTATAAAAATTCATTTAATGTGTTATAATTAAGTAATAAATAGCCTGTTTATACCAAACGACATCTGAAAAATCCGATAATTTTTCCAAGTGGTCAAAATACCATGAAATAGCTCCTGAAAAATCTCCAGAATATAACGCTTTGGCCGAAATGCTTTTTTGTGCGTTTTACGGCTGTTAAAACTCGATTAAAAAACATTTGCACAAAAAATACTTAGACATCTCCAAATATTCCCAAATTTTTCCAATGATCTTGAAATAAAATATCTGGGTTCTATACTAAATTTCATAATTTTTTATGAAGTTTACCTATTTTTCCCGAAAAACACCAATAAACAGTAATAAATTCGCCAAATATTCTCCGTGTATCTAAAAATTACTAAATTTGAAAATAGACTCATTTACATTATCCCTAATTTCCCTGAAAAGTTTCATAACATAATAACAAGCACGTCACAATCGAAGCACAAACAGCCCCTAAACGAGTAATACGGTATTACCTTGTTGGTTTTCGGTGGTTTTCGATGGTTTTAGCGACTTACAGGTCTTGGGTCACAAAGTAAGTGTATCTATATATTATATAACATCAAACCAAGCATAAATCATCCATGGAAAAACCTTGTTAACTAGGGTTTCGGTTTTGCTTTCAAACCGAACTTTTTAACCGTAAAAACGTCGTATTCATGTTCTAATCCGTGTTTTTGATCAAAAATCTATATGTTTCTGCTTTGAAAACATGCTTAACATCAAAACATAATTTTAGTTGATTTTTATGGTTTTTGGATGGTTAAACATTTTTAAAACTAATCAAAACTTAATTTACCATAATTAAACTTTGTTAAACAAGCAAAAATCTCATGTAATTAGAGGCTTACCTCAAGAGTTTTTGGCTGCTAGATGAAGTTTTCCTGTATTTCTTGAGTTGTTTATGGTTTAAAATGAGAAAATATCTTAATTTGTTTATTATATACAAAATGCTAGAACAAGGGGGATGTGTCCCATTTGCGGCCGCAAGTAAAGGGGGGGGGGCTTTGGGCCTCCCTTTGGCCCATTAGTGCCTCATTTTCCATGCCACACATAAATCTCGGTACAAAATTTAATTTGGGTTCGATTTTTCGCAAGAAAAATAGTTCGAGTGCGAAAAACAGCGCGAAAACGAGTGCTTTTCAGCCCATTTTTGTAAAATAAGAAAAACGTACTGACTCGTTGTAAAAATCAAAAATATTTTCACGGATTGCTTAAACATGTCATATAAGTGTTTTATAAATCTTTTTCGGCTTAACGGATGCTATAATGCTCGTTTTGATGTTAACGATTGTGTTTAAACTCATAGCGTATCAATAAATGAAACATTTTTCGTTTAAATGGTTTTAAACGTACTGGAGCCTAAATATCAATATGTTAGCCACTATAATGTATATATAACTCGTATATAACCCCTTAGTGTATATACGGGTCATAATCAGTATCGGTCGGTTACTCGTTTAAGCACTACGAATTAACCGATTTATCGTTTACTTGCTACGTAATGAATAAGGTATACCTCGTTTTATCACGAATGTCACAGTGAATGCCCCGAATCCAAGAAAACCACATACGCCTCAAGCATGTTCGAGGAGACCGCCCGCACTTGGTGGAATAGTGAAATGTTCACCAATGGGACGGAAGTAGCTCTGGCCTACTCATGGACCAAGCTCAAGGAAGTTATGATGAAGAAATTTTGCCCGAAACATGAAATCCAAAAACTCGAATCCGAATTTATATACCCAGTTGTTGCTTTTATTTATAGTTTCATATACGAGTTGTGAATTTCGCCTCATATTATATATAATCAAAACTATGAAACTGCTCACTAACATTCATGTTGACAAATATTATTTTATGCATTGTTACAGGTTTGATTATTGGTTGATTGGAGTTTGAAGACGCTATTTTATTTTGAGACCGTTTAGGTTACTTAGAAGAATGAACAATTTAAATTCTTGCATTTGGTGTTAATTTGTATGAACGATGTTGTGTTACTTTTGATGTTTAAATGAAATGAATGAGTTGTTTAAATATTGTCACTTTAATAGTGTCTTTTGTTCTTGAGCAATCCGTTGCACACTGACATGTTCCGCCGCCTTTGGGCGGTGTGTGACAATAATGATGTAACAACTTTCTTTGGTTTAAACTTAATTATCAATAAGATCATCATGTACCTTAGAGAAATGACTAAAATGCCCCTGAGATATATAAACTTGCATATTGTGTCTCAGTGTAAAAGATTGTATGTTTTATCTTCGTGTAAAAGATTGCATTTTATTGGACAAGTTGATTGATTTGCTTTAAAAGGAGGTTGACCTCCAAGAGCAAAGATTTTATTTAATTATTTAAGGTGAAAACAATACTTTCTCATATGTGTAGCTACAAATGAAATGTTTGAGACGAAATAGTATTTATATATAACATGCGAAGTGAACAAATTGTATTTGTAGTTTTATCCGACATGCTTTTAACCGTTGTCAAATGTTTTTTTATGTAGACTCTCGATTTGGGTTGCAACTTGTAAGTAAACGCATTGCTGTATTGCATGTCATGTTTGGATAAATTGATAATATATAAAGGAAACAATAAGTATCAATTTTTTTCAGTCACAGATTGGAAGAGAATGAAAATTGTAAAATAGTGGGTAACTCATGTTCCTTAGTTTTACATTTTTAATTCAATTACTGATCCATAGCCTCTTATTCATGAAAATAACATGCATATCAAAAACACATTGACCATTAAATAACACTTGCAAACTATCTTAACGAGCAACAACTCGAATTTTGGTTAACTGTTTGACCTCAAATTTATAGTTGTTCATATTTTTCTTCCGCGATAAGATGTTGTGTTGACTAAAAATAGCCTGTTAAATTTTACTTATGCGCAATATTGATTTTTTTAATTATTTTTTTGTGATTGACGTAAGATGCATTTTATTGTATAGCTCTCCTTATTCGATTAACTCTTGAGCAATGTTTTCATAACCGGACCGGACATCGAACCGGATGGCCTACCGGTTCACCGGTTCAATCGGTCGAACCGGACGGGCCGGCCGAACAAATTTGGTCAAAAAATGACGGATCAAGCTTAAAAAATGATTTTTTCAATAAAAAATATTTTTTTTTAGAAAACCGGTTCAACCGGTCCGGTTTTCCGGTTCGACCGACCGAACCGGTTTGGACCGGCCGGTTCTCTGTCAGCCGAGCGAACTACGTGAACCGGACCAGTCGGTTGACAGAATCCCGGTCGGACCGGCCGGTCCGGTCCGGAAAGGTATCAACAACATTGCTCTTGAGAGATTAGGAAATGTGTCAAACTGGTTATAGTTGAAAATAGTCACCATTTGACTTTAGAGTGACAAAATTTTATACGAAACTCATATTTTTAACTAAATAAATGACGTGTAACCAACAAATAGTAACAATTTTTTATTCTACATCAGAATTAATGAATTATATTTCACATCTGTTTGCTTAATAAATGACGTGTAACCGACAGATAGGATTATGCTAATTTTTTTTTGTAAATTATATGAAGCATGCTGTCTTCACTCCTAATGTGCGTAAACTGAAATCAGATATTGTTTTTAGTTATGGAGGCAGAGTTGAGAAATATTTAGGATTGGGTGATAGGAAAAACATTTGAGTAACAATTATTGTGTTCGTTGTTTCGTTAATAATTACAAATTATGTCTCCTTGTTATCCATTCAAAAAATAAAGTTTAGTGTTTTCTTTAATATACTTTAAGATAAGTTCGTGTGGTAGTGGGTCTGTGGAATCACCATCGCAAACTACGGGTGTTCTTGGTTCGGTTCAAGACTATGAAACCGTCGAAACTAGCTATTGGTTTGGTTTCGTGGCCAGTTTATTAAAATATTTTGGTCGGTTGGTCAAAAAGTTGCAAACCGTAATGAACGGTTTACACTCAAAATCAGACATATAAAACCAGACCGGACAATTAAATTTGAATATCTGTGCTCATTTATGTCTGTGCACCTTTCTTTTAAATGACAAATATGGCTAAGAACAATACTTTAGACATTTACTTTATGTAGACAAAAGTCCCACTGCAACATGCAAGTAATGTTGGCAACATAACGAACCGAAACACTACTAGCCTAACACGCAGGCTACGGAGGTAAAAATTAGTCAACTTGGATCAGCGATACTTTTTGTCTATATTTTGCAAATTTTCAAATTATGAAATTTGATTAAAATATTGTTTAATAAATGAAATAGGATGAGCATCATGCTTGAAAGGTTTTTTTTCACTTATTCCTACAATAATGCTAACCTTTGTTGAGGAAACTAATATGCATGGCTTTTCCTCAAAATCTTTAAAACTATTGTTCAAGAACATGCTAGCTTAATAATGTAAAATAGGAATAAGCGTGGTACAGTACCTGTATCCGTACCTTTACCTTAACCCGATTGTACTCGTACAAAAAATCAATAAAAACATGTACCGAGACTCGTACCAAATTTTTCGGTATGGTACGGGTACGGGTATTTCGGTACAGCACCCGTTTTTGTACCACTTTGTTTTTTTTATTTCCAAATCTTCGACGATCTTGAAACCGGTACCGGCGCGGTATCGGTACTTTCACAGGTACGTGACGGGTGCCAAATTAGTAGCGCTACCAAAACTGGTCGTCGATTTAATGATAAGAAAGTATTGAAGAATCCTAATTTGGTCGCCGACTTTAAGTGATTTGTTTGTTGGCTCAAGTCTTGGATGTTATATTATTTAATTTTAAAGAAACTTTTGGTACTTGTTCAAAAATAACATAGTTGGAGAATTTATTTTATATATTAAATATAGAGAATCTCAATTAAACCATTATATACTCCAAACATGTACAAAATAACAAATGTACCCGTACATGTACCCGATTGTACCTGCACCAAAATTCAACAAAAATAAATATCAATACCCGTACCGAATAAGCCAAATCGGTACGAGTACAGGTACATGTAAGGGGTACGAGTATGAGTATTTGGGACAAAATTCTCATCCCTAATGTAAAATGTTAAAATTTTGCATAATGTGTTACTTGATACATCATTATGGTCAATGATTGATGTCGATAGGAAACTTGATTTGGTTAACACAGCTACGCTTGACAAACTGAAATACTCCTCTGGGTACGAGTCACATGGGAATTTGCGCTCTAACTCATATCACTTTTATTTTACTCGGAAACAAGGCCATATTCAAGATTTTGAGTGCTCAAGACGAGTCCTAAGACAGCAAAAAAAGAAGGAAAGTGATATGAGTTAAAGAACATTTTCCCATGTGACTCGTCTTGAGTACTCAAACCCCCCCCCCCCCCCCTAAAAAAGGCCCATTGAAATACATTATTAGGCCATTTACAAGTCCTTTACGCTTAGGCCCGCTAATGGATTTGTTCACATTTTGGACCCTAATTGGTTTTTATTAGCCATTTTTAGTCAAGTTCACTTACTAATGTTAAACGTATATACGGCCGATCTATGTATGGGGCCTAAGACGGCCCTGCCTATAAGCATAATCAATCCCCAAATTCCTGGTGTTCAAAAAAAGGTTTCTAAATTCCTAACAGGACACGACATTTGGATTCTTAATTAGGTTTGAAATGATGAGACTAAATCAACGCAATAATAAATGAGAGTGAATAGATAAACCACTTATTTGCATTTGAAACATCACAATACCAAATTTGGATTCATAATAAGGTTTTGATTGATGAGATTAAACCAATGCATTGGTACCAAGAATGATTGGTATTCTTATCTGATTGACAGAAACAACTGATTATAGCCCTCGATCAATAATTTTCTTCCCCATCCAACCACTCACCATTGCCACCAATATACTTGAACACTTGGATGACCTGTTAAGTCATACGTTGCTACAAACAAAGGATTTGGTTCTTTGGAACCTCACAACCAACAAATGAATCACATGGCCTTTATAGCACCATCACATACCCCTTGAGATTACAATGGCCCTTCAGAGTTTTGCATATTAAACGTGTCATGGGTTTCATTACAGGACACATTTATTCAACACAAACAATAACATGGACATAAATACCTTTCAACACAAAGGTGGAATATGTAAGAACGACTTGCGTATGGAACGAAACTCTATGCCAACATGTGTTTCATTTCGTCGTTTCGAAGGATGGTATATGTTTACAAATGTTGTTATTAAACACGATAACAGAATAGGTTAAAGAGATAGTCTTCCCTCATATTCCATCAAAATCAACTTTTAGGACCCATTTGAGAACCATTAACAACTCCTTGCAGATGCTCCTAACCCACAGAAGCCGCAACATATCATACGACCTTTGGTCCCTACTCCGAGATAAGTAGATCCTCATGTTCACAACCCCTGCAATCCTACCAATATCCTTGCACTCGTGGATCCTCATTACCCATTACGTTATAAATGAAAAATTGTTTCCTATGGCTGGCACATCAAACCTATGTGAGATTATGGTCGTCAAAAAACCGTTAGGGCGTGCCTACTAAATTAATTGGTTTACCAGCGACAAGGGGAAGTCTTCATTGAGACCCTTGTCTCTCGCGTTATTAAGTATGTTAATGTTGTATCGTTTTTTTAATTTCCATCACATTCCTACTTGTCAGTTTGTGATGCTCAAAATAAAAACTTTCTGTTTTTAGAACTTAAGTACCAGTTACTTAGTAACGTCGTCGATCCAATATATATCATTATGCCAGTATGCATGTGCACAATCAAATCACGTATATCACTTTACACTTTTTACAATTCATTAACTGACAACTTAGTGACTTTAATTTGAGCATTTTTTTCATCTGCTGATTAAATTTCAACTCTAAGTACTTACCAATTAACACACATTCAATCCTTTTTGTTGATTAAAATTCACAAAACCCATACAAACCTACTTTATTAACAATTATTTCACAAAACACAAAGTATCTAATGTATAAGCATACGCTAATTTTTAGTGTGCATCCCCCATCCCGAAAAAAAAATCCAACAAACCATATGCATACAAGACAACTCACTCACACTGATAACCCATTACACACCACACCAAACACTAAAAACCAATACGAGTAGATAACATGAGCGAACCCACATCAACGTGTAACATCACGTAAAATTCGGGCCAAAAATGTCAATTTTCAAAGTCAAAGGACCAATCTGCCAAAATCTAAACCCCAGGGACCAAAATGTAATTTCTGGATTTCCTGACCTA
Organism: Bidens hawaiensis; assembly: GCF_021521415.1. Classification (NCBI taxonomy): domain Eukaryota; kingdom Viridiplantae; phylum Streptophyta; class Magnoliopsida; order Asterales; family Asteraceae; genus Bidens; species Bidens hawaiensis. The sequence goes on from NW_027491271.1 coordinate 1,089,759, forward strand.
TCGCGGTACGCGATGGGTCATAGGAGACACCCATCGCGTACCGCGATGGGGATGTCTAACACACGTGACACGTGTGCCACGTGGCACACGGTGGCCGCGTCTGCCGCCACGTGGTAGCACGACCGCCACGTGTCGCCACGTGTAAGCGGTGCCTTCCACGTGTCGACACATGGCAGGTCTAGGCACTAACTCAGCAAGCCTACATCGCGGTACGCGATGGGCTTGCCGAGTGACCCATCGCGTACCGCGATGGGGTCCGAGATCAGCCCTATAAATAGCGAGCTCCGGCTCTTCCCATTTGCAAACCCAAAACACACACTTTACTCTCTCACTAGCTTCTCTCTACCTGATAAAGCGTGCCCACGATCCACCTCGAAATCCGTGCCCCAAAACCCCGTTTTCTGTGCCTAGTACCTCGATATTCGTGCCACGTCCCGACGACGTTCCAAACTAGAAGAAGGTGCTGCCCGACATCCTGACTACTACCTCGAAGTACGTGCCAAGAAGTATTGGTGCCTCGAGAAACGTGCCAAGTGTGGAAGAAAGTGTTGATCAAGTGAAAGTTGAAAAGCGAGTAGCGTCGGAGTGCTGCCCAAGTGTCTAGGGTATTTCTAAGCCGACAAAGGTAGGCATAATGCCCGACCAAAATAATAATAAAATATTATAACGGCTTAATACCCAAGTCGATATTATTCTCGATAAACAAAGAAATGAATAACAAAGAAAATATAGAAAGAGAAATAAGAAATATATATGAGTATATATATATAGATATAAATATTCTTTGTTAGAAATATATTATTTAAGTATAATGAGTGTACTTAAATAATAAAGAAAAGAATATGTTTCTTAATGAAGAAGAAACGTCGGGTTTTATAAACTAAAAGTTTATTAATATTACTTTTCAACTAAAGGTTTTAAAGTAAAATGGGATAATGAACTAAAGGTTCATCGAGATAATTAAGACTAGAGGTCTTAAAGCCGGATCGTGTATCCGACTAATGAATGTTATACTTGTAATATAGGTGCGAGATAGCAAGAAGAGATCTACGGACGGTGTTGGAAGCCGATCCTATTGAAAAGGTGAATACGCCCCACTTTTACAAACTTGTTTTCAAACAAACAAACGTGTTATGTGTAAAACTTTACATGAGGCTACGTGTCTCTAAAAACATTATAAATAAGAGTATAAGCCAGCCCTCAGGCAATGGTATACGTTTGTCTGGATCCTTACATATGTGGAACGCGGTGGGCACATCGCACCACGCTTGGTCACGACCTCCAGCCACGATGGGCCGGACCTAAGTTACTTCTGAGTGGGGAATGGCCATGTGTATATTTATGGTACCTAAGTTATGTCATAAACGCTGCGGTGTTTCGCTGAGGTGACCTAGTGTAGAGACTCGAGTTTATGATGATTGTTTTAACTTGATTATTCCTAAGCCAAGATGGGCCGAGACCTACGTGGTCTCGAGGGGTAATTAAGTAAAGAAATATTTTAGCGTCAGCATATTCACCAGCATTCGTTGTTGATGTATTTTAATAACATTTTGCAGGTAATCAAGAATAGAGCTTGAAGGACGAAGAAGCTCTAGAATCCGATGGCTCGGATAATTTTGTGTAAATATTAAAACATGGTGGTTTTGTAAACTATAAACAAGTAAATACTAAACGAGACTTTTTGTTTCGTCTTTTGTAATGTAAATATTTTATATTATCAATCCTTATGTTTTTATAAAGACTTCCGCTATAACCCGTTACTCTGATTTATTTACAAATATGGTACCAACTATGGATCATACCCCTAGGCCTAGAATGGGGGTGTGACAGGTTGGTATCAGAGCTTGTTCATCGATCTTAGTGAATTGGGTATTATAAAACAATACCCAAGCTTCGATCCAAGCATAGAAAATATTGTTTTTTTATTTGAAATAGGGATAAGATTCTCTTTACACTTTAAACCACCTATCAAGATGTCTTACGAGAATTTAATGGAGTATTATGATAATGAAGTAAGAAGAGCGAGGAAATACTACTAATTTCCACAAGGAATCATGAGCAAGGATTACTTTGAATCATTCTTCAACGAAGATCATAACCAAAACCCCAATCCAAGTCCAATCTATCACCTAGACAACACTCCACATGAGGTATACCAACCTCCAAGGCATTCAAGCTATCATCCATCAAGCCTTCCGATGTACCAACCATCTGAAATACCGACATACCATCCTTCTGAAATTCCCACCTATCATCCATCCAGAAGTTCAACACAATTACCACCAAATCCTCATCCTTCATATGCTTTCCTCTCCAATTTACCAATAAAAGAGGAACCGAAATCTTCTTCATCCTCCAACTGGATGCAATGCCATTCCGATCAACGAAGGTGGTATACCAGCACTTCAACAATGGATACTGCCAATTCTCACGTCAACAAGGAAGGATCATCTAGCAAACCCAAGATGAGGGTGACTACGCCATACGAAAAGATTCACATGCCCGCAATGACCGAGGAGGAACCATAAGAGAAACAAGAAGAGGAACCGGAAGAAGAATCCGACTCCGAGGAAGAATCGGAAGAGGAACCTGGGGAGGAGACAGATCCTGAGGAAGAAGAATTTCTCGACAACCCAAATGAAGTAACCACACCGGAGGAAGAACAACACTCAGCTCCAAGCTATGGTTCTGTGGATCCATACATGAAATTTCTCCAGGAACTCAAGGGTAAGGCGTCATCAAGCTTCCCACCATACCAAGGTGAGATTCCATCCCTTGAAGAGCAAGCAAAAGAAATTCAAGAACAAAATGAGGCTGCCAATGCTTTCTTCAATTACCAATCTGATGAGACGGCAACTCCATACCCTGATCCCAAGAACCACTACGATATTGTGATGATGGGTTACCGCGACCCACCTCCAAGATATGGGTATTCGACTGACATGCCTCAGTCCCAGGAGGAGCATTTAAACCGAGCCTTACACAAAACTGATGACCTTATGAAAAAGATTGCTGTAGATGAGAAGAAAAAGAAGAAGATAGGAGAGAAGCTTCTTCGCAAATGCAACAAGCTAACGAAGGTGGTGAAGAAATTTATGAAAGACTAAGTGGATAATGATGATGGTGTGTACGAAGAATGAAGTTTATGTGTGTAAAATAGTTTGTATGATATGTGTGATGTATGTATCATATGTAATAAGGATAGGATATAAGTTTGTTGTAACAATAATATACATATCATTTATGATATGTATATGAATGTGAAATAAATAAATTTGTATATTAAGAAAAGAAATGTGTTAAAATTTTAGATAAAAAGAATAAAAGATAAAAATATGTCTCGACAAAGTGATAATCGAAAGGCCTCCCTAAAGGAAGCCGAGAGACGCGAAATGAAAGGGAAAGGTCCTGAAAAAGAACGAGAGGAACCGATTCCCGATAAGTACATGAATCAAATACAACAAATGATCAGAAAAGTTGTTCGAGAAGAATCTGAAAATAGATCACGATCTAGACAAACAAAACATACTCAATCTGAAAATCCTTCTCAAAAATCTGTTTCCAAACCTCGTACTCGACCTTCACGAGAGGAAGAGAGCGAACATGAATCAAATGCTGATGTAGGGGTTCGTAAAGAATTTAAGAAACTCAAGATAGGAGGATGTTCCTTTAAAGACTTTAAATACTACGGACCGAAAGAATTTCACGGTGACAAGGGAGCCATCAATACCGTAAGGTGGCTTGAAGAGATGGAGACGATTGTTATCACGAGCAAGTGTACGGAGGAGGAAAAGATTCAATATTCTGCTTTGATGTTCAAAGGCGAAGCGTTAGAGTGGTGGAACACGCTGATGATGAGTAGAGGAAGGGAAGTTATGTATAGTTTGACTTGGAACGAGTTTAAAGAGTTGTTATTGTCAAAGTTCTGTCTGATGCACGAGACGGACCAGATCCAAACCAAGTTCTTGGCTCACAAGGTTGTTGGAACAAACCTTCGCGAGTACAATACGAAATTTCACAAATATTGTCGTTTGGTACCCCAGCTAGTCAAACCTGAGTCTAGCAAAGTTACACGTTACATTTGGGGATTGCCACGAGAAATTCGTGACATGGTGAGGTCACACTTACCACAAACCGCTGACTCCGCGATGGAGTTGGCTGGGTACTTGATGGGTGGAATGATCCGCAATAAAGAGGAAGACAAAAAGGTGGTAACAACACATGACTCAAGGAAAGGTGGAGATACCCGCTTCAATGGTAAAGATCAACGAAGGTCTAGCTCCAATATTGGCATCCCTCAATGCAAAATTTGTAAGAAATATAATAGAGGTAGATGCAACTTTGCTTCTCGAGTCTGTGAATCATGTAACCGAACCGGCCATGCCACGGCTGATGTTGGAAGAAGAAGATGACCTGCTACAATTGCAAGGAGATGGGGCATCTTAGTTTTGAGTGTCCCAAGAACAAACCCGCGATTGGTGGTGCGGGTGGTAGCGGTCAGAAGAATGAGCCCAAGAAAGGCAATGCAAGAGTCTTCGTTCTCGATACGAAGAAAGCGGCCGACACACCGGAAACTATCACCGGTACGTTCCTTGTTAATAACGCTTACGCTAGAGTCTTGTTTGATTCGGGTGCCAACTTAAGTTTTATAGATTATAAGTTTTGTAGTCTATTAAACGAACCTTTAATCAAACTCAATAAAACTCTAAGCGTTGAAACCGCTAATGGCGAAACTGTTAAATTACCGAAGCTTTAGAAAACGGAAAAATCTTATTAGCCGGTTATGTTTTGTTTATTCTATTGTTACCTATGACTCTTGCTGGTTTTGATGTTGTATTGGGTATGGATTGGTTATCCGACAACCATACTCGTATCCTTTGCAATAGCAAGATCGTTGAACTTGGGGACCCTGATAAACGTACTATACGAATTGAAGGGGATAAAGATGTTGGCCAAGTTACCCTAATCTCCATGATAAGGGCTAACAAATGTTTGAATCAAGGATGCTTAGCATTCATGGCCTACGTCACCGAAGAATCAAAATCCAAAGAAATCAAAGACGTTCCTGTTGTTTCTGACTATGTCGATGTATTTCCCGATGAACTTCCCGGCATTCCTCCCGATCGTGAAGTAGAGTTTAGAATCGATCTTATTCCTGGTACTACTCCGATCGCCAAAGCTCCATATCGCCTCTCGCCAACCGAGATGAAGGAATTGAAGAAACAATTGGGCTTCTCGAGAAAGGTTTTATACGACCGAGTTCATCACCATGGGGAGCGCCAATATTATTCGTCAAGAAGAAAGATGGATCCATGCGGATGTGCATCGATTACCAAGCTCTCAACAAAGTTACAATCAAGAATCGATATCCACTTCCCCGAATCGCCGACTTATTTGATCAACTTCAAGGTGCTAGCTATTTTTCAAAAATTGATCTTCGTTCCGGCTATCACCAACTTAAAGTTCAAACCGAAGATATTCCGAAAACCGCCTTTCGAACAAGGTATGGACATTATGAGTTCACGGTTATGCCGTTTGGACTTACTAATGCGCCAGCCGCGTTTATGGATATGATGAACCGTATCTGTAAGCCCTACTTAGATAAATTTGTAATCGTTTTCATCGAAGACATACTCATTTATCTAAGTCTAAGGACGATCATGAAAATCATCTTCGAACCTTACTTGAAATTCTTAGAACCGAGAAGTTGTACACCAAGTTTTCGAAATACGAGTTCTGGTCACACGAGGTGCAATTTCTTGGTCACATTATCAACGTCAACGGTATTCAAGTGGACCCCGCTAATATTGAAGCTATCTCTAAGTGGGAGGTCCCAAAGTCGCCAACCGAGATCCGAAGTTTCTTGGGATTGGCCGGCTATTACCGTAGGTTCATTGAAAATTTTTCCCGAATCGCCGTTCCCCTAACTTCCTTAACTCGCAAGAACATCAAGTATGAATGGGGAACGAAGCAACAAGAGGCGTCTGATATACTTAAACAAAAGCTTACCCAAGCTCCTATACTGGCCTTGCCAGAAGGGATTGAAGACTTCGTTGTCTTTTGCGATGCATCTCATTCCGGCTTGGGATGTGTGTTGATGCAACGCAAGAAGGTTATCTCTTACGCCTCTCGTCAACTCAAGGTGCACGAAAAGAACTATACAACTCACGATCTAGAGTTAGGCGCCATAATCTTTGCACTTAAGATATGGAGGCACTATCTTTATGGAGTTAGATTTATAGTGTACACCGATCATAAAAGCTTGAAACACATCTTTGAACAAAAAGAGCTTAATATGCGCCAACGACGCTGTATGGAAACTCTTAACGACTACGACTGTGAAATCATTTATCACGAAGGTAAAGCCAACGTTGTGGCCGACGCCTTAAGTCGTAAAGAGCATGAAAAGCCAAAAAGAGTCCGAGCGTTAAGGATAAAACTTCAAATCGATCTTATTGACCAAATCAAATCTGCTCAAGCTCAAGCTATCCACGAAAACAAGATCTCCGATGAAAGACGTAATGGCACCATTGACTCGTTAGTCAAAGGTGACGATGGTATCCTTAGAATGGGAAACCGGATTTGGGTATCAATCATTGGGGACTTGTGTGAGAAAATCATGAATGAAGCACATAAAACCAAGCATATGATGCACCCCGGTAGTGACAAAATATATCAAAACCTTAAGTCGAACTACTGGTGGAATGGGATGAAGAAGGACATCGCTTCGCACGTTGCGAAATGCCTAACATGTTTGAAAGTCAAGGCTGAACACCAAAAGCCTTCGGGATTGCTCCAACAGCCCGAACTTCCCGTTTGGAAGTGGGAGTTAATAACCATGGATTTCATAACCAAACTCCCTAAAACGACTCGACAACATAATGCTATATGGGTGATTGTGGATCGTTTAACAAAATCCGCACACTTCATTCCTATCAACGAGTCATACTCAACGGATAGATTAGCGCGTATTTATGTGAACAACATTGTTGCTTTGCATGGAGTACCGCTATCTATCATCTCTGATAGAGACAGTCGTTTTACATCTCACTTTTGGAAAAGCTTCCAACAAACTCTGGGTACAAAATTAAACCTTAGCACTGCCTATCATCCACAAACCGATGGGCAAAGCGAAAGGACAATTCAAACGTTGGAAGATATGCTCCGCGCTTGTGTGATAGACTTAGGTGGAAGTTGGGATGACCACTTACCCCTAATGGAATTTTCATATAATAATAGTTATCACTCGAGCATTCAAGCCGAACCATTCGAGGCATTATATGGTCGAAAATGTAGAACGCCCGCGTGTTGGTCTGAAACTGGAGATAATCAATTATCTGGACATGAAATAGTCCAAGAAACCACCGACAAAGTTCTTCAAATCCGTGAACGACTTAAGACGGCACGTGATCGTCAAAAGAGTTACGCCGATGTCCGTCGTAAGCCGTTAGAGTTTAATGTTGGTGACAAAGTTCTTTTGAAAGTCTCGCCATGGAAGGGCGTAGTCCGTTTCGGAAAGAAAGGCAAACTAAGTCCTCGATTCGTTGGACCCTTCGAGGTACTCGAACAAATTGGTACCGTCACATATACCGTTTGCGATTACCCGAGGAAATGCAAGGGATACATGACGTATTCCATGTTTCAAACCTACGAAAATGTCTAGCCGATGAATCTCTTTCAATGCCCTTAAAAGACGTAGAAATCAATGAGAATTTAAAATTCGTAGAACATCCCATTCAAATCGAAGATTCAAAATTAAAGAAACTTAAAAGACGAGCGTTGAAAATCGTGAAAGTAAGATGGGATTCCCGAAGAGGACCCGAGTACACATGGGAACTCGAGTCCGGGATAAAAAGAAATACCCCCACTTGTTCTCATAAGCAATCTCGAGGACGAGATTTATTTCAAGGTGGGGAGGATGTAACATCACGTAAAATTCAGGCCAAAAATGTCAATTTTCAAAGTCAAAGGACCAATTCTGCAAAAATTTAAACCCCAGGGACCAAAATGTAATTTCTGGATTTCCTGACCTATCGCGGTACGCGATGGGTCAGAGGAGACACCCATCGCGTACCGCGATGGGGATGTCTGACACACGTGACACGTGTGCCACGTGGCACACGGTGGCAGCGTCTTCCGCCACGTGTCACCACGTGGCAGCACGACCGCCACGTGTCGCCACGTGTAAGCGGTGCCTGCCACGTGGCAGGTCTAGGCACTAACTCAGCAAGCCTACATCGCGGTACGCGATGGGCTTGCCGAGTGACCCATCGCGTACCGCGATGGGGTCCGAGATCAGCCCTATAAATAGCGAGCTCCGGCTCTTTCCATTTGCACACCAAAAACACACACTTTACTCTCTCACTAACTTCTCTCTACCTCGTAAAGCGTGCCCACGATCCACCTCGAAATCCGTGCCCCGAAACCCCGTTTTCCGTGCCTAGTACCTCGTTATTCGTGCCACGTCCCGACGACGTTCCAAACTAGAAGAAGGTGCTGCCCGACATCCTGACTACTACCTCGAAGTACGTGCCAAGAAGTATTGGTGCCTCGAGAAACGTGCCAAGTGTGGAAGAAAGTGTTGATCAAGTGAAAGTTGAAAAGCGAGTAGCGTCGGAGTGCTGCCCAAGTGTCTAGGGTATTTCTAAGCCGACAAAGGTAGGCATAATGCCCGACCAAAATAATAATAAAATATTATAACGGCTTAATACCCAAGTCGATATTATTCTCGATAAACAAAGAAATGAATAACAAAGAAAATATAGAAAGAGAAATAAGAAATATATATGAGTATATATATATAGATATAAATATTCTTTGTTAGAAATATATTATTTAAGTATAATGAGTGTACTTAAATAATAAAGAAAAGAATATGTTTCTTAATGAAGAAGAAACGTCGGGTTTTATAAACTAAAAGTTTATTAATATTACTTTTCAACTAAAGGTTTTAAAGTAAAATGGGATAATGAACTAAAGGTTCATCGAGATAATTAAGACTAGAGGTCTTAAAGCCGGATCGTGTATCCGACTAATGAATGTTATACTTGTAATATAGGTGCGAGATAGCAAGAAGAGATCTACGGACGGTGTTGGAAGCCGATCCTATTGAAAAGGTGAATACGCCCCACTTTTACAAACTTGTTTTCAAACAAACAAACGTGTTATGTGTAAAACTTTACATGAGGCTACGTGTCTCTAAAAACATTATAAATAAGAGTATAAGCCAGCCCTCAGGCAATGGTATACGTTTGTCTGGATCCTTACATATGTGGAACGCGGTGGGCACATCGCACCACGCTTGGTCACGACCTCCAGCCACGATGGGCCGGACCTAAGTTACTTCTGAGTGGGGAATGGCCATGTGTATATTTATGGTACCTAAGTTATGTCATAAACGCTGCGGTGTTTCGCTGAGGTGACCTAGTGTAGAGACTCGAGTTTATGATGATTGTTTTAACTTGATTATTCCTAAGCCAAGATGGGCCGAGACCTACGTGGTCTCGAGGGGTAATTAAGTAAAGAAATATTTTAGCGTCAGCATATTCACCAGCATTCGTTGCTGACGTATTTTAATAACATTTTGCAGGTAATCAAGAATAGAGCTTGAAAGACGAAGAAGCTCTAGAATCCGATGGCTCGGATAATTTTGTGTAAATATTAAAACATGGTGGTTTTGTAAACTATAAACAAGTAAATACTAAACGAGACTTTTTGTTTCGTCTTTTGTAATGTAAATATTTTATATTATCGATCCTTATGTTTTTATAAAGACTTCCGCTATAACCCGTTACTCGGATTTATTTACAAATATGGTACCAACTATGGATCATACCCCTAGGCCTAGAATGGGGGTGTGACACAACGCACGGACACTTTTGCTAGTATAAAGTAAACCATCTCAAAAAATTATTAAAAACACTCCCTTCAAAGAAATTGTTGGGTTGATCCGTCTAACCTAGTTAGTTTTCTTTAACGCAAAGCTCAGGTTCGCACCATGGACGCAACATAAGTTGCTAGCCAAAATGCTAGGCATCATCACAACCTAGAATAAAGTACGTAGCCAAGTGTAGAAATAAATTAGGAAAGTGTACAAATAAGAACAACATAAACTCAAATGAAGAGTGAGTATGTTAGACATTGAACAAACTGTAACACCCCAAATTACAACGGAATATATCGGGGTGCAACATTAATTGTTTAATAGTTCATAAGACTCTAATTAATAGCGACGATAACTATTTAATTAATTAACGAAATTCATGTACGCATTTACATAATTTCGGAATCAAATCATACAACGGTCTTTTAATTATATAACCTAAAGGTAATACTAAGTGTTCTTCACTTCGTCGAGCGACTTAACCTGCGACATTGTAAAAATAGTATTTGTCAACACAGTGTTGTTGAGTAATTATAGGGTTTGTATATGTATAGTAAAGCGATAAAATCTATCAAAATATCACGTTGACATCAATCAAATGTAATTGTAAATGCGAATAATGTATTAAAACTTCTGTTCGCCCCTGATACGAAGTCAGAAGTCAGTCTACAGGGAAGCACATGTAGCCCTCCAAATTGACCCACTTGAGCTTGTGCGCGTGTTTGCGTATGCGAAATCAATCAATCATGCAAGCATGTAAGCATGTAACGTGTAAGCATATAAAAAGTATAGAAGAAATCAATCAAGATGATAATAATTCGGATCGTGTTTGTGATGTAAATGTATAAATGAATAAACGAGTTTGAAATAGGTACAATGCTACACCCCAAAATATTTGAAAAGTAAACCGACACAAGAGAAAACATTAAAAAACCCTAAAATTAAAATAAAATAAACATGATTTATAAACTTGGAATGAAAAGAAAATAGATAAAAATCCAAGTTCTAGGTGATCGGTTCTTAAATCTGGAGTTTAACGAGATATTAAACGATCTTGCAGTTTTAATCGAATAAATATTAAAGATTTAATATTAATATAAAACTTTTGTTTAAATAATACTTAATGAGCTTTGATCAATTCAGTTCGATTAAAATACGTGAACCGAGCAATATGTATAATCATAGTAAGTTAAGCGAGTGTTCGGGTTTTATCGAAATCGAACGTGGTAAGTGGTAATTAAGTACATAGGGGGATTTTCTGATACGCGACGTCCAGTCAGCAATGACTAGTTTTGCAAAAAAGTGGTGTAGTGGTAAAATCCCCAATAACCCCCTTTCAATCATTATATAATTATAACTTTTTTAATCTTTTAATATAAATAAAAATACAAATTAAAAATAACAAGTTTTGATTGGTCAACCATCCCCCCCCCCCACCCAACCACCATTGTCTACACAACGAGCCTGACTAAGGTGAAAATGAGGGAGGGAGCGGTGTTGAGCTCATTTTGTTAGCCACAACGATCCATCATGTATGGTTTTATTGTCTAATTGTTTACGTGAGAGAACTCTTGCTTGTTATTCTATGATACACAACCTACTAAAACAAGCAACGTCCCATAATTACCGTTTGACTTATATTAAAGCAATCCTACTTTTTGTCTTGTCTGTTTGCTTTGCATTGACAAAAGTTTACATTACCACTACTTGAAATCTTGAATGATTGATTACAAAATATGAGGCCACGAGGGGAGAAAAAAAAAGAAGCAAAATTTAATATGTCAAGTCACAAGGGGCAACATCAACCGCCCTTCACATTATTTGCCAACTAATTTGGAATTGGCGATTCCTTCTCAAATGTTTATATCAGTGACGCAACAAAATAAAACAACTAAAAGGTTGAATATAATCTGAGTCCCACAAGGCCGGAAACACCAGATGTTATAAAATGACATGAAGCTGATTTAAGAATTATCGCATTCATGCTTGGACCAAAAAAAGGGGGGATTTAAAATGTGGATAACTTTTAAACCATCTTGGGTTCTAACATATAGATAAAAATAGAGTAACACGATGTTAGATATTTTAGTGTAATTGAATTAAATTTTTTTTGACAAATGTGAATCATAATATTCATCAAACAAGTCTAGAGGTGTGATGTACACACTTATTTGAGCTTTATTATGTTAATTAGGGGAAAGCCTTTTTCCTAAACAACAGGGGTTCCAAGGGGGCAACAAAGCCCTCTTGGCGTGACTCTGGGATAATGCCAAGACTGATCTTGTGTTGTAAATATTACTAAAGTACCATGCAAAACTCTAAAATATCACTAAACTATCACTCAATGTTCACCACAAAACTGTGATTCTACAATAACTTATATATATATATATATCATGATACAACAGTTGGAAAGATGAAACAGTTATCCAACTAACAATATCTATTGTTCATGCGGTGTTGAGATTCATACGAGTTCTTGAGCATGGTCACATCCATGGTCTTGATGATATGAATGTTGATGTTAGGAGTGTTTCACATGCACAATTACCATACTTGGTGTAAACACTGATTTGTTGGTTTTGAAATATTCCTGGAATGTTTGACATGTAATATAAGTTACGTTAGATGGTGCAACACTCTTAACCTATCAACACCATTTTACATGACAACAAACATTGTAATCAATTGATTTGACAAGTTTGCAACAAACCCGCTCAAGTAAATAAGTGTGGCCGTCGTCATCAAACACATCTATAAGACCATAACACGTAAATGAGTTTTATTTAAAGAAATTAAACATAATTAGTCTGTCTAAATTCTGACTAAAAACTTATATACATGGGAAATTATAGTACGCATTTTTTAAATCCTGAAGTTATATTCGAATACCCAATATTCAATTCAGATTGAATTGCGGTTCCGAATATTCGAATCGGTCTGCATCCAAACCTAATTATGTTTTCAAATAACCCAATAAACATGCCAACGCTTAATACGACCAGGTTACCTTAATTAATATCATCCCCATTCCTATCATATAAAAGATTTATATGCACATATATCTTTGTTCATAAGAAACACATCACAAAAGAAATTGCACTAAAAATGGCTTTTAACTGGTTGTATCATCACCTCAAAAAGTTGTGCACTTGTGCCTAGGCCATGTTACGCATGCAACATACAGAATTCTTGAGTTTCGCTAACTCTGGGCGGTCACTTCCTCCAAAAGAGTTTTGTCCTATAGAGAGGTTTTGACCCGTTGAAGTTGACCATTAGCGAGGTTAATTAAACGGTGAAGCAAGATGACTAAATAAAGTATGTATTGATCTGTTTTGTATTTATCTGCGTGATGTAACGTCTGCAGCCATTTAATGTTGTTACTCCCAGCAGACTTCCCAAACTCGAATCTGTTTAAATCATACTAGCGACCGTTAACATGTTCCATACTGTTTTAGAGTACTCAAAACGGTTGACTATAAACAGTCTCAATACTATTTTAACCATAACAAAATAAAAAGGAATGCTTGCTTACTCGGTGTTTGCCCACTCACCAATCCACCCGAAACTTAGATGTGCTCTGCCGACACAAGAAAATAATGACAGATGTGTTAGTAAAACATGACGAAGATTATTAAAGTATTGATGCAAAACACGAATGTACTTTGTGGTATTAATAGCTACAGGAACAAGCCAGTGAAGAGTCTCATCCATTTCCGCCTTAATTTCAGGCATTGTCATCTAAACAAATTATGTACCCATAAGTATATCACTCAAAAACAGGGGAAGAGAGGTGATAAAATGGGTGGGTTTCAAATAGGATGATTTAGAAAAGTTTCGTGTATTAAAATACAATTTCGGCAACTTTCAACCTATTTGACCCGTTACCTTCAAATCTAACTTTCATATTTAAACCGTTAGAGATGAATACACGAGCTGACAAGTATTATGGAAACAGATTAAAAAGGTCACCTAAATGGGAGATTAATACCGGAGACTACTTACCATTTCTTTAGAATCAAGAGCTTGTAAGCAAGAACGCAGGTGTGCCTTGACACTGGCTGGTAAACTGCTGTATAATGTGTCCCTCATATTTGGATGCAAGGACATAGGCCGTGATGCCTGCAAAGAGATTTTGAGCCCCATATATTTATCAAACTATAATAAGTACGCAAAAAAAAATTACACAAGACTGAGATTAGCTTACAATACTATCAATCTGAGTTATTAAGTTGGCATAGTGTAAAGAAAGAGCAGCTGCGCCTAATCTTTCGATTTTGCAGTTAGTCTCAATGTCAGCATTTGGTGAGATTGCGTCTAAAATGAAAACATGCATGCACATAAGAATTCCTTTGTTCCTTTTCCAGTGTTAATTCATAGATATCATAATCCATGACATTGCATCAAAAACATAGGATGAGGGGTACTTAGATGCTTACATCTTAAAAGTCTATTTTTGATTAGAAAAAACAAACTAGTATCTTAATGACATATTTAGTCGATGCTAATTAAGGGGATGTTTGGTAGCCTCTTAATGGTTCATAACCTCTTAGCCATTAAGAGGTTATGAACCATTAAGAGGTAGCCTCTTAATGTTAAGATGCTACCAAACAGCCCCTAATACATCGAGTCTCAAGAAAAAAGGAATACAAAAACTTCGCCAGTTGATTGTACCCAACCCACAAAGTTTTGAAGCCTGAAAATCAAAATCCAAAATCTTAGTAATAGGTCTTCAAGTACGCTACAGGGCATGGTTTAAATTATAAACGTATTTGTAGGTTTAGTACAATTATGGTACTAAGTGATACCAGTCTAGTTACCCGAAACCAATCTTGTATCCGTATATCCGCACAGAAACCAAACTTAATAATATACTAAATATTCTTAAAGCATATAATAAATAGTATCTTGAAGTTGTTAGAATTTTGAAATTATCATAAGTTGCAAATACTCAAATACCATTCTCCCCAAAAGCTTCCGCAATTGTTTGGTGGATGAAAGTGACAACATCTACGAGCTTCTCCACAACCTACCACGGAAAATGCATAAAGAAAAAGCCACAACATTAATGCTTAGACATGAATTAGATTAAATGATAACATATATAACTCTTTCATGCATGACACATCTATAAGTAATAGATTGAAATTGCCACTTCGAATATCAAGTCCATACTTCCTCCAAACTTTTGGACCAAAGAGATTTTTTCTTCAAGTTCTTCACAAGTTTTGTTTGATGCTTTAGCTCACTTTGTAATATCATTAAACTCTCCCCTGTAAAAGAATAAAATGTTAATAAAACAACCAAATTCCCCTTGTTATACAAAATGAGAAGTAAACGAGAGAACAAAACATCCAAGCATGCACGTATAAATAACATTTAGAAACCTTGGTGAGATTTCTGGCCCGAACCACTATGACCTGTTACCCAACCCGCCTATTTTGCAAGGATTAACTTTGAAAATATAACTATGCATACCATCCAACAAATATTGTTGTTGGTTATAAACCTTTTCGAGAAAGATGCGAAGATTCACCTTTCTCAAGATTAGGCCGAAAAATTTGTTCCAATCCATCCAAAACATGACACTCATGGTATAATTCCTGAACACAATCCATTCGTAAGTACATGGGTCGATAATGCCAGTTAGTTAAGAAATATATAGCCAGAAGTGACTTACTATCGTACGCTGAGCCAAATTGAAGAGTTCTTGCATTGTCATTTCTGCCTCTTTTCTTTGCTGTCTGTTTGTTATAGTGTCCAAATCCAATCTGATCCAAAACAACATTTCAAAACATGTTTTATTATCATGAAATTCAGAGTCTTGAGCTTTACCTGTGAAAGAAACGATCCAAATTATGCCATTGAGGATCAATGCTCATATCTCCAAATCTCACCACTTCTCTAGAGAAGATTCCTAATTCCTCTCTAAGAAGACAGCATGTTATAAAATGAGCATAAACTGCTTTCAACAGTAGAAAGTGACATAAAAATCAGAAATTACTTATCTACCCCTACCTTTAAGAAACTGATTAACCAAACACCTCCTAAATTTATTAAGATTTAATGCAGCTGTTTAGTGAATAAATTTAAAAGTTTATAAACACTTGATTACGTCATGACAGTAGTTAAACTTACCCACTGAACCCATATGCGACAAAACACAACCCAAATTGATCTTTTTTTTTTACACAAATGAGTGAAAATCACCCACATAAGACAGCCGATGATTACCTCTTGTCAGCCACTGCAATTCTTAATAACTCGTTAATATCTGTGGAAACCAAAAGTCGAACCCCTTTTGAAAGCAAAATCTCGTCTTTTAGAATTTGGATGTTCTCATCCGAAAGTGATTGCATCAAATTGGACCCCTTAACAATAGTATTAGCCACTTCAAATGCCAAAACAGATACTTCATTATTCGTTGAAGCCGAATTAGACAACCAAGATCCTAGGACTCCAAGACCGGCTTTGCTAAAAAATGTTCTTGCATGAGGTGCCTATTGACATTCAAGAGTGGTCACGTGTCAGAGCAACATACCGATCTATGTTCTATCTGACCCATATAACTTGTAAAGTATAAACATAACAATCGACTCGCTGACTCATTGATAACTTAAAACAAAATGAGTTCATTGTCATCTCTAATAATAAACACAAGAAAAAAGATGGCAGACACAGCGAACGCACCACTCTCCACTTCTTACCTGGACACCGTTACCTGTAGCATCTCAATATTATCATAAGAACAGTCAAACCTAAAAGCCATTTGCATTTTTGGTGTAGAAGGTTTGATTAGATTTTACATTTTTGGTGTAGAAGTGTATAATGGTCATAAATCAGTTACTATAATACTATAAATTAGCTTTAATGAAACGAATAAAAATAGGTAAAAATAATACTTTTTGTGTTTTCATCAGGTATATATAATATGATTTTATCAAAACTTTTAAAGAGGTTATATGAAAGTTTATACATATATTCTTTTTACTCTCCAAACGTCATATTTTGAAAACAAAAGTTCATTATCTTTCACCCTTAAGTGTCGATTTAAAATCAGTTATTAGGTTATGAATTTGACTTTGTAAAAACAGTTTATATTTTTTAGTTTCTATTACACCAATAACTACAGTTTACTTCTGAACATAATTGATTGCATGTTTCGTGTGTTAGAAAAGAATATTTGGCTCCAAGGTAAACACATGAACTGCAAAACAAATAGTAAGAGTAAATTACCCATACGCCATTACTATAAACTTTGTTTGTTTTTTTTTTCTTTTTGAAAGGCAAACTTAATATAGAACATCACATCCAGTTAGCAAACAACTAACTCTGGGAAACACCATTAATAAATTTCAGTGATCATACTCTCATGCCCAAAGTTCAGTTCTAGAAATTTTGAAGTTACTAAGGGTCTAAGGCAAATTCCACATTCATAAGTCCAAGTGTGCTATAACATCTAGGAACACATGCAAGTACAAAATGATGGCATATCTTTTAGTGAAAATTATTTGAACTATGATCATTTATGCTGCAAATTTAAACACCTCTGTTTTCTTGTACAACATTAGAGAGGTAAGAAAATAAAAATATATACCTTAACACTCCTATTACGAATAGAGGGTTTTGGGTAGCTTCCAAGAGTGTCTAGGACATCAAGACCATCACTGCCAGATTTTCCAAGAAATATGCTTACATGAGGTGCCTATCACAATTCAAGAGCTGAACCATATTAGTGCAGTAATAATAATAATAATCCAAATTTAACATCTCTATGTTAGCAAATGTGTTACCTAATTAATTTGTACGCCAAACATAACAAATATCGACTCGTTGGTAAGCAAATGAGTAGAAGTTTTGGCATCTAATAATACAAGAAGAAAGGCAAGGGAAAGAGGGCAGATTGCAATTAGCAAAGTAACACACTTTCACTTCATTTTCTTATCTGGTCAAACACAAGGAATCGCTACTAAAACTTCCAATATTAAATTTATATCATATTTATGACATAAAAATTCTAATCTTATGTTAAAGGAGTATGAGGTTTAAGGAGAATAATGAGATAACAGTCATATTATTATTTAATAGAATTTAATATTAGTAAATAATAAGTGCATAATTATTTCGTTATAATATGCTTAAGATCACATTATATCTCAGATCAAAAAACACATACAATAATTAGTAGTATTCAGAAACATATGAAAGTCCACTTACATAATAAACATAAAACATCTACCAAATCAGGTAAGAGAAAATGGCGGGCAGGTAGTGGAAAAAGATAATACCGGAGATCGAGATGACCGCGAGTTGTTTGCAACGGTCGACGAAGACATAGCAGTGGTCGGATAAAGGTACGGTGTTCGGTGGATTTCACCTGTTTGACTCTGACTTCCAAGTCGGTGACACGAAGACCTTTTTGATCATTACATTTACGACAAAACCAAGGATCTGTAGGTAGTGAAATGTCAAGATTTCATGACATAATTTATCTGATTTTCTTTTTTACTTTTTTTTTTTATCTTTTTCAAGTACCAAAATTATAAAATTTGAAATATTAAAAGCCTGTAGCTTTTTCTAAACGACTAGTACTTGGAGATTTTAGTTTTAAGCTTTTTCTCCTAACCTAAAAGCTTAAAGCTACTCTAACCAAACAAGACTTTTCAATAAATATAAGTTTTTTCATAAAACTTTGTAGCTTAAATCTCCTAAAAGCTCTTTGCTAAACATACTCGAAGATGCAAGACTTGAACTCATATGACTTTCACAAGAAAACTCATGGGAGGGTGCAAAACAACAACTTTCCAACACTATCCAGACACACACGTACAAAATAAAAATCAAATTTTTGGTTGAATATCTAACTCCTTCAAAAAACAGGTGGTGTTTCATGGACATGTTTAATTAAATAAGGTGTCTTTGGTAGACAGACATGTTTAGGTAAACAGATAGACTCATGGACGGATACACGTTTTGTAATATCGCCAGAACAACCCCCCCCCCTCCCTCCGACGGTTTCAAAATTTTAATAGAACCTTATATTAAAAAAAAATTCTGTGAACCCTGAACAAGTAACGTTGTCACCCCCGACCAAAGCTAGGGGGATGTATAGGCGTAATGTAAGGCCCCGTTCCCGGTAGCCCTACTTTAGTGTTGGATTTACTCATAAACACAGTTCTTATAAATCAGAGTTAATTAAAACTTTCGCGGAATATAAAATATTAATCATTCATTACAAAACATTTAATCTTTTCTTTAAAACCATAACATAAGACATCATAGTTAAAACATCGTTTCTTCTATCTTCATATGCCAGTCGTTCAATCCATGCCATGTGTCATCCTCATGCCTTCTCGATAAACATATATACCTGCGTGCATACTAAAAGTCAGCTACGTTGAGTGAGTTCTAGTTAATCAGGCGACAGACAATACATACACATATCTTACATACATACATATCTTAACCTTGTATAAATATCCATAAGAGGACGTCACATAATATCTATTAAAAGAACTATTACTATTATCCTACTGTCTATATTCTCCATAGAAGGACACTCTATATATATATATTCTTCATAGAAAGAACATCCTATATACTTTCATAGAAGGAACACTATGCTTTCCATTTAAGGAACACTAGGCTTTCCATCAAAGGAACACTAGGCTTTCCATTAAAGGAACACTGGGCTTTCCATTAAAGGAACACTATACTTTCCATTTAAGGAACACTCTATATATTATCCGTAGAGGGAACTCTATATATAAGCTATCATTTAATATCCATATAAGGAGACAATCATCGCTATTCTTGGCAATATATGCAATATCCGAAGATCGTTCACGTACCGACAAGTAATCATCCCTGCATTACATACAATATCCATATCTTTATTTATAACATAACGGTACATGCGATATCCGAAGATCGTTCACGTACCGACAAGCAATCAATCGTATCTAACACATATATCATACATGGCATACACTTACCATTTAAGTTAAGTGTATTAACTGTCACGTCGAGTATGCACACAGCCCCGAAAACATAACAAGGAAGTGGGGCTAGAAACTCACCTGAACTCGGTTACTTCTTCTGTTAATGGTTACTCCCTTCTTGACTGTGCACGGCTAGCTGTATAACAATTATGCGTATTGATTACTATCACTTTCCATATAGCGTTTCTAGTTTAATTATTACCCTCAACGAACGGGGGTCCGGGGGCAGCGGGGTCTAGGGGCGGCAGCCCCTAGCAGGGTCCAAGGGGCAGAGCCCCTGGCTGGGGTCGAGCTGCCAGGTCAGCTTGGAAAAATTTTATTTACATTAACTGTCTTAACACATTTTCCATTAGAAAATTAAATTATTATTTAATTCGCTAACTAAATCTCTATAACGAATTAAGCCTGATTCGTGGTCTAATTCGCTATTCTGATTCGTTATCTCATCATAACTTGATTCGCCGTCTGGTTCGTTATCCTCACATAACGAGTTGGCAAGTAACGAATCACCTGATTCATTACTTGATTCGTTATGTTAATTCGTTATCTGACATCATCTGATTCGTTACCTTAGCATAGCGATTGAGCATATAACGAATTACCAGATTCGTTATCTTATCTAACGAATGGATAGATAACGAACTAATAGCTCATTCGTTATCAAGTCTCACGAATTGGGTCCCATTCGTTATGAATGCGTAACGAATTAGTCAATCATAACGAATCACCTTTGTTCTTATCCAGACTTTGACTACGGGTCAAAGTCAAAATCACCAAGAACGTAAACAGTCAACCTATCTCAGATCTGCAATTAAATCTTCGTTTCTTAACGAAATAACATGAATTAGGTACCGTTGGAATCGCCTATGCAGCTCCTACAAACCCCAAGGGTCCAATCATCCAGATATTCGTGTTTGTAGGGTGCGGTTTAAACATCTATAATACGGGTTATTTAGGTTAACAATTTACCTATCAAACGTTAATCAATTTCAGTAAGTTTGGCTTTGTTGGATTCGTTTTTACCATACTAAAACAGATCTATGATTTCTAGACTAAAACCGAACTTTACGAACAAGTTCTTGATATAAACATACCTTAAACGAGTCGGTTAAACGAACACGGTCTAGTCTTGATGTTGTTTTGGTTCTTCACGACGATCTAGCACCAACGGGTTCGGGTTTCCACCTTAGAATCTTGGCTCGGGTTATAAGATGGTGTTTGTGTGTGTTATCAAGGTGTAGGCTATAGTGTGGATTTGGATAAAAATGGAAATAATTAGGGTTTAAGGGGTATTTATACTTCCTTAAGCCCATGGACCTAAGCCCATCTTTCCCTTTTGGTCCATAATTAATTCCATCTAAAAGTCTACTTATCCTATCATATTTTATTATTCTTATTATTAACCGAACGGAAAAATTGGGATGTTACACGTAACGTATTGATTGGACAGTAGCTCAAAAACGCTAATTAAAGCGACAATCATTATCTAATTCATTAACATTAAAACAAGTACACAATTACAATAACTAAATTAAATACATCATACATTTAAATTTTGGAACAAATATTCTAAGCCAAACTAACTATCTTCGACCTTGATAACATCAAATATTTGAACATGTAGCATGTATAAAAATAAAGTCTGTCAACATGAACGTTAATGAGAATACAAAAGTTTAAATATATTATATAGATATAAATTACGATGGTCAGATTATTCTACAAAGAGAAACAAAAATGAGAAGGATTTATGGCAATAAAAAAATTCTCAAAAAAAAATAATATAAAAATCATAACTCAAATTAAAAAAAAAAGTAAAAAAAAAAACAATAATGTTTCTCTAGACTTTATGTTGAGAAAAAAAGATCATTGTGTCTTTTTATTTATCGATGAGCTTTTTTGTTTATTTTCGTCATTGATTTTTTTTATATTGTGTTATTTTGTTCACTATTGTGTTATATTTTGTTTGGCATTGTGTTATATTTTGCGATATATTGTGTCTTCTTTTATTTATAGTTGTGTCTTTTGTTAATTTTCATCGTTGTGTCTTTTTTATTGGCATTGTGTCTTTTCGTCGTTTTTCTTTTGTTTGTTTTTTTGGAATGGGAATGACTGGGGAAACATTTTGGTCTTAAAATTTTTTCATTTTTTTTATATTTTAAGTTATGATTTTTTATTATTTTATTGTTTTTTAAGGGTTTTTGTGTGACCACCAACTTGTTTCACAATTCTCATTTTTGTTTCCCTTTGTATTTTAACTTTTTCACATGTAAATTATGAGTATTACAATCTTTACGAATATGTAAACAAATAAATAGATGTGGACCCGTTCTTCTTGATAGAAAATCAACATTCTTAAGTAAATGTATGATCATGCCAGATGAGGATAGATGAGGCCAAACCAACACTTCAAAAATAAACACACACACACACACAGAGCATAGTCATAGAGCGTGTAGTCACACATATACATGAGGTTGAATTGTATTTGTAATAGATAAGGCAAAAACATTAAAAAAACTTGATAAGATATACATGCTACCAGGGGTGTATCTGAATCCGAATCCGTATCCGCATTATCCGATAATCCGTATCGGAACTATCCGAAGTTTCGGATATCCGAATCCCGGATATCCGAAAATTCGGATTTGGATTCGGATGCGAATGCATTTTTTGGAATTTTCGGATAGTTAGGAAAATATTAATTTTTTTATTTTAATATATAAACAAGCATTTGATCTCATATAACATTAACCTAGTAATTTCCTCATATACAACCGTCACTCACATCTCTCACATCTAGGGGTGTTTATAGTTTGGTTTGAAACCGTCCAAACCGGCCATCTGTTTGGTTTCATGGTCGGTTTTTATTGTCCACTTGTGGTCGGTTGGTTTCAAAAAGTTTTAAACCGTAGTGAACGGTTTGGTTTACGGTTTACACTGAAAACCAACCGTATAAAACCGGTCTGGACCGGACCGTTTGTATGTTTATATTTTAGACACTTCAAATAGACATCATTATTTACTTATTTATTTATTAATCATTTGGGTTACTTGGACTCATGGTTTTGAAACCCGGCCCGGCCCGGCCCGGCCGGTCTGACCGGTTCCTGTCCGGGTCGGGGTGTATAACCCGTTTTCTATTGGGCCGGCCGGTCTGTACGGGCGCCGGTTGGACCGGACCCGGTGAACCGCCTGCTGAACCGGTAGAACAGTATTTTATTAAATTAAAAATAAGTTGTGCGGGTCAGGATTCGAACACAGGTGGTTTCCGAACACAGGTGGTTTCCGAGATGAAAACCTTAAGGAATAAGCCACAAACCATCCAACCAAGCATCATACCTGTGATTTTTGATGAAAAATAAGGCCTATATATATAGATGGTACAATCTGATGCTAGATAAAAATGGAAATTATATCATAACAGGAAATAAATCTTGTTTATATTAGAGCTTCTTCTAGTAAATCTTGATAAATTAATAACTAAACCATAAAAGAAAATATTTAGATTATTATTTTATATATATATAAATTATATATATTTATATTATTTATTTATTTATGACGTCATCCGGGTCAAACAACGGTCCGACCTCCCGGGTCGGTCCGACCTTTGACCTGGTAAAGCGTCTGGGTCAACGCCCGGGCCGGGTCTGAAAACATTGCTTGGACTCATATTGGTAAGACGAAGGTGATGTTGACTAAATCTTGATCTTCCTTTATAAAAACTGGTGAAATGGGCCACTGTAACATCTAGTTATTGATGGTTTTATCAACCTATTAGTTTATTGACTTTTGTTTTTATTTTGAAGTAATATTTCTAAGATAATTTCATATTGAATTCTTGTTTTTAGTATGTGTTTATGTATTTTTGAACAGATTTCTTAATTTCTTTTGGGTTGCATTGTGCACTTTTAAAAAGTGGTAAACCGGAACCAAACCTTTCGTAACGGTTCGGTTTGGTTCGGGTTTACATTTCAACGTTCGGTTTTGGTTTTGATAATAAAAAACCATTACTAACGGTTTGGTTCGCGGTTTTACTTAAAAACCGTTAAAACCAGACCGTGAACACCCCTACTCACTTCTATGCTCCTGATGTATATAAAATTATACATCTTTTTAGTATCAAATAATCTCTAAAAACTGTAATTTCTATCAAATAACATAGTACAGAAGGCTACTTATAATAATAAAATACATTTTCAGGTGAAACCAAGCCCCAAACGAAAAAACAAACGAAAAGACAAAGAAAAACGGAAGAAAACACAAGAAAAGCAAGAAACACGCCCTTATGCCTCAAGAAACACGCCTCCATGCTTTGGATACAGAAAAGACAAAAATCTGCAAGAAAAGGAAAATACTGAGAACAAAAGCACGGGGCCGTGCCTTTTGACCACAGGGTCGTGGTCACCTCCTACAAAAAGACAAAACGAATTTAGCACATGTCATTAAAATCACGGGGGCGTGCCTACCTAAGCATGGGGCCGTGCTTCTCACTCCAGATTTCCTATAAATAGTGGCTCATGTTGCACTCATTTGGTGTGCCTTGAAGAGAATTCTATACGGTTTTCACTTATAAAAACACCCACTAACACTCATATTGAAGATCTAGTAAAGAGTTTGAAGGCTTGGAGGTCATCATCATCATCCATCCACCATCATCATTAAGAAGGAAGATTCATCTACATTTTGTTAGATTGTTCTAGTTTAATCATGTGTTTGTTATTATAATCTATCCTAATGTTCATAACTGTGCTCATTATGAGCTAAACTCCATTACCATCTAAAATCTATGAAGAAGCTTTGTTTTACTTGATGATTATATAAAACATGTGGTTTAGTTTGGTAAAGTACATGGTTATCTTGCAATTATCTTTTGATGAGAAATGTTTCACCATCTTAAATCAACAATTCAAAGTTGGTGATTGTCGATTATATTGACAATCATTCATGATCGATTCATGTTCTTGAAAGATGGAAATACTTTGATAACTTAACGAAACATGGATCCTTATATTGTATTTAGAAATGATGAGATATAAGTTATGATTTATTTCTCTAAGCCTTGGTAATCCGAAAATAGCATCGTTAACGCGATTGCTTAGGATATCATGCTAGTTAAAGAAATCATATGTCAACGGAATGTGTAATTATAACCTACTTACATCAACCAAAGGGAGGTTGTGTGATAAACTATAACCACCCGAAGTTGTTAGAATTGGTATTTGAGAAATCGAAGACAATCCTAATCTTTCTACTTTACTAAACTACTTGCCAACTCAAATTGACATTCTCGTGGTAGCATGACATTAGGAAATGGTCGACTTTAAAATGCGCATGCTACTTTCTTTTATGTCATAGGATATGATCACTTAGAAATGAGGGGCTATTCTATCATATATTATTACGGCAAGTTTAAAACATGTTTACGAATTAATCATCAAGGATAAAATGGAGTGGATTCTTGATCTTAGATGGTAACCTTCATATAATTGAACTACTTGTTTAGAATTTCTCGTATTGGTCACCTATATATTATATATAAGTATTTATATTTTATAAAAAGTTCAACAAAAAAAATCAACCCCAAATATGATTAAAACCTCTGATTAAAATAAAACGACGATTCATTATTAGAAACATTTGTGTCCACGGATCGATACTTGGTTTTTACCAATACTATTCTACGTACACGATAGGTACACCTGCCTATTTTGAGTGTGTTTAGTCTTTGTAGAAATCACTTTTATAAATTTAAAACACGATCTAGTGCAAAAGTAAATCATCCCATCTTTTATATATTTCAAGCCACACGCAGCACACATCAGCTCCATAGGTCTTCCGGTCAGTGGCCTCCGACCTCCTCCGGTCACCATCTCGTCACTCGTCAGTCACCGCTCACCAGTCACCACCACTCTAGCCCAACCATCTTCCCTCATCACTCGAGCCCTTTCTTCTCCGTCTACCGCCGGTCCGCCAGCACCACTTCAGTCCAGCCCTCGTCACTTGGCACGGATATATGGAATGATGATGTTGAAGATGGCTTTTAAATACAAGATGTTTGTTCAATAAGCTTGTTTATTTTGAAAGAATGGTTGGGTTTCCTTTGAACAATGGATTGTTTTGTTTGCTTGTTTTTGTGTGTTTTGAACAATTTTTATTTTAGATTGTTGGATTGGAAAATTTAGATACATGAGATCTTGTAATTTTAATTTTAAAATAGGTTTTTTTATTTTAGATTTTCGAATATCCATTTCATTATCCGATCGGATATCCGAACTTCGGATATCCGAAATTTCAGATTCGGATAGTGAAATCCACTATCCGAAAGGAACGGATATCCGAAACTTCGAATATTTGGTTTTGAACACCCATACATGTTACCCCCTGAATAAGAAAAATATAAAAAAAATGTATGTAAACTCACCATGAATTTGATGAGTTGAAAAATTAAGATCTTAGTTAAATGTGTGAAGGTTCTAAAGTATAAGACCTAAACAAAAGTAATAAAGCTATATTTAATTTGTGTTTGACGAATAATTAACTAAGAATTATAATTGTATAATAATAGGTTGTACTTGGCAGAGGGTTTCAATTCACCCACATGTATCATCATGCACGAAAATCTTAATATTAATGTAAGTATTGATAGATTATACTTTTTTAAATGTATATAAATTGATCCAGATCATAATTCTCATATGAAAACCCTACATGAAACTGAAATAAATCAATACCGGAGATTGTGATGGCGGGAAGTTATCTGCGGTGGTCAACGGCGACATAGCTTGGCTTTGGAAGCCTTTGAATCTATGAATGATTTGCACTTTGTCCGTAATTTGTATTTGCATTGCGAACGACTATTTTTGCAATTAATAAGTACTTGTAGGGTCAGGCTAAACAAGTAAATGTACTCCCCTCCCTTGCTAACCATACACCCCCTCCTGCTCGAACTTTCAATTTCCCTTAACATTTGTAATCGACATGTTAGTCCCTCTTATTTTATTTAATAATTATCTCAAAATATCAAATAAAAAACTATTAAGTTTTTTTAATATATTTTTATTATTGATTTTATTATTTAAGATTTTATTAAAAGTTTGTTTATTTTTTACATGCATTTTGTATGTTTTCTCTAGCTAGTTTTTTATTTTATTTTTTATATAATGTATTCAAAACAATAAAAAAAATTGTTAGGTTTGGATACATGAAATTAATGTTACCTGAGAAAAGATCCAAATTTGTTTTTCAAGTTGTATGTTATTTAACCATTTTATTTATAAAAAATAATATGATTTTTTATAAAAGAACGTAAAGTATCTCTTAATTTAAAAAAAAACGCTCTCTAGAAAGATTAAAACTAGTAAAAAAACATTTTTTATATAAGAAAACAAATGTTTTTCTAAGTAAGAAAAAATATGTTTTTATTAAAAGCTTTTAATTATACATAAAAAGATAAATAGAAAAAAAATTGTTAAATAAAAATAGAAAAAAATGCTTTTATAAAAACAATAATGATAATAAAAGATAACAAAATGACAAAAGAAACAACAAAAATGTCTAAATCGTATTAATGTAAAACTTGATGGATGAGGTATGTTTAGTAAAAATGGATGAGATGTGAATATGTTTAGCAGCACCCGTAATTGTATTGGTATCTATATTGGGCTGCTCTTTTTTTTTTCTTTCAGGTTGACTTGCTCGATAGCTATTTGGAATTGAATTGATAAAAAAACTTGAAACTAACAGAGTCTTATTGAGCCCGAGCCTCAAATAAAGGATAAATCTTGTATATAAAACTGAAAACGACAGTTGTAATCACTTCTATGTTGGTGCGTTGGCCCGTTTTGCTTCAATGGACCATAAACAGGTCACCTCCGTAACTGAATTAATTGTGATTCACTTGCAAATGAGCAGAGCCACTCGCGACTCACGAGCTACTCAATATCAGATCAATACAAAGCCTGAAACGATCTGGGCCCGAGCCTCAAATAAAGCTCGTTTGGTTGTTGAGCCCAAGCTCGAGACTTTATGAGAAGATCATTTAGGTTCGCGGGCCCTTAAAGAGCCTAGTGCATTTTTAAGCTTTAAACTCTTTAGAACTAGTCTATATTAATTTTTAAATACACAAATGAGCTTGTGAAGAGCTTAGACTATATTATAATATTAATTAAATATGTATTATAAATAATAAACGAGCTACTCGCGAGTCGAGCTTGAGCTCTTTCAAGTCAAAACGTTTCAGGCTTAGCTTGACTTGGCTCATTTACACCACCTGCATTTCTTTCTCATTGCATCAGATGGGTCCTGTAGAAGGTCATGATATTTAATACTTGCTAAAAAAGGTTACAGGTGGGGCTGTTGCTTGAATGTTACATGAACATTACATGAGTCAAACACTTCACAAAACCAAAAGAGAAGATTGTGGATATTAGGTACAACTTTTTAATAGAGACAAATCATTCATGGGTTTGCGTATGAGATTAAATAGACTTCAAGATCTTCACAAATGACGTAGATAAGAAGGCAAACTTATGACATGACTTACTGAGATTACTACACCCGATCTTTAGGCCTAAATCTGAACCTGATCGATTTTCCCTAACCATATTTAAACAAGTTGAGTTGAGCTCAAGCTCAGTCTAGCTCGCTTGATCAGGAGAACTTGAGCTTGGTTTGTTTCCAGCTCTATGTATATCGAATTCGACTAGTAGTAATTTTTCATACTTGAGTTCGACTTTTTTATTATGTATTAAATATTAATTATTTTATTATATAGATACACACTTATTTATGTATATATTCATAATTTTAGTAATATTTATAACAATATATATACATATATTATTGAAGAGGTATGCACCCGCCTTAACATCGAGCGGGGCGGGTCAACCCACAAGATATAGACAAGAGGCTTGAAATCAGGATGTCATGAAGACAATAATGATAATAAAATATTATTGTCAAATAAAATTTTAGTAATATTTTAGTAATATTTTCAAATAAAATATTGATATGAATACGTGGTGCATTCTCACGTTTCTTCATAAAAAAAGATGCACCTAGTGATTTTATAAGTTGTAATTATATTTTTTTTAATGTAATAGTAAATTCTAGCAAAAGATGATAAGATGTTTCATTATAAATGACATAAAAAGATAGCATCATATATAAAATTAGCTTGACTAAAACACGTTTTTGTATTAAATATTTGAAAAAAATGTATGAAAACTCCATGGATCCATAGAGGTTAAATAAATACATAAAAATAAAGTTGTTATTCATTCGTAATTTCTTCTTGTTTTTATCTTCTTAGACATATAAATATCGTTAATTAGTTTTTACCACATTTATCTTCTACACTGAAGATTGTACGCATATGATGTATATATGTGTGGGCCATTGAGTGGGCAAAAGTGAAATTGCACGAATTTTGACGTTATTTTACTAATTTCGTGAAAATAACGTTAAAATTAGCGGAAGGTTAATAAGGCAACATGTGGTGGCGTTGATAGCTGAAAGACAATGGTACATGCACCAATTAGCCGAGGTCCCGATGGTTGAGTGTTATGTGTCTTATGTCCAAGGCTTGATGCAAAACTATTATCGAGCTGGGGGTCTCACCGGAAGAAGCATCTCTATTCCTACGGAGTAGAGGTAAGACTGTCTACATCTTACCTTCTCAGACCCTACCATAACTTTGCTATTGGTGAAATATACTGAGTACGATGATGATGATGATGATGACACGAAAAATGTTTATGAATTAATTTAATAAAAAAAATAGATATGATTTCATTAAAGATATAAATATTTTTATTATACTGACATAAATACTTGTATATTTTAAATCTCTATAATTTAGGTAAATAATTATTTGATTAAATAATTGATTGATATGTTTTTATTACACTAACATTAAAAAGTTTTCATAAAAATAGAAAAATAGTTTGAGTGGGAAATTTTAGCTAATCAGTGCCAGATCGGAATGGAAGTCAGATAAAAACAGGTTGATTCAAAAAATTATCTATTTGAAATTATTATATATTTCAGCTTTGCTTCTTAATTTTTGACACAGGTTACACGCATACTGCATTTGCACGAATTGCACGTCTACATTCGGGTTATGCGTGCACTATCATCAGATAAATCATGTATCAGCACTGATAATGTGGTTGATGTCAGGTTGCGCGCCCACCCCACCACACCAAGTGGGCACCCAACTAGTTTTATTAAAAGTTTTAGCTACTTTGCCAAACACATATATATTTATAAAACGCTACAACTACCAACAGCTACCAGCTGATTTTGCTAAACATACCTTCAAACTCAACTCATTTTAAACTTTTAACGAGTTGATTTCACATATATAACTGTCGACTCGAGTCATTTACATAATTACATTATAACTGAATACGAACCATTAGTCTATTCACTTAGCAAGTAATATAAGTCAATAATGCTGCTTAAACTTTAACCTTTAAAAATGAACCATATAATCTTCCTCAACACTTTTATAACCATATCATCATCATCATCGTACTCAGTATATCCCACCAATAGCAAAGCTATGGTAGGGTCTGAGGAGGGTAAGATGTAGACAGCCTTACCTCTACCCTATAAGGATAGAGAGGCTGCTTTCGGTGAGACCCCCGGCTCGATAGTAGTTTTGCATCAAGCCTTGGACATAAGGCACATAGCACTCAATCATCGGGACACCGGCTGATCGGTGCATGTACCCTTGTCTTTCGGCTATCAACGCCACTACATGATGCCTGATTAACCGTCCGTCACTTTTAACGTTATTTTCACGAGATTAGTAAAATAACGTTAAAATTAGTGCAATTTCACTTTTGCCCACCCGAGGGTTCACACATATATACATCATATGTGCGCACCACAAGCAGGGCTAACTTTTATAACCATATGTGGTCCCTAATAATTTCTTTTTAACAATCTAATCTACTTATAACAATAATACACCAATATTCATCACAGGCTTGAACCCTCGATATTCTATGAAACGAACACCTTATAACATGTCGCTATTTCATGTCTCCGTATAATTTATTTGCAACAAATGAAAAACACGTCGCTCTTATGTTTACTTTGTCTTCGTGTAGGAAAAGTAATTATATAAATATTTTCCCACTAGAAATTCATTATATAAAAAGTCTTATCACTTAAAATTACCACATGCCGTCTATTCCTAATCTATTTATAAAACTATTAAAATAAACCAAATATAAAATCAAATCAAATCAAACCAATGCATTTTTTTGTCAATTTCTCTTACAGTAATTCATAATACGAATTAAATAACAAACTAGTTTTAAATTTAAGCTAGACTATAAAAAATAAAAAAAAAAATCAAAGTCAAAGTCAAAGTCAAGCTTAAATTTTAAAAGTAAAACTCGAAACAAACCAAACTCAAGTTCAAACCCTCGTAAATCAAAGAACATTAGGCTGAAGGGTGTGGAGCGTGAGAAAGGGCGCAAGAGGCCAGCCGCTCGCGCCCCGGGGCGCGAGCACCACACCACCGAGGCGCGAGAGGGGCGCGAGAGGGGCGCGAGCGCGGAAAAAGAGGCAGGCGCCAGGGGGGTAGCGGCTGGGGGTAGCGTGAAGGAGGCTTGGGAAGCGTGAATAGAGTCGTTGGCTCATATTAATCTTGGATCTTCTTTGAAATCTAATGAACAGCTCACATTTTGATTAATCATTTTCTAGCCGGAAATTGTTTTATAAATGTCATGATTTTGAATATATTTTTGAATACATTTGTATATATTACCCATTTTACTCCTATATATTACCCATTTTATACACACAACTTCAAAAAAAAACCAAACTTACCCATTTCTTTATAAAACACTTCCTATATATTACCCATTTCTTTCAAACTTTTTTAAAAAAACCTTTACAAAATCCTATATAATACCCCTAAATCAACCCATTTTTACCATATCAAAAACAATATTATTAAATCTGATCTTGTATTAGATTAGTTTTATTATTAAATATTATTGTTTGTTTAATTTTTAGTATGTTTTTTTTATTATGAATTTTCAAAAAAATGTGTGTTTTTTTAAATAATTTTTGAGTTTTTTTAATAATACGTTTTTTTAATACATTTATAAAAAAATAAAAAAAAAACCGCTCGCGCCCCCTCTCGCGCCCCTCCACACCATGTCCCGGGGCGCGAGCACCACTACCAACACCCATCTTATCAAGTTTCTCTCTCTGCCACACGTCACAATATTATTGGCTGGCGCCCCCTCTCGCGCCCCCCACACCCCTCAGCCTTAGACACAAACATATAATATCTATCTTTATTTATATAAAAAAAAAAATGAAAAATTATTAGCATGATTTGGCTTCTGTGTCACACTGTCATGTCAGTCTCTCCATAGTCAAATAACCTATATCTATCGTAGAAGACACTACACTCTCACCCTATATTATTAATAAACCAACTTCTCCCACCACTCACTCACCCAAACCCTCTCATTCTCATCTTCACCACCCACCAAAACGAGAGAAATCCTACACATCCAATGCGGCAACCAGATCGGCTCCAAGTTCTGGGAAGTCATCTGCAACGAGCACGGCATCGACTCCGCCGGCCGCTACACCGGATCTGAATCCGATCTCCAACTCGAACGCATCAACGTCTACTACAACGAGGCTTCTGGCGGCCGCTTCGATCCTCATGGATCTGGAGCCTGGCACCATGGACAGCATCAGATCCGGCCCCTACGGCCAGATCTTCAGGCCGGATAACTTCGTCTTCGGGCAGTCCGGTGCGGGTAATAATTGGGCCAAGGGGCATTACACGGAAGGCGCTGAGTTGATTGATTCGGTGCTGGATGTTGTCAGGAAAGAAGCAGAGAATTGTGATCTCTTGCAAGGTATGTTTATGGTTCGGTTTATGTCGATTCGGGTTTTGATAGTTGTAATTGTGATCTGGTGATTAACATCTGAATTATGAAGTTTTTGTGTATTGTTTTGATTCGATTTGAATTTTGATCATCATATTTCTTTCGGTGTTGTAGAACTCGCTAGGCGCTAACAATTGATCCGGATTAATTGGATTGGAATCTTATGTCATTTTTCTAAAGTCTTTATATAGTATACAACATTTTTATATATAACTTTTTAAACTTGTTAATCAGATTGGATTGATAACTATACATTTCAAATACTTCAAAGGTTTTGACCAATTTCGACAGGTTTTGATCGAGATTTGACTGATTTCACAGATTTGGATCAAAATTTGACCATTTTTGACATATTTTGATTGAAATTTGACTGATTTTGAACGATTTAGACTGGCTTTGACTGACTTCGGATTTATATGTCTGATTACTTTAAATCAGATTGGTTAATCACTGATTTCCGATTAATTGGCGCGTAATACTGATTTTCACAGCACTGACTTCTTTCAACTACAGTTCTGTTAGTACTGATTTATGAGGGTTTTTCAATATTGATTCGATGTTCATAGGTTTAGTATGTGTGCACCACAAGATCCAAGTGCTTATAATCAGTTTTGATTTGGTTTTTTGGTGGCAGGTTTTCAGGTTTGCCACTCACTTGGGGGAGGTACAGGATCTGGAATGGGAACACTGTTGATATCAAAGATTAGAGAGGAATACCCGGACCGAATGATGCTTACATTTTCAGTTTTCCCTTCACCGAAGGTGTCAGACACTGTGGTTGAGCCTTATAATGCCACACTCTCGATCCACCAGTTGGTTGAAAATGCTGACGAGTGTATGGTTCTTGACAACGAGGCGCTTTATGATATCTGTTTCAAGACCCTAAAGCTCACCACTCCAAGTTGTAAGTAATCATGTCTTTAGTTAACCTCAAATTTTGTTATGAATGGGTCGATTTTGGTTATGATTATCTGAAATGATTCAGATAAACCAAATTGAAACTTTAAATCCTTTTAATTTTGAAAATTTTAGATTGTTATCGTAATGGTATAGTTTTTGTAACACATTAATTGTTTCTAGTTTTTTTACTAAAAAAGTTTTTGCGGGTCAATTCAACCCATGGATTTGTGTAAGTCCAAAACCGTTTTGACTTGTTATCTACCCGGCACGTTTTATAACTTTTGAACTCACCAGCCGACTAATCGAGTAATTTAGGCTGTTATTGTAATCATATAGTTTTTGTACTCGTTTTATTACAATAAAAAATTGTTTTTGAGTCAAGTCAGTATGGCCCGTTTTGTTTAACTCGTGCTGTCGTGCAAAAAGGATTACATGTTTTGACCCGGACTCGTTTAAATCCATTTTGCCACGTCGAATAATATTAAGATCAATATAGTAATATTTATCGTTTATGTCTTCTTGTCTTGCAGTTGGTGACTTGAACCACTTGATCTCCGTAACCATGAGTGGTGTAACATGCTGCTTGAGATTCCCAGGTCAACTGAACTCTGACCTCCGAAAGCTTGCGGTCAACCTTATCCCATTCCCTCGTCTCCACTTCATCATGGTCGGTTTTGCTCCCCTCACTTCTCGCGGGTCCCAACAATACATTTCTCTTAGCGTGCCTGAGCTGACCCAGCAAATGTGGGAGGCCAAGAACATGATGTGTGCTGCAGACCCACGCCACGGCCGATACCTAACTGCCTCAGCCATGTTCCGAGGCAAAATGAGCACCAAAGAAGTTGATGAACAAATGATGAATGTTCAAAACAAGAACTCGTCCTCCTTTGTCGAGTGGATACCAAACAACGTTAAATCAAGCGTTTGTGACATCCCGCCAACCGGGCTCAAAATGGCTTCCACATTTATTGGAAACTCGACTTCGATTCAAGAAATGTTTAGGCGAGTGAGTGAACAGTTTACAGCTATGTTTAGGAGAAAGGCGTTTTTGCATTGGTATACAGGTGAGGGGATGGATGAGATGGAGTTCACTGAGGCGGAGAGTAATATGAATGATTTGGTGGCGGAGTATCAACAGTATCAGGATGCAACGGTGGATGATGATCAGGAGTACGAGGAAGAAGAGGGTGAAGAGGGGCAGTACGAGGAGTGATATATATATGCTGTTTGTTTTGTTTGCTTGTTTGATCGTACGTTGTTTGGGTGACATTGGATTTCATTGTGTATGATGCTTGGTGATGCTCCGTTTTCCATGTATTATAACATACTTTTTTGCTTGGTTTCAATTTCAGTTGTGGTTTGATTCATGATTTTATTATAATGTTTTATCTTACTTTGGTTGAAAAGGTTTCTAACTTACTATATGAGTTTGGCTTAGTTTTTACGAAATAATGGTTGTGATATACCAAGGCTCTTATGGGGGTAGTGGCACTTGCGGGAATGCCACTGCTACTTTAAAATAACCACCCGGTGCAAGTGTCCTGTTTTAAAGAATAACCCGTTTAATGACAGTTGAACGACTAATTAACAAGAATGACCCGCTTAATGGCTGTTGAACCCACTTACTAATATAGCGAGTTCAAGTCGAAACATAAGCAAAGCTACGAGTTCACAAAATCGACCACATTTTTCACAATTTTCATAATTTTCACAAAACCAACCTTAATACTTGCAAATTTCACAATTTCTGCTGCAACCTTCATGCAGTGAACTACGCCTACCGCAAGGAGAAGTTGTGCCACTTGAAGGAAAAGGAAAACAAATATGCTTATCTTGCTGAGGAGTTGTGTGTGGAGTGCAACAAAAACAAATAAATAAAGATATGCAGTTCTTTCTAATGTCTTAAACCTGTATCGTAGGATTTTACTCTGTTTGGAGAAATAAACATGGAGCCCAGAAAATAAAAAGTAAAAAAAAAAAGATATTTTTATCATTACTCAAGGTATTTCTAACAAAATTAATTTTTTTATAACATATGAACTACGCATATCCAACGAAGTTTTATTTATTTATTTGAACAGCAAGTTTGTTTCACCTAAAATCCTTTCTAATCTAGGATTTAAACATATCACCTCTTTTTTTTAAAAAAATTAAATAAATAAACAAACACCATATTACTAGGTACAGGCGGATCAGATCTATGAAGGACTTAGGGGTCAACTGAGCTACTCTAAACTTTTTATTCTATGTTTTATGTATCGAATATATTATGATACCAATAATCCAATATATTTTTTGAGATCAATATTTGTACATTTTCATTCTAGATAAAGGAAAAAGATCAGGCTTTTGTAACAAAATGTTTTGAGTTTTCTATTGTGTAAATGTAGATGGGAAAGGTGGCAATTGGGTTTTCAACACGTTGTATCCATGCAAAGGACTGACAGTATATTCATTGTTCAATGGACCATTTTCATTTGGCAACATACCACCGACTGTTTTTCTTCGTCATTGGGGAATCTTGTCATCACCTTGGTTCTATTTTTATATCTTATCTTCTTTATTATGTAAATTATCGCACACCCTAGTGTGTCAAAATGTTAATTTTGTGGGTGTTTTAAGAATCCTCAAATTTTAATAATATTAACACAAACAAAGCTACATCTAGATAATGAATAAGCGAGCAACAAGTTGCGTAGTTAGCCTCTTTTGAATTACAAAACCTATTCTACTAAATATCAATTCTTGGTTCCTCGAGCTTTGCGAGTATCTGTGAACCACCTTCTGTACCCGCTCCATAAAACAAACCACCTCGGGAGCTAGAAATTAAAACTTTAATAGGAGCCAAATTCAAGTAGTTCAAAGTAGAACTGAAAACTGAATTCCATTTTGTTTTATGTTTCAATCTACTAAACCGAATAACTTAACTATTAGTTTATAGGTATAGTTACACAATGTTTAGTCAAAACATCTCACTCTTGAGCATTTTGCGTCATGTGGCACCCCCGTCAATGCAGAGTTTTACATAAAGGGGCATAGTGGGCAAAACGCTACAACTCTCCTACAATATTTACATATATTCCCCTCCTCTCCCCTCCCCACACACAATTTCCATAAAAATTCTAGCCGAACTCGCGTTTTGTTGGAAACGCTCCCTCGAAAACGTCAAACCAAAACGCCGTGGGGGGTAGGGATGGGGGTGCCCCCCGGGTTTTGGAGTGAAAACGCCACAGCGTTGAATAAGTACGCAAGGTCTTAGGCTAGATATGATTAGATATAAGTTATAATTGTATTGAATTGATCACAAAATTTAAATAATCATTATTTATGTGAACTAAGGTTTATATCAATCAAAATCAAAATTTTGGAATAAAAAATTCAACTTGGTTGTGTTAAGACTGAATTTGTATTTTAATTCGGTGTTAAACGTTTTCAGCCAGGTTTTAGGTTTAATTAGAAACTTACTTATATATGGCCCTTATACAAGTAAGTTTCTTTCTTTCTTTTTTCCTTTATGATTTACATATAGTAAAACTAGCTAAATCGCTCATGATTTATTCGACTTAAGGTTTACTAAAATCTAAAATCTAAAATCAAATTGAGTTTAAAGAGCTCAAGCTTAAATGAGAGTTTATTTGGTAAATGAGCACAAGCTTGAGTTTACTTAAGTTATCAATCCCGGCAAAATGACCCATAATGAGGTTTAGACTAGTTAATTTAGAGTTTGAAACGAGCAAAATGAGCAAAATATGAGTTCTTTTAAGTGAAGACGTGCATGAGCTCGTGAACCCCGAATAGCCACCCATTAAATTTCACAAATAGTCAAAGCTATCAGTAAAGTCTAGAAAGAGTGATATGTAAGTAAACCTTCTATCTCTTTGGATAGAGAGGTTGCTTTAAATGAGATCCTAACTCCAAAAAAAAACTTAATAGTAAAAAAAAATAATATATAATTTATAATAGGAATATTGGATTTTAATAATCCATATTGAATGGTATTGGCCGATAACAAAATCTATTCATTTTATCGTCACTGGTGGGCCCCAATTAAAAAAGGTTGCCACCAAATGGTACTCCGTTAAAAATGACTTAACGACGTTATAGTTTTTTCAGAATTTAAAACCAATGTTTTAGGGCTTTTGATCGTTAAGAGGATAAGAGTTGATTGGTGTAAAACTTAGTTCGAAACGACACTCCAAAATGACAAAACAATGCTTCAATTTTGGTGTTTGAACTTACAATTAACCAAAATCAAGTTGTTTAGATCATCGTTTCGAGCTAAGTTATCAATCAACTCATATCTTCTTTCCGATTAATGGCCAAATTAGTTTGAAATTTGGAACAAAGTATAACGTAGTTAAGTCCTTTTTACAACGGGGGACCATTTGGGGCCAACTTTTTTGATTTTGAGACCGCCAGTGACGATAAAACAAATAGAAATTATTATCGGTCAATATTATTCAATAGTGATTATTAAAATCCAATAAACATTTATAATAATATATTAGAATAGTGTATTACTACGTACGAACAAAGAAATTTGAATAAAATTAAAAATAAATAATATAAGTAAATAAATAAGTAATACTAAGATCATGTGTAGTCATAAAACACCACCTCCAAACGTTATGCGTCACATGACGCCCAATCAGAGTTATGGTTTTTTACAAAATGAAAGTGTAGTCATGATGCCCCATTCCTAGGCGTTATGCGTCACGTGACGCCCAATCACTTT
The DNA here is from genome assembly GCF_021521415.1 of Bidens hawaiensis. NCBI lineage: Eukaryota > Viridiplantae > Streptophyta > Magnoliopsida > Asterales > Asteraceae > Bidens > Bidens hawaiensis. The sequence continues at coordinate 1,128,213 of NW_027491271.1, forward strand.
TACACTTTTTTTGTTTTTAAATTATAATTCATTACATTTTTAAATATAAAATTAAATTAAAATAACAAAAACCCTCAAAACATGCGGTATGTAGAAAACGCCTTGTTCAAAAAGCCATCCATGATGCCTAGGGGGGCGGTGTTCTGTCACACCCCGATCTTAGGGTCTAGGCGTGTGACCAATAGTTGGCACCTGTTTTGTAAATAAATCAGAGTTGCGGTTTAGTTTTAGCGGAACTCTTTAATAAAATATTATTATATCGAAAACTTATTAAACTCTCGGGTTAAAATACCCGCTTGATATTTCAAATACATTTATTTAAAAACATAACTCTTTTATAATATTTTCAAATAAAATATCTGAGCCATCAGATAGCATCTAATGACTATAACTCCAATCTTCTATTCCTTCTTGCTTATCTGTTCTAACCTTTCTTGTTTCCCAGTAACATGGGTATGAAAATACGTCAGCACAAAGCTGGTGAATAACGCTGACTCTAAAAATATCTTTTCAATATCTTTGTGAAACCAACAATAATACCTTTGTGACTACTTATTAGTCACCCAACTAAATTGGGATCAAATTACCCTAAATACCTTGTACAATTAATTATATACACAATATCATTTCTCTGAACACTCCCGTAGATCTTCAGAGGCATGTTGATGATACGCATAGCCTCAGGGAAATCCGAGTCACCATGTATGTTTGGATCCAGACACATGTATACTCTTAATCAGAGTGTCCGTTTCTTATTATTGTAACACAAAGTTTTAAGGATTCGTAAATCCTATGCAAACATTCAGACTCATTATAAAAGGTTTGGGGCGTATTCACCTTTTCTGTTTATAATCAATTTCTGATACTGATTCCTGTTTTCTGATTCTGTTTCTTGATTGGTTATCTCGGACCTATAGTACGAGAATAACATTTGTATAAATAACTAGATCATCGATTTAGCTTCAGACCTTTAGTCTATTTTGTATAGATTTAACCTTGATAAAAACATTTGTTTATTCGAAACATTTGGACCTTTAGTCCCTTTGTTTGTTTATCATTTATATACTATGTTTCTTCTTCAAGAAGAAACATTAACTTTATATACTTTCTATATGAATATAATATTTCTTAGTCATACAGAAATACTATTTTAACTATTAACTTTGCTTAAGAAAAGTTATATGATTCAAGGTTCGGGCTATACCTCAGACTATGGTCTAAGCCATTTATAATAATAAAATAATAACTTAGGCAGAATCCCTACATCGCACGGGTATTCGGAGTTAGATATTCCTAAGTTTATACGGGCAGCACTTCTACTCTATATGCACGTTTATCGAGGTGTTTTTGATCAACTCTTCTTGGCACGCAATTCGAGACGATGTTCGGTCGCCGGGTCGTGCACGTACATCAAGACATAATGTCGGTTATTTTTGGGTGGCACACACTTCGAGGAAAACGTCGGGTTTTGGCACGGTTTACGAGGTAATATTTTCGGGTCGGTGTCACGCAAAACGATATTCGGCATGCAAACCTAGGTAGAGAGAGGAGTAATTCTAGAGAGAGAAAGTGGATGTGGGTGTGAGGGAATGAGCCGTGAGGCTCCCCTTTTATAGCCAAAATCTGGTCTCATCGCGGTACGCGATGGGTCCCTTCTTCAACACCGTCGCGTATCGCGACGGGTACATTTATGAGATCGTGCCACGTGGCCTGACACGTCTTTCCACGTGTCGTCACGTGGCCTGACACGTCTGCCACGTGTCATGACCTGCCGCCATGTGTCACCCGGACGTGACACGTGTCCGTGAGTCATCACGGGTCATCGCGGTACGCGATGCCGTGTCCTTGGACTCATCGTGTATCGCGATGGGTCCCTGGATAATATTTTTCACTTTTGGTCCTTTATCTTTTGTAGCTTGTCACTTCTGGTCTAATTCTCGTTGTTCAAAAATACTAAGGCGGCTCGCGGCGATGCGAGCGTGCGAAGTGCAAAGTGCGCCATCAAAGTGCCACATTGCGCCCAACGCCCTTCGCCGTCGCCATCGCCATCGTCCTCGCCCGAGCCTGAGCCCGTGCTCGTCGGGTGCTACGCACGCTCTGCTAGGACCACTTGGTCCATAAAAGAATATTACTATATGGAAAATCCCTTCCTTATAAAGTGTTTCCATTTCTTTACCGCTTTTTTATGTGGGATGGATTCCATCTTTCTTATTTATATCTTAGTGGAATGCTTTCACTTTCTTACATCTTCCAATGTGAGATGAAATTTATTTCATGTAAGTATACTTAACTTAGGAAATATTTTTATTTTTCTTATATTTCCTTATTTAATATTTTCTCATGACTTGTCTTGATATTATTTTTGATCCCTCAACTTTCCTGAGTTTTAAAATTTGGATCGAAATTTTGGGATGTTACATGTTCCCGGCATTATGACACCAAAACGCCTCCATAAAGCCACCAATACAGATGGTCTAATATTAATAATATAAGTAAAGAATATTGTTAAGTGAAGTTATTATCATCACACGTATTCATATCATCAACATATCTTCAGAGGTACAAATCTATCAAATTATGTCTGATCCTATCAATTTGGGTATGTCTATACCATTCCTCCTCTCTGTAGAATTTATTTTCTATTGATCTAACATAAGTCGTCGTTTGTTTTCTTTTCAAATATCCAAACAATCTCAATTTTCATTTCCTAAAATAATAAGATATATGAGTCACCCCTAATATTTTGTTGTAAACAATTTATTTTTACAAAAGGCTACGACACACAAGGTTCAAATCACTATATATTTGTAGGTTATATAAAAAGTAATTCCTTTAATTTCAATTTATTTAACAGAATTCAAATGGCATTTTTTTATATTTTATTTGGTAAAATATTTCTACATAATACAGTTTTACAACTTAAATGGTTTAGTTCAGGGCCGTCTCCAAGGATTTAAATACGTCGGCCGTGTCAAAATAAAAAGACCCATAGTCCTTATGGAATAACAAAATATATAAGCTAATTTTTATTAAAAGACGATTAATGTTATAACAATATATATAACAAAAATATAATATGAATGTAACACCCACATTTTTTTAACTCTAAAGCTTAATACTTATACTAGTTATTAATACAAAATTTATTAAAATTAATATAGTTATTTTAATATATACTCAATTTTTTTAAAATTGTTTAAAGAATTTTAAATGGTATGTTAAAATAAAAGTTAAGAGTAAAGCATAACAAAAATAAAACAAAAATGGATAAGTATGTAAATAATATATTTAATTATGAAATAAAGAGCATGAGCTGTATTTGGCATTACTTGAAACTTGATTTTGTTTTCATCTTTGCTACCAAGACTTTCCGGCAAAGTTATCTAGTGAACCTATTTTTCGGTGACTTTTTAATGCCAAAGTTAACGAACGATTCGACCAACTGACGATGTTGTTTGGCTCAAGATCTTTTATATATCAAACCAATGTTGTAAAAGTCGCTAGGCGGTCCCTAGGCGGCCGACCCCCTTAGAGGGGGTACTCGGAGTACTCGGGGTACTTGGGAGTACTCGGAGAGTACTCGGACATGGTAAATATAAAGAAAATTAATATTTGGTTATTATATATATGTCAAATATAAGTTTACTAATACTTATAACAAAATAGGTGAATATCAATATAAATATAAGAAATACATTTTTAAATTTAAAATATTCTAAAAATTACTAATAATTAATTAAAAAAATGTTATTTGTTCTATAATATTATTGAAATAACAATTATGTTTTATTTTTTTTGAGTTAAAATCGGTCCAAGTTCATCGATAAGATGTGATTCTGGCTGAGGTTGACCACATTTGACCGATTCTTAGTAACTAGGCGGATTTACAGAAACTCGCCTTGGTGACATACCTTGTAGCGAGTACTCGGCATTGTAATCCTACTTTTACAACACTGTTAATCAAACATATATATGTATAAAACAGTTTGTCCCCCCCCCCCCCCCCGAAACTTATGTTCCATGACCTCGCGCACGCCACGAGACGACCCTGGTTTAGTCGCATATCAGCCTAGTGAAAACAAGAGTTATTTACCTGTTCATCTATATGATATTATCTTAGATTCCTATTGGGATGCGTATGGTTGGTTTTAGACCATGTGTAGTCATAAGTCTTCACCTTCAGGCATTATACGTCACGTGGCGCCCAGTCAGAGTTATGGTTTTTTACAAAAATAGGTTGTAGTCATAACTCTCCACCCCCAGGCATTATGCGCCACATGGTGCCCAGTCATTATTAATTTTATTTGTTTTTTTAAATACTAAATCATTTAAATAAATTAACATAAAATTAAAAAATACATTAAACTTCCAAATAAAAACTAAATTAAAAAAAATACATCAAATTAAAAAAAATAAATAAATAATACTAATAAAACTAAAACTTATATTTTTCTAAAATTTTTGCTCTTCGAGTGGCTTTTAGAGATCGGATTATCGGGTCGTCTTCGGTTAGCTCACTTGACAAAACTTCGATGTCTTTGTCCATTTCATTCCTTCTAAGTAGGTCGACGGCGTCCAAATTTACTTGGAGTCGTTGGGTTCCAAGGTCGTGTAAAGCTTGGAGTCGAGAGTTCATTTCTTTGAATTGACTTTCTAATTCAGGATTCGAACCCGTTGCCGACAACGAAGCGACCCCTTGCCCCCTTCCCTTGGCCTTGCTTCTTCTACCCCCCGACCGAGGCATCTCGGTAGTATTCACGGCGTCATTATCGCTTAGGTTGAAGTTTCGAGCGTCGGAACGGGGCGTGTCTGGATCAACCGAAGACGATGCTTTAGACATTTTTTTCGCGGACCACCTTCGGCTTCGGCTTCGGCATCCAACACCATGCCCCATTTTGAGTGAAACCTCAACTGCTCTTTCCAAATGCCAAAGTAATTAGAGGCCCCCCGACCTTATGTTGATACTCTGTCAACGGGTTTTCCATGACTTCCGCGTCCGAGACACCGCTACTCCTATTTCGATTCATCCGAGAGAAAACCGTATGGAAAGCCAAACATTTGGTGTTTATGTCGCCCATTTCGACAGTAACGAATCTTTTTCTCGACGTGAGTCCCCGTCAAGGTCGTGGAAACACTCTTTAATTTTGTGCCAAAATACCCCCGTTTTTTGATAGTTCGCTAAAAAAAATAAAAACATTACAAGTTCAATGTTTGTTATAAGAAATTTTAAAAAATATATATGTATCTTAAAAACCTACCGCATTTGGCATCTTCTGATATCGCGCACCAAGCACGAGCACATAGTACGCACTCGTCGATACTCCACGGTATCACCATCTTTTTAACCCGAGGTTCGCCAGCGGGCTTCTTTGCGTGTTTTCTCGAACGTCCATGTTGGCTCGAACCGCCTACGGTCTCCGGGACGGGTTGCGTCTCCGGCACGAACTCGACCTCGGGTTCGGTCTCCGGGACGGGTTGGGAACCCGAACCGGAAAAAATGTTTGCCGTTGGGTTTTGGAAACCGGGTACCGCATTTGGCATAGAGTTTTGTAAAAATGCAATGTACTCGGCCATTTGCGGGTCAATCATATGCGGGACGGGTACGGTTGGCGTCGGGGCGGTAGATTGGTTCGGTTGTGGATTTTGGTTGCCTTGACGGGCATATTGGCCGAACCCGAGAATATTTTGGTTGTTATTCGGAAACATGATGGTATAAATATTTGTTTAAAAGATATATTGAAGTTGAAGGAATAGAGGAATGTGTTAAAAAATATGAGTTTGGTTTGTTTTTATAGTATAAATTTAATTAATAATTTTTTTTAAATCCCAACGGATACATGGCCAACGGATACATCCAACGGTTATTTTTTTTATTTGTGTGCCATTAATCGCGTTATAGCTATAACGTTCCAAAAAAAAGACAAAACGCGGGGGGGGGGGGGGGGGGGCGGTGTACCCCCGCGTTATCCTCCACAACGCCGCACATAACGTGCGACTACGCATTGTCTTAGGATCAAACCTAACCAAAAATTCTATTTTTTGTCTTTGTTAACTTTTCAACTTCATTTTTTTTGGGTTTTCGGCTTTTACAATCGGTTCAATACAACTTCACTTTAATCGTTCGGATATGAAAAAACATTCGATTGAAAAAAATGACTCAAAATTTGTATCTAAAATTTACACATTTTGACCTAAACATTCTTTCAATAATTCATTAATTAATTATTACACATTTAGACTTTTGCATTTTATTTGTATATACCATTTATTAGTTTCTATAAATCATTTAACATTGGGCTTTACAGTTTTTCATTATAGTAAAATTAAAACCAGCCGAAAAACTAGTTTTTGAGAAAATGTAAATCAAACCGTCGATTTTTATTGGATTTGGTAATCGGTTATGTGGTTTAATTTCCTTGCTATTTATCTCGATTTCGTACTTCTTGTTCTTATACGTACCATGTTAATTTGACCAGTCACCGGTACTAACCGACGTGAGTGTAAAAAACCTGTCTTGTTTACTCTTACCCAATCACAAACTTATGAAATAAACAATTAAACCATACAAAAGAGTCGGTTCTCACTACAATCCGAAACTCACGATAAGATATATATCCACACACTACCCAAACCAAACAGCACACAAATTACACTAACAAAAACACACACACATAAATAGCCTAATATGGGTTGGTTCATAAGAGAAGGTAGGTCAGATCAAAGCTGGGTCGACCAGAACATCGGTTCGGCATCCGCACCACCAACGCAGTTGCTAGCCTTTTCGGGTCTAGTCATATTCTTGATGTACATGTCTAGTCAGTCCGAGTCCAATGCGCAAGACGAAAGTGGGAATACGGGTCTCAAGTTTATGTTGTACTTGTTGCCCCTTGTTTTATTAGGGGTAACTTATCTTACGATGAAGAACCGGTTATCTTACGCGGTCCAAGCCGCAGGTTTACCGGTTGAGTCCGGAAAGCAAGATGGGAGTTCGCCTTGGAGGGTGGCGTAGATTGTTGGTTTGGTGTTGGTTTTGGTTAAGTATCATTCGTAAGTTTTATAGGTTTGGTTTGATAGTTTTGCTTGGACCATGATTGGTGTTTTTGACACGTGCCAAGTTTGTTTGTTTGTCTGTTTTTTTAGGAAATAGTGAGTAGGTGAATTTTGGTGATTTTTTAAAAATGAATGTTTGTTGATGCTTGTAGTTTCTTTTAACATTTATGTGGAAGTGATGAAAGGTGGCTTTATGAATTAAACTTTTCAAAGGTGAAAATTAAAAAAAGCTAAGAGATTATTTAACCTAAGATATACTTAGATTTGTTAATTGAAATTACTAGAGGCTACGTGCTCTAAACGATAATTAGCATGATCAAGCGACCCATTTTCCTAATATCCAAATTAACCTAAACTGTTTATAACTGAAATCGATACGTTATGATTATAACAAAACCGACACATCTTGAGTCGCCGCTTAGGTGGCAACCTGAATCCTCTTGGTATGTTTGTTTTCTTTTTTAAGTGATTCCTAAATCCTATGTCCTATGATTTCATTCACCCCAAGGATCCTAATCCTATGTTCTATAATTTCAGTCACCCTAAAGATCCAACCACCAGTTAAAAAAAAACAAAAATGGAGTTTTTTTACTAAGACGTGGTGATGGAAAAATATTTATTAAAATAGGTGATTTTGAAAATATTTATCGAAATAGGTTTTTTTAATAAACTTATCTTTTCTCACCTTATTCTTAGTTTCTATTAAAATTTACTGTATAAAATCCATGGAAAAAAACTAATTGAAAAATAAAATTAATTTTTCTTTAAGAAATTTTACCTATTTAAAATTATTGAATTTCTGAAATTTTACGTTATTTTGTTTGGTGTGTTCAAGCACCATCACTTTTCTTATTAAAATAACTCCAAATAAGAAGTTAATTACACATTCATCGTAACAAACTAAAAATAATAAATTGTCTTTTTTTCATTTGCCAGATAACTATTATTAGGTGTTTGCAAGATTAAATTATTTTCATTTTTTTCTTTATAAAGAAATACTTTGAAATTAAAAATGTTAAAATAATGAAAAGAAATTAATGAAACACGGGTATGTAAAGTTAAAATATCAAAAAAGAAAAAAATCAATTGTTCGTAACTATATATTACTTTCAAATAAAAAGAATAAAATGTTTATTATAAAATAGAGAAATATATGAAAGAAAAAACAAATAAATAAAATTACACAATGAGTCAATTGAACAAAAATAATTAGAAAACACCTTGTAATTACGGATAACAATCAAATAATAAAACTATTTTAAAATTAAAAATAATAAATAAAATTGTAAATGCTAACATAAAAAGTTGATTGAAAAAAAAGGCACAGTGAGTTGACTAAAAAATAAAAAACAAACAAAAAATAGTATTTATTATTAACAAGTAAGATTAAGATTGATAAAAGTGATTTTACAAAGAAAAAATCTATTTTGATTAAATACTTTTCAAACTACCTATTTTGATAAATATTTTTTTCCTCATAACCCATTTTGGTTAAAAACTCTACAAAAATGGCCTTTTACAGTAGAGGTGCACATATCGGGTATTAGAAAAACTAGGTTCGGGCATTATCGGGTATTGGAAAATCGAGTATTAGCAATACCCAGGTCGGGTCCGAGTATTGCCTCTAAAAACCATACCCTATGTATCGGGTATAGAACCGTGTATTCTAAAACCGGGCATTTGAATACCCTATTTCCTGATATTGAAAAACCATATTTTCGAGTTTTTACGGGGTTTTTCCCAGGTATTTTTCGGGTATAGGATTGGAATGTTTTTGGAGTTGCACTTTTTAGGAGTATTTTTCGGGTATTTTTCAGTTATTTTTTGGGTAATTTTGGGTATAGATCGGGTATTTGAAAAACTCGGTTTCGGGTATGGATCCGGTTCGGGTTTTCGGGTATTACCGGGTACAAATCGGGTCCGGTTTGGGTACGGGTTTTGGTACTAAAATACATACCCTATCCGTACCCTACGGATAGGGTCGGGTACGGGTATTAAAACCCCGGGTATAAAAAAACCGATTCCGGTTCCATGTTCGGGTTTTTTATGCACCTATATTTTACAGTGCTACGGATAGGGTCGGGTACGGGTATTAAAACCCCGGGTATAAAAAAAAAACCGATTCCGGTTCCATGTTCGGGTTTTTTATGCACCTATATTTTACAGTGCTATAAGGCGGTTTTAATTTATGAGGTCTCATCTCAGTTGTTCACGTTTTACATGATTCTATTATAGCATTGGGCCATAGTTGGACTTAGTAGCCAAGCCCACTAGATATAGTTTCGGCCCCTTTTACCTTCAGCCGAACCATTTCTTTCATATATACCCTTTATGGCTCTATATATAGAGAGGGGGAGGTTAACTGTGGAATTGTATACTAGGGAAGCTTGAAATCGCTTATCAAAAGCAAAGTTGCAAAAGTTGTTAGGCGGCCCCTAAGATCGATCGGAGAGTTGGGTGTACTAGGAGTACTCGGAGAATACTCGAACATGGTAAATATTAAGAAAGATAATTTTTGGATATTATATATATGTCAAATATGATAAGTTTACTAATATTTATAACAACTAGGTGAATATTAATATTAATGAGAGAAATATATTTTTAAATAATAAATTATTTTAAAATTGTTAATCACTAATTAAAAAAAATGATATTTGTTCATTAATATTATAAAAATAAGAATTATGTTTTATTCTTTTTAAGTCAAAATCGGCCCAAGTTCATCAAATAGATGTGATTTTGGCTGATGTTGACCACATTTCATCGACTCTTAGTAGCTAGGCGGAATTAAAGAAACTCCCCTCGACGACATACCTTGTAACGAGTACTCAGGGAGTACTCGGCCTTGGAAACATACTTTTACAACATTGATCAAAAGAACTTCGATTTAACTCATTTCTCATTTCAGGACGTTGGAAACGGCTTGTCAAATATTACAGTTCATAACAATGATCTTCTTGTTTTACATGTAAAAAGTTCAAAAAAGGATAATAATGATAATAATATGAACATTTTAATGAACCGTTCTATGGAAAGTTTGTTTATGTTTTTTTTCATTGATAAACGATGATGAAAAAGGGATTTTGTTCATTTACTTAAATGAACGAACATAAACATGAATTAAATGAATAAATATGAGATCTATGTCATTCGTTTATTTACATTCATGAATATTCACTTAGTGAACGAAAATGTTCATTCATGTTGGGTTATGTTCATTCATTCATCCACCGTTATTTTTCTTAAATAACCGCTCGAATTTCTTTATTATTCACAGAAAAAAGTTGATTGGCTAAGTTAATTTAGCAGCCCATAATTTATTGATTCAAGCCTGATGTCCACTTAAACTTTCAAAGCTACATCCTCTAGTGGTGAAAAACTAATTCATTTACGTATAGTTGTTTTCCTTTATTTATATTCACCACGGGTGACGATTGTTGAAACGACTTGAAACATGATCAAATCTGACATATAAAATAGCAAGTTTTAAGTTGGCTAACATGGCTCATTTAAAAAATGATTGGGTACGTTTAGGTTGAACCATTTATAAACAAGTTAGGTTAAGATGGACTATTAACCCGTTTAAGAATTTAAAAGAAGTATAGCTATACTTTTTAATTTTGTTTTTACAGCTTTTCGTTTTTCCAATATACATTTGCAATTTCCAATCCATTTTCAAAATCTTTATTTTTTTTTAAAATTCATATTATTCATTTGCTCTACCGACTCTAAATTATATTCTTTTTAGTTTTAAAAAGCTCTTCTAATTCCTTTTGATGTATGGGTTAAAACCTTTTGATGTATGGGTTAAAAGAGTCGTGTTCAGGTTGACCCGAATTTATGTGTGCATGTTAAGGTTAGAATCTTTAACACGGGTAATAATATGGGTCAAGTTCGGGTTGCATATTTCAACCCACCAACTTGACACGATTAACATCCTAAATTATTCGTTCTTGTTTGTTCATATTCATTTAAATGAATTTGTGTTCGTTTGTCTTTATGAATTATTATTTAAGTATGAAGGTAGATGAACACGATCACGATTATTTTATTAACAAACTTAACAAACTAGCTCGGATAGGAAACCATGTTCGTCTAAATCCGTGTTCGATCATTTATTCGAGTAAAACTAAATTAACAAACAATGACATATCATGTTTAGGGCCGGATCCATGTAGTAACATACGGTTTCACGGGACCCCACTGAGTTTCGAAATTTATATAGAATATAGGTCTAATTTATGAGAGTGAACTCATATACAATCTAGAATTCTGTTCTGGTGGTAATACTCCTCCTTTTAATCCTGCCAACCCTCTCGTTAACCCAGGTTCGAGTCTCAACCATAGCGCCTAAATTTTTTTTATTTCCCGTTTTTTCCTTCTTTTTTTTATCCAGCAAAGTTAGGTCATTTAATTTTTACCCATCGCTAACACACAAAAACATCACACAAATTCCTGCAGTTCAAACCCTAAACCCCCCCACCATCTGTTAATCCACCGCTGCAGTCCACCGCCGGCCGTCTCTCTTTCTGCCACAACGTCCTCGTCCTTCTTCTCCATCCCTAGTCTCCATCTCTCCTTCACTCCAGTCTTCACAGTAAGGTGTGTTTTGATGTTTTGCTTCAATTATTCTTGTTTATTTACTGAAATTACAATTAGAAAGAATGATTATGTTGAAGCTTGTTAATTGAATTAGAAAATTATTGATGTTTAAATTTGATTTGTAGGCATTATGAATATTAAAATATATTTCTCAAGTGAACCATCAAACATTCAATCATCATCTTCAAGTAGTAAACAACCCTCAAGAATAGATTTGAATGACCTTCCGTGGGATCCTTCGGAAAGGAAGCCAATTTCATCTTATCATCCAAGTTGTAACATCCCAAAATTTCTATGAATAATATTTAATATATTATTACGTTGGAAGAATTAATTTGAGTTAGTAGAGAAATAATAATAATATAATAACAATAAGGATAATAGGATGGTAGGCTAAAATAATTATGGACTTAAGATGAAGATGAGCCTAAGGTCCATGGGCTTAGGGAGTATAAATACCTCTTAAACCCTAAATCCTTCATCATTCTACACCTTAGCCTACACCATCAAAAACAGACACTTAAGCTAAACACTCTCTAGACTATTCCATTCAACGATCCAAGACCAACCAAAGTTAAGAAATCATTTATCTCAGCTGACCCAACATTTTAGAACCCGACACCGCAGCCCCTTAAGCCTAATGAGCCGTTTGAATCTAGATATAACTTTATTCGGGTGTTTAACCAACCACAAACTAGCTTAAGGGCCACCTTAGCTCAGATCTGGACACCCCGAACCTACTCAGGTCATAAACAATCAAACTCCGTCCAGCCATAGTGGTTAACAATGGCTGACGGCTCCGGAATCGAAGAAAAATCTTAAAAAACGCGAAATTAGAAAGTTGAATTGAACATACGGGCGTATAAGTATATACGCCGTATATGTATGTATGGCGTATAAGCATATACTTTGTATATGTATATGCAACGTGTGTGTATATATATATATATAGCGTATATGCATGTATGTAACGTGTATGTATAGACCGTATAAGTATATACGGCGTGTATGTATATGTAGCGTGTATATATGTTCAGCGTGTATGAATGTTCAACATATATGTATGACCAACGCATAAGTATATTAAGAACGCATAAGTCTCTTATACGTATAACTTATACGGACGTGTAAGTTATACAGGGAAGCTTATACGTAAGTAATTGACTTATACGCTGACCTATATGGGGAATAACTTAAACGCTATAAGGACTTATACACTGGAGGAATGACTTACACGCCCAAGAACTTATACGGGCTTGAATGGTTTTCCAAATAAATGAAAGATAAACAGCGTATACGTACGTAAATGATAGATATGGACTTATATGATATATGAGCTAAAGATAAGTAATTAAATAATAAGGAAAGGTAACGTTTAAAAATATGATATATTTACGAGTAGTTAAGTGATGCTTGTTAATTGATACATAGTTAGCTGTGCACAGCTCAAGAAGGGTATTACCATAAATTAAAAAAGGAATCGCTTATAGGTGTGTTCCTAGCCCTATTTCCTTGTTATGTTTTCGGAGTTGTTTGCATACTCGATGTGATTAGTTAATACACTTACCCTAAGTGATAAACGTATGTTCTGTGAATGTTGTATAAAGTATGTATGAATGTTTTATAAAGTATGTATGAAAAGGTATGAAGGATAGTATGAAGAAGTATATGTATGAAGGTATGAGTAAATGAAAAGGATATGTACCAGACCCTTATAATATATGAGAGGATAGGGACCATACCCTTATAATATTTGAGAAGTTATAGGGCGGAAGGCTCTTTAAAACGTATAATTATTTATGTTAGGTAAAATAAAATATGAAAGTATGAAGGAAGGAAAGTAAGAAGGTAAGAATGAAAATATATATACTTATGTATGTATAAAAGAAGGTAAACCTGAATGTATGAAGTATGTGAATGTAATGTATGTCATCTGATTAACTAGAACTCACTCAGCGTAGCTGACTTTTAGTATTCACGCAGTTAAATAGATTAAAGCAGCTGGCTTGAGGGAGACACATGACATGATCTGAAGAGGCTGCCATCTGAAGAAGAATTATCATGATGTTTTAATACTATGTTTTCTGTTATGTTTTAAAGACAAGCTTTGAAGGTTTTATTTAACTATGATATTTAGAACTGTGTTTATGAGTCAATCCAACGCCAAAGTAGGGCACCGGGATCGGGCCCTTACAAGTTGGTATCAGGGCATAAGTTCGAAAGAGTTAAGCATCCTACATGCTTAAATTCGAACAGAGAATGGGACTTAAATAAGAAAAGAAAGAAGAAGCCAGTTCAAGAATGCCATGTGTCACTCAAGCAAGCTAAGAAAAAGTAAAGTACATGATTAGTTTCTTGTATAATGTAAGAAAGTTAGCTTAATTGATAGGGATAGGATTATTTGATTGATTGATTAACTGTTTAGAAGTAGAACAAGCACAAGTGGACTCACAAAGGGAAGTGTGTAGGAAACGGAAAGTAACGTGATCAACTAATCACAGCTGGCCACTATTATTACATGTTAGCCTTACTATCCTTGTGATGTGCTAAAAGTAGTTATATATTTATTAACTAAAAATAAGCTAATCTGGACACTAAGTAATAATTCTAAACTCTTAACTTAACTAAAACTACTAACCGGCAAGTGACCCGATCGACTCTAGTACAGCTAGGTAAGTCCGGATATCGAACCCACAAGACTCTTTAAGTTACATAAACTAACTAGACTAGTCTTAACTACAAACACGACTATTTATTTATTATTATTGGGGGGTTTTACTAAAAACATAAGATTAAACTAATTACGAAAAATAAGTAAAATAAACAAAAGACAATTAAAATTGATTTAAATCAGATGACGATGAAAAACCACCTAGGCTAGAATCCCCAAAGTTCCAGTTATCAATTATTAGGAAAATGTTTGTTATGGAATTGGGATCATAAAATAATCACTTAAAACAAAACCCGAACAGGACCCCTGACCATTCAAAAAGACACCTATGGATTTCTATTAAGTTCTTAAAAACACCAATTTAAATATTAGATTTCCTTACAGTTATCTAAATAATTATGAACGAGTACCTTTAAACGACAACCTACCTTACAGCGCGGAAATCAAAGGTAGTTTAATAAATTCATTTGACTCAATAGACAAAGTTGAAAAATCAAACCTAGACGGACTCCTTACGAAGAACTAAGTCTAGCAATCTTAATCAACAACGACCTATCAAATAACCTATCACCTTACAGCTTTTTAGATTAGCAGTACACTTTTATTTATTTAATTAATAATATTGTTTCTATGATCTTATTATAAATCAATCACAAACTAGTCAAGAACACACAGTAAATGACCTAACAGAATCCTATTATATGACAAACAATCACCAATGAAACTATGAAACAATAAAACTCATTAAATAAAACCAAGCACACATATGCATCGAATAAATATAATTAAACTTTTTACTGATTCATAAACCCATAACGAAAAACAACTCCAAATAAAATCAAACTTCAACAATGGTTCATCACAAGCCTAGGCAGTATAAAAAGTTTAGCCTAACCTCTTATAATCAAAGAAAATAAAATAATTAAGTTCAACAACCAAGCTCATAATTAAAATAATAAATTCAAACCGAATATTGATGATGCTTGGTTGAGTAGGTGTTGAACCCAAACGATCTTTACTCAAACCAAATACTTTATCTCTTGCTTACGGCTGACTTCTCCAAAACCTCAATCCCTGATGTCCACTTTTTCGTGCGTAGGGTTCTCGCCCCAAAAATCAGCCGACCTCCTTTGTTTAATATGTATATGTAGTTGGTTATCAATGTGGGCTTTTATTAATTAAATCCAAAAGTGAGGCATGCAGTATATTGTTATTCTTTTAGTTCTTCGAACTTGGCCCATCAGCAAATTTGTCTCATATTAACTCTCTAGTCCATTTAACTGCTAATATCACCTAAATTAATTAAAACAATTACTTTATATATATACATATAAACGCTAAATTTGTGAATTAATATATTCTATCATCTCATCAAACGCACCCAAAGATAATTCAAGTACATTATTATTATTATTATTAATATGCGCTCCTTGGTCTCAAGTTTAATAAAAGTACCCAATTTTAGCTCATTATCTCTTAGAACTTTAAAACCAACATATGAGCCAACTAAAAGTATTTTCTATTAAGAATTTAGCTCAAAAGTACTTAAAAGTGTACAAAATATTTCTATAATAGTATGTCTAATTTAGACCATATCACCTTGTATTAAATAATTCCTTGAGTGATGACGTTTGTGTTTCCTTATAGAATACGAATGGCTGGAGAAAGAAAGGTTGTTGGTCAAGGAGGCCGTACTGGACGTCGTGGTAGGCCACATATTGTCTGGGGACTTTCTATAGAATCAGTTACTAACACGAGAGAGGAAAGGAGTGAAACTCTGCGGGGACCAAGCAACAATGAAGGGTATCAACTGGATCCTGCTGCTCAAGCCGCCATTGCTCAAGTTGTAGCTGCTACAGTGAAGAATCTCATCCTAACAAGTCTGCTGAAATTCATAGAAGGACCACTGCAGGATGGGGGAGAATGATAAGAAGGATGATGAGAGAGAGAGAGAGAGAGAGAGAAAGTTGACTCGAGTGAGGTTAGTTCTGTGAAAGTTAGTGAAAGAAAGAGAGGCCCAGGTGGGTGTAACTTCAAGTCGTTCAAAGGTTGCGACTCGCCAAAGTTGACTGGTTTAGGGGATGCAATCACTGCTCTCCAGTGGATAACCGTGATGGACAAGGATATCTGAATCAGCGAGTGTTGTCCTGATCAAGTTGCGGGTTATGCCACCCATTCGTTTGGTGATGAGGTTATGTTTTGGTGGGAGACTGTGGAACATAGAAAGACCCGAAAGAGATTAAAGCTATGAGGTGGGATAACTTGAAGGAGTTGGTGATGAAGCGATTTTGTGTTGATGCTGAGGTTGAGAGGGCAGAGATGAAGTTTTTGAATCTGAAGGTGGGTAAGATGACACACTGTGAGTACAATACTGAATTCAACCTCATGTCTAGGTTGGTTCCCGACATGGTGGAAACTGAAGCTAAAAAGATCAAGTGCTACATTAGAGGACTTCCACATAACGTCCGCACTTTAGTCAGGACAAATAAACCTGCTATTTTCTTCTCTGCTATGGAACTTGCAGAGATGATTTATGACGACCTGGTCATGGAAGATGTGGTGGTAGAAGAGAAGAAAGAAAAGAAATAGGCTGCTCCTGTTAAACAACCCGATACTCAAATGTGGAACCCTAGAGATAAGAAACAGAAGGTGTGGGAGAAGAAATCGTGTAAGACTTGTGGGAAGATGCATACTGGCGAGTGCAAGTGGGGTGCTGGAACTGACGTTTGTCACAAATGTGGAAGGGCTCATGGTAGAGAGTGTAGAGTTGGATCAAATGCATGTTATAAGTGTATGAAGGTGGGGCATTATGCTCATGAATGCACTACAAAGCCCGCATGCTACAAATGTGGTAAGACGGGTCATATGACGAGGGAGTGCACCGAGGGTGAAGATGGAGGAAGTGGAAAGAAGGATGGTGACCAGGCTAGGCCGAGAACCAGGGCCTACATGATGACCCAGGAGCAGGCCAAGCAAATCCCTGATTTTGTGACATCTACATTTCTAGTAAACGGTATTTCCGCTTCTATGTTGTTTGATTCAGGTGCAAATAGGAGTTTTGTAGCTACGACATTTAGTAAGTTAGCAAAAATAAAATGTTTTCGTGTCCCTGAAACTTTCATAGTAGAAACCGCTAGTGAAACCTCGGTTAGGATAATGAGAATGGTTAAGGATTGTAAGATAGAGTTAGAGGGACGTGAGTTCCTTGTTACCCTGTATGTTATGACCTTAGGAGGGTTCGACGTATTCCTGGGAATGGACTGGCTATCTGAGTTCGAGGCTCAGATAGTGTGTAAGAGTAGGTTAATAAGGTTAAAATCCTTGGATGGTGGTATGGTGACAGTTTATGGGTGATAAAGAAAATGCATGGCTTAATGTCATTTCGATGATAAAAGCTGAAGGATTGTTAATGAGAGGGTGCGGTGCCTACCTGGTGTATGTTGTCAAAGCTGCGGCCGAGACGAAGGAAGTGAAAGATGTTCCACTAGTGTGCGACTATCTAGAAGTGTTCCCTAAGGATCTTCCGGGGTTGCCACCGGAGCGTGAGATAGAATTTCAGGTAGACTTAATACCAGGAGCACAACCCGTTGCGAAAGCACCTTACCACCTAGCGCCGTTTGAGATGAAAGAACTGATGTCCCAACTGCAAGAACTACTCGATAAAGGTTTCGTGAGACCAAGTGTTTCCCCATGGGACACATCTGTGTTGTTTGTTAAGAAGAAAGATGGAAGTATGAGAATGTGTATAAACTATCATGAGTTGAACAAGCTTACGATAAAGAACATATATCCGTTACCATGGATTGATGATTTGTTTGATCAACTACAAGGTTCGAGTTGGTTCTCACGAATAGATCTTAGATCAGGCTACCATCAGCTGAAGGTGAAAGAGGCAGACATCCCTAAGACAATGTTTCGGACGAGGTATGGACATTACGAGTTCTTCGTGATGTCATTCGGTATAACGAATGGTCCCGTAACATTTATGGATATGATGAATAGGGTATGTCGACCGATGTTAGACAAATAAGTTATCGTGTTCATCGACGATATATTAATATACTCGAAGAACGAATCTGATCACGTTGAGAATTTGTAACATCTCTTTTTCATTATTTTATTAAATAAATAAATTATGAGTTATTATGAGTCAGGCTAGTGTTGGGTTAAATGGTATGGGTTATGGACTTGGTCTAGGAAGGAAAGAAGGAAAGACTATGGGCTTGAGCCCATGATCCATAATTATATAAACCTTAATTACCAAATAATCAATTCATTTACACATATTCCATACATCACCCAAAACACACACTTAAGCTTTCTCTCTAGTTTCTCTCTTTTCTCTAGCCGAACCAAGGAGGAAAACTGATCCCGATCCAAGGTAATGATAGAATGATATCGTATGAACTCAAACCGTTAGATTTAGTCATGAAACGACGAACCGACACCGTTAAACCGATAAAGTCACGATATCCGGGTGGAATCGGGTATAAACCGAACCTAAGATGAGCTTAGGGCACTCCCTAGCTCAGATATGGATCGAACGGGACGAAAAATGGTGAAAACGGTGGAAAACAGGTCAGATCTCGTTTTTCCGGTGAATCTGCGGTTTTCCGGCGACGACGGCGCCGGAAAGGCGGCGGGTACGAGGATAATATGTCAGAGAATGTTATGACATTCTCTGACCTAACCCTAATTCGTTAACGGGGAGTTAACGAACTAGGGGTAATTCGTCAAGTGATTCGCTAATGGAAGCTTAACGAACTAGCCTTAGTTCGTATCAAAATTCGCTAAGGAAAAGATAATGAATTAGCCCCAATTTGTTATGACTATTCGTTAAATGGAGATAACGAACTGAAAGGTTCAATTCGTCAAAGGACCAGTTCGTTATAAGGTCCAATTCGTTACAAGGACCGATTCGTTGTAATAGTCAATTCGTTATACAGTAACGAATGGGTCATTCGTTATGGACCCAATTCGTTAAGAACCAAGTAACGAACTAGAAGTTTGATAGAATGACAGAACAATCCCTGGACTTGAGAAGAATGGTTTAATTACAAAGAAACCCTCGAACTTTTTAAGTTAGCAAATTAAATAATGATTTAAAATTTTAATGAAAAATGTATTAAGACAGTTAATGGAAATAAAATTTTTCCAAGCTGACCTGGCAGCTTGATGTGGTGAAAACAGTCAATAAATATTAACTAAATTAAACAAGTAATAAAACTAGACTTAAGACTCAACTAAGCAAAACACCGGCAAGTGAATCGGTCAATTTTATTAAAGCTAAGTAGGAATATCGAACCCACAGGACTCTATAAATTACGTTAATTAACTAATTAGACTCGACTTACGACACGACTATTTATTGTTAATGTTTTAAGGGGGATTTTAAAACTAATATTAAACTAAGAAAACAAATAAGCAAGTAAACGAGAAACAAACAACCAAACACAAGATCGGAACCAAATAGAGAAGGAATCTACCTAGGTAAGAATCCCATGCATCAACAATCATCAAGCAATGGACAAATAACATGATTATGGAAACTAATTTCTAAACGTATTCATCTAATAAACCCAAAAGGACCCTTGACTGAATCAAATGAAATCCCAAAGAACAATTATTAGTTTATTAAGCAATCAGTTGAATTGATTTCCGCAAAGTCATCAATTAGGGTTAATTAATAGTATCTAAAGCAAGCAATCTTACGAAACACTAAACCCTAGATAAATTGATAAGCTAACATGACATCATGAACATGGATCAACACAATAAGTGTTAAGTCAAACAATTGACCTAAGGGGGAGATTGTTGAGTCAAAGATTTGACCAAAATGAAGTACATGGAAGATTGAAATCTTCTCAACCTCCTTAGAATTCGCTAAGTATGGATCCGGGCACACCTTAGACATCCGAGCAAGCTTTTGCTTAGCCGGGTACGATATTTTGTCTATCGGGCAAGGTTATCTTCAAGTAGTCTTCTTTAGTGGATATCCGAGCAGGGTTTGCAAATTAGTGTATTGCCGGGAAAGGTTCACTAGTTTATGTAAATCCGGGCAAAGTTCACTTTGTCAAGCAAGTCTGTTCTTCAAAGCCAAGTAAAGTTCACTCCCGAGTAAGCTTTTGGCTAACCAAGCTCATGAAGCCAAGTGATTGGAAGACCGAGCAAGGTATTCATTAATTATAGTGGTCCGAACATGCTTGATGATTGAAATGAATATCTTTAAGTAATATCGAGCAAGGTTCAACTCAAGCAAAGGAACTATACTCTCGAGTACACTTTGCTAATAAGTTATTTTATAGCAAAGAGTTGAAATGGATCATTGAAGAACAAGGTTGCTCGTAAGAGTTTGTCGGGCAAAGTCTGGCAAAGTCAAGAAGATTGAAGTCTACCCGGTGAGTATTTTACTTGGTAAAATACTCTTCAAGTAAAGTCAAGAACTTCGCTGCCAGAGGCACTGCCCACGGACCCCCGTTCATTATGGGTAATAATTAAACTAGAAACGCGATATGGGTAGTGATGGTTAAATTGATACATGTAATTGTTATACAGTTAGCCGTGCACAACTAAAGAAAGGGATTACCATAAACAGTGAACGTAATCGCATTCAGGTGAGTTTCTAGCCTCATTCCTTGTTATGTTTTCGGGGCTGTGTGCATACTCGGCGTGATAGTCAATACACTTACCTTAAATGGTAAGTGTATGCCATGTATGATTTATATGTTAATTATGTATATCTTGAATGTGAATGAACGCTTGTCGATACGTGAATGATCTTCGGATATTGAACGTATTGACAAGGGAGGTATGTATATAATAGATGAATGTGTGTGATGGATATATTTACAACATATGAATATGTATGAATGAGTAAAGAATGTATATGAACGTTACGGGTATCTAAAGACATAATGTAAGAAGACGAAGAAGTAAGGGATCAGACCCTAATAATATCTGAGATAGAGAAGTAAAGGGGGATCAGACCCTACAAATATCTGAGATAGACGAGAAAGGGATCAGACCCTAATAATATCTGAGATAGACAAAGGAAAGAGGGATCAGACCCTAATAATATTTGAGATAGAAAGGACAGTAAGTATATAGTATGAAAGTAATAAAGTATGTACATATGTATGAAGTTATGTAATGAAAGTAAAATAGTAAAGTAATTATTATGTATCTTCGGATGCCTAATTGAAGGTAAGAATATATAGCGTATAATGTATGATTAACTAGAACTCACTTAGCGTAGCTGACTTTTAGTATGCACGCAGGTGAGTAGAATGAGACAGTTGGCTTGAGTGGGGGCACATGGCAGAAGAATAACAGTCTGGCATCTGAAGACTTATGATGTGTTATGTTTAATGTTTTAATTTGAAAGACAAGAATGTTTTAAGACATGTTATGATTCATTATTGTATTGTTTAATGAAAGTTTTATATTCCGTGAAAAGTTTTAATTAACTCTGATATTTAGAACTGCGTTTATAAGTAAATCCAACGTCCAAAGTGAGGCACTGGTAACGGGGCCTTACAGAATCTAAGGGAAGTATTGGAGATTTTGAAGAAAGAAAAGCCGTATGCTAAGTTTTCTAAGTGCGCATTCTAGTTGCGCAAAGTGTAGTTTCTAGGTCACGTAATCAATCCAGAAGGAATTACTATGAACCCAACTAAGATTGAGGCGATAATGAATTGGAAGAGTCCGCAGAACCCCACTGATATACACAACTTCTTAGGGTTGGCTGGCTATTATAGGAGATTCATCGAAGGCTTCTCCAAGATAGCCGCACCGTTGAACGGGAAGTATGTAGTATTCAATTGGGGTACGTTTCAGGAGGAGGCTTTTGAGGAAATAAAGAAAAGACTCACGCAAGCCCCAATCCTACTCTACCCGATGGTGACGAGGATTTGGTAGTTTGTACTGATGCCTGCATCGTGGGTTAGGTTGCGTGTTAATGCAATGAGGAAAGGTTCTAGCTTATACATCCAGACAGTTGAAGGTTCATGTGAGTACCTACCCGACGCATGATTTAGAGCTCGCAGCGGTAGTGCATGCTCTCAAGAAATGGAGACATTATCTGTATGGTACTAAGTGTACTATTTATACCGATCATAAGCGTTTAAAGTACTTCTTCGGGCATAAAGAGTTGAACATGAGATAGAGGAGATGGTTAGAGTTGATAAAGGACTACGACTGCGATATCAAATACTATCCTTGAAAGGCTAATGTGGTTGCTGACGCGCTAATCCGTATGAATGAAGAAGTCATTGCAACAGAGAAGTCTTATAAGTTTATTATTTACTCGGATCTCTTTAGAGAGATCTGTTGGACTAAACTTTATGTGGTTTGTATTTGTTTTGGGCTTGCATTGTAAACCGGGATCCACATGGATCTCGGTGGGCTTTTGTGTAGTTTTGGGCTTTATGTAGTTAATATATAAACATGTATCTAGGTCATTATGCGATGCAGGTTTTGGTATTTTGGTTGGACGTAGACGAGAGAGAGAGAGAGAGAGAGAGAGAGGCGAGAAGTATTATTCAGTTTGTAATCTACAGTGCTTAAGCACCCAACATTGAATAAACATGTGTTTTGAAGCATTAGCATCTTTTTCTTATTGCTTGTCTGTTTTATATTGAATCCATTCGTTGTTAGATTTCGCATAACAAAGATTTCACGTGATATCATATTGAAAGATCCGTCTATGGACTTACAATTGGTATCAGAGCCTATTGACGTATTCTAGGCTCGGTTATGATATCACGGATTCAAAGAGTGTGTTTGGTGGCTGTGTTGGCTTAGTTTCCGGTGAACTCTTCACCGGAGAAGGTAGAAAGTATTTTTGGATAAGAATTGAGTTTAATTTGGTTAAAATTCAAATCCCATCGATTTCAGGATTTAGTTCGTTACCAAACTTAATTGGTCAAAGCTATTTTGGGAGTTCTCTACCTTGTTTGGTCGTTCTCGGGCACAACAAGGTGTTTTCAGGTTATATTAGCTGTTCTCGGGTGACCATCTAAGGGTTTTCGACCAATATCCTGACTTCTCGGTGGATTTAACTGAATCTCAGTCAAGTTATCGGGTTCTCGGTCAATTTCTAGAGATCTCAGTTAAGTTCTCAGGTTCTCAGTAGGGTTCTCGGTCCACAATCCGGGTTTTCGGTCAAATTTTGCTGTTCTCGGCTGCTACTGTATCATTGGACAGTAGGCTTGGGCCTTAGTGTAATTGGGCTTGTTCTGTTGGGTCTGATTTCTGGACTTACTATTGGACAAATAACTTGGATCATTACCTTGGGTTTTTATATAAAATGGACCAATTAACTAATACTTCATCAAATGTTGCTCTGCATCAAGAATTGGACTCCATCATGGGAACTGCTACTCGTGTACCCCGTTTACTGTCTCATGAGGGGTTTGCCGAGTGGAAGTTTAGATTTGAAAAATATGTAAAAATGAAAGATGCGAAGATTTGGAGGAGCATCATTCGGGGTCCTTAAGTTATCACTTATCAATGAGAAAATTCTGATGAGGTGGTTGTGAAGCCTGTCGAATTGTATGTCGACGCAGATTTTGAGATGATTGAAGAGGATGAAAAGGCTCTTGCTACATTAACTATGGCACTTTCACTTGAGATTTATATCTGCAGAGATTTATATCACTAGTCACTGAAATGCGATCCGCAAGCATAAACTTGACGGCTATTTAGACAAATAATAAGTTGGTCAACTACCTACCACAAAGCTGGGATATGAATGTTGTTTTGATTAAGAAGACAACGGATCTTTCTAGGCTAACTTTATCAGAAGTAATGGCAATCATTAAATCATGTGACATGGATGACAAGCAGCGTGCAATAAATCATGCCAATTCTTACAATGCGGCAGGCTAGAGTGTCGTTTCTAATAATGATCTTATATCACAAGAAAACTTATCTATGTTTAAATCCTCTTAGGGTCAGTATGCACAGCCTCAGTAGTGTCAGAATAGTTTCTTAATGTTTAAGTCCGCTCAAGGTTAATTCACTCAGCCACCACCACAGCCAACTCCCGTGTTCTTTCCACAACCTGTTCAACAACATGCCTCTGCTACTAAGTCCCAGCCAACTATTGCATCTTCTAGCCATTCTCCTACTCAGTTTCCCACTATCTCAAAGGAGACCCAAGAAAACATTTCCCTGATGGCATGTTTCATGAATTGCTACAATGCTTTTCTTGCTGGAGATTTGGTTTAACCAGTTGTAGCTGCTGAGTTAGATCAAATTCATCCCGATGATGTGGAAGAAATGGATATCTTTTGGCAAATATCCATGGAAGTGTTTTGAGCGAAGAAATTTACCAAGAGAACAGACAAAAACAACTGGAATGTGCCAGCTAACCAGAAAGTGGGATTTAACAAAGACCTTCTGAGGTGCTACAACTATCACGAGCCGGGTCACTTCACTCGTGATAGCACTAATCCAACTAAGGAAGGAAACATATAAAGGGCATTGGTTCCGGTGAGAAATGCAAGAGGAGAAAATATAGTTGGTTCAAGTGAAAGTGAGCGGGGATTGGTAGCTCAACATTTGTTTCTTGGAATGACCAGATGGTAGCTCTTAACATCAGCAATCAGACTGCCAACTTTCCCGGATTGATGTTGCTGAAAAAGAGAATGATGTTGAGGAACAAGTTATTAATCTTCAATTTGCATTCATGGCTTTCACTTCTTCCAGCTCATCTGAGGTAAGTTCAGAATTATGTTCTCAATCTTGTGTTAATAAGTAGATTTATATAAATCTCACAATAGTAACTAGATTAGAGAAATGGAGGGAATAAAACATGAAAACTTCACTCTTAAAGAATTCGAAAAGGCTTTAAAAGAAAAACTATAGGCGCAACAAAAGGATTTCTCTAAACTTCAATTCGACTTTAGCAAAAAATTTTGTCACCACTTAGATGCTAAACAGAAAATTGTTGAATTAACTGTCGAATTAGAAGCTTCTATGTTGGAGATAATTTTAAGAAATTCGATATCTCCAGTGCTGTTGTTGAGTACATGATCGAAAAACAATTAAAATGGAAAGAAAACAAGGGTGAGGGTATTGTGTAAAGTGTGGTTCCCCCTCCATATATTGACAACCACACTGGACTTCCTCTTACCAAAGAAGAGGAAGAAATGGAAAAGTTTCTGCAGTATGGTAAACCAACTGAAAAGGGCAAAGGTGCTCTTGGTTCAGTAAAAGATACTGAATCAACCTCAAGGGTGAATGATACTAATGTGTTTACTTCACGTGCAGATGAAGTAATTTTTGAGGATTGGACTGATGAGGATGATGATTTACCTGTTTTGAACCATAAAGACATTAATTCTAAAGTTCTTTTAATTTTTCCTGTTTTGGGTTCTGTTACTTCAAATGTTTGTGTGGGCTCTGTTATTAAGAGCAAAGTCAATTGTGTGGTTGATTCTTTTAAAACGTTTAAATCTGGTTGTGTGTTTTTTAATAAACTTGGTAAAAATAAGAGTTCTAGTAAACATTTTTCACCTAAGTCTGTTAAAGAAGGAAGCTCATGTGTTCGCAATTATGATAAATCAAGTGATAAGTCAAGTGTCTGGTACAAAGTTAGACAAACTAGCTCACACAACAGATCAAGACAAGGAGTAGACCACAATGAATTTTATGTTAAACGTCAAACATGTTTTAACTATGGCATTCCTGGTCATATTTCTTGAAATTGTCCACACTGTCCATAGGTCCCTTATTATAGATATCATCAGAGGAATGTGCCTTGAAATACCTTCTACAAGTACACTTATAATAAATCAAGATATTATGAGGCAAATCCCTCTGATGGTGATTGGAAAAGGAACAAGCTGACATGTTAAGCTCTCATCAGACCAAGCCTAATATGTTTCAGAAGCGTGACGGAAACTCGATTTCGGTCCCGAGACCAAGCCGGCCTCTGGATCGAAACATTTGGAAGTCAAAGTCAAATATGTTTTCCGCTCGCGAATCGGAGACTAAGTCAACCGTTCATACAAATAACAAAGTTTTAAAATCCAGATATGAATGGTTGCCTAAATCTCCGGTGACCAAGCCATATTGTTCAATCTTAGATAATTAGGAAGACATGTCATGGCACCCTGTGACACGCTTAGATAAATCAGGCCTACCCAGCACTACTATGGACTGAGTACCAAAAACTAATTAATCTCGCATATCATGCAGGAACAACTATGGAGGAATATCATCAGACCTTGGTATGTTGGTAGTGGCTGTTACAGGCACATGACAAGAGACATCTCCCAACCACACGAAATTCAAATGTTTAATGGTGGGTATGTTTCCTTTGCGGGAGGAGAAAATGGAAAGATTACTCATGATGGTACTGTAAATAATGGTGTTCTTAAATTAGAAAATGTTAACTTTGTTCCATAATTGAAACATAGTCTGCTCTGTGTCTCGCAGATTTATGATAAAGGTTTTTCAATACATTTCACTAACAAAGAGTGTTTAATTTTAAAACCTGGTATCATTATACCAGAAGATTGGGTTCTTGTTCGATCACAAAGAAAAGATAATTCTTACGTGATCGACATGAACAAAAATGTTCCTGATAAAATCACTTGACTATTTTCAAAAGTGTCAGAATATAATGGCATGCTTTGGCATCGTCATATTGGTCATGCTAACATTGAAAACTTAAACCGTCTTGCTAAAAACGACTTGGTGCGTGGTTTTCCTGTCAAGATGGAGTTGCTGAGAGAAGGAACAGAACTCTTATCGAGGTAGCAAGGACTATGCTTTGTGATTCAAAGCTACCTCTGTTCTTCTAGGCTGAAGCGGTAAACACATCCTGTTATGTTCAAAATCGAGTGTTGATTAACAAATCACAGATGAAGACTCCATGTGAAATTGTTTATGGCCACAAGCCTACGGTTGCACACTTTCGAGCTTTTGGATGTCCGTGTACTCTGCTAAGTCTCGAAATGACTCCAAAGTTTGGAGCCAAAGCTGATGATTGCTATTTTCTTGGTTATGCTGGTCGTACTGCTTATAGAGTTTACAAGAAGACAACGAAGCAGATAGTGGAGTCTTATGATGTGTGCTGGCTAGAAGAGAATGAGACTGATGCTCATGTCGGTCCTTACTGGTTATTCGATTATAATGAACTGTTTAAGCCTTTTAATGTGTTTCCAGTTGTTGATATAAAAACTTAGGTGATGGTGCTACAAATGTTACTGATGAAGAAGACGGCATCCCTACTGATTCTCATATGTCTCCAGTGCTGAGTATAGACCCGTCGGAATCATTGGATACTACTCAGCCATTGTCTGCAAGTCAACATGAAGTGTCACTGAGACTGTGTCTTCACAAG
Organism: Bidens hawaiensis; assembly: GCF_021521415.1. Classification (NCBI taxonomy): domain Eukaryota; kingdom Viridiplantae; phylum Streptophyta; class Magnoliopsida; order Asterales; family Asteraceae; genus Bidens; species Bidens hawaiensis. Next base: position 1,155,893 of record NW_027491271.1, read on the forward strand.
AGTCTACAGCCATTGTTTCATCAGTTGAGGGGGAGAATGCCATTCATCAAATTTATGGGAGCACTCTATTCCCAGATGTCATACCAAATGAGTACATTGCCAGTACCTCGTACTCGCACAGTACTGCGACATCTGGATGGAAGAACCCTCTCTAAAAAATCCTTGAAGATCCAACGAATTTACTTTCTACCAGTTCCGTTTTCGGTCATTCTATTCCGACAAGAATTCAATGGGGTCATCCAATCAAGAATGTCATAGGTCCTCTTGAAACAGGCGTCTCAACCAGAAGTCAGATAGGACACATCAACAGTTGTTTATTTTCCTATTTCATATCTCAGATTGAGCCCAAGTCAGTTGAAATGGCCTTACAAGAACCAAGCTGGGTGGATGCCATGCATGAAGAATTGAATCAGTTTGAGAAACTCAAGGTTTGGAGATTGGTTGAGCTGCCCGTTGGGAAGAAGGCTTTAGATTATGGGTTTTACGTAACAAGCAAGACGATACTGGGTTTATTGTTCAAAACAAAGCGCGGCTTGTGGTTCTTGGTTTTCACCAAGTTTAAGGTTAAGACTACACCGAAGTGTATGCTCTAGTGGCTCGTCTTGAGGTCATTCGGATTTTATTGGCATATGCTTCATATATGGGGTTCACGATCTACCAAATGGATGTCAAGACAGCGTTTCCGGATGGAGAAGTAAAAGAGGAAATTTATGTGGACCAACCACCAGGTTTTGTTGACTCAAAGCATCCTACTTATGTTTACAAGTTAGACAAAGCTTTCTATGGTCTTCATCAAGCTCCTCGGGCATGGTATGCAACTATGACGGCTCACCTACTGGGGCATAGGTACAAACGAGGAACCATCGATCAGACTCTGTTCCTTAAAACTGTTGGGAAAGATCTTATCTTGGTTCAGATTTCTGTAGATGGTATCATTTTCGACTCCACTAGTAATGCTCTATGTTTTAAATTTTAACAAGTGATGAAAAAGATATTTGATACTAGTTCTTTGGGGGAGATGACGACTTTTCTGGGATTACAGGTTCATCAGAGTTTGACAACAATTTTGCTACATCAAGGAAAATATATCGATGACATTATGGCAAAGTTCAAGTTCCAAGATTCTAAGAGTGCGGGAACTCCTATGGTGGAAGGACCTCTTCTTTTATCTGATCCTAAAGGTAACTCCGTAGATCAAACTTACTATAGATCAATAATCGTCCTGATATCATGTATGCTACTTGTCAATGCATGCGCTTCCAGGCTAATCCTAAACTTTCCCATTTAACTGTTGTTAAACATATTTTTAGATATCTGAAAGAGCAATCGAAGGTAGGACTTTGGTATCCCAAAAACTCAGATTTTGATTTATATGTTTTTGCTGATAGCAATTATGGTGGAGATGACATTGACAGGAAATCTACGTCTGCTGGATGTCAATTCTTGTATGATCGACTCATTTCATGACAATGCAAAAAACAACAAACGGTGTCCACATCCACTACTGAGGCTGAGTATGTTTCCGTGTCTGCCTACTATTCACAGGTTATCTAGATGCAACATCAATTGCTGGATTATAGTTTGGAATTTCTTGAAACTCCAATCTTTTGTGATAATGATGCTGCTATTGCTATTGTTAAAAATATTGTTCAGCATTCAAAAACCAAACGCATTGACATCAAAATTCATTTTATTCGTGACGAATATTGATTCATCCTGAGCAAGTTCACACTGATAATAATGTGGCGGACTTATTTACAAAACTGGTCGGAACAGCCAGATTTAATGTGCTTGTAGAGTTTCTTAAAATGCTTTGTTTCGACAATTGAGTCTTTTTGAGGTTAAATTTGTACATAATATTTTTTTCTTTATGGTAAAATTTTGCACAAATTTAGGAGGAGAAAATAAAAAATTCAAAAAGAAGTGTGTCTGTGTTTTTATTATATATATATATATATATTTACACTCTTTCGCTTAAAATTTGTCGGTTACTTAAGTTTGAGGGACATATATACTTGTATATGTTTGGTCCTGTTATCTACCCGTAGACATACGGGACAACCATTTACCTGAAGACTGAAAGTGACTGGGGCGACTGTTGTGTGTTTTGTTTAACTATTTCGCTTAAAAATATGTCGGTTACTTAAGTCGAGTGACATATACTTCTATATGTTTGGTCCCGTTATCTACCTATAGACATACGAGATAGTCATTTACCTGAAGACTAAAAGTGACTAGGGCGACTGAATTTAAAATGTCTTCTAAAAACATTTTCTGGGAAATGATATGATTATTCAATTATAAGCTTTTTAGAAGCTCAAAATATTTCCAAATGAAAAGTTTATCCAACCTTTGGAAAATGATAGTTAAATTGGTTATGTGTGCCGACCGTGTGAAGTTACTAGGCTAAAATGGCTTTTGAACAGCCATTGATTTGTATGGTAGCTTTCCATGATGCGAAAAAGTTGAAGTGATATAAACTAAAACTGCTAAACTTACTATGGAGAGTCGTTTTGAAGATGTGTGCATGTCTCCAGGTACATCTCTCCGAATGATAGGCAGAAAAGCAATTACCCAGTCATACACAAGCCCGTTAGTATCTTGATCACCAAAAATATTATGTTTCTAAGTTTAATATATATATATATATTAAATAATGTTGTGTCATTAAAATTCTTATTTCAAAAGCTTAAAGGGTCAAACTAGAACTACAAGGGAGGGGCATTCAAATAAGTCCTAAACACCCTGAATGTAAGGCATGTAAGTCTGGATGACTTGTAAGTCCAACGTTCAACCTTAAAGCTTAAATTTTTGTTTGTATAGAGAAAATCTTTTGATCAAGCACTAGGGGGTTGGAGCCAAATTGGGGTGATCTGGGGAATGCCAAATACGCTTTGAGAAGAGATAGGAGGCATCACGGGTCCATCAGTGATGTCCATCTAAGATTTATGCCTAATTGAACCTATCTCGTATCACTGATGCAATGAAAATCATGCTAAGTTTCTTAATAACTGCTATCAACTTGTCTCTCTGTCATAATAATGCTGAAAATGAATCATTGTGAAAGCATCTTAATCAATATGATTCTATATTCGGATCTTTTCATAAAAGTTTCTCACTGTCAAAACTGAAATTTGATCCCAAAATATGTTAAAACTTTCAAGAAGGACGGGTGGTTAAATTTTTTATTTAATTTTTTTATTTAGTTTATTATTATTTTTTTATGAATGGTGGTTTTTGGTGTGTTTGGGAAGATGATGATTTTTCGAGACGAAGTTCAAGGGTTTTGAGACCCAAGATCTTCAAAGATCTCGGGATCTAGGGTTCTCGGGGATGGTTGACCGAAAACCCTTGGTCAACCAGAGAACCCCTGTGATCAACTGAGATCTCAAGGGTTCTCGGTCAAACTTTGACTGAGAACCCATTTGGTTAACCTAAAATTCTTGTTTTCGGTTGTACAAGGTTTCTTATGAATAGTATTGGACAGAAAACTCAACACTTGGACAGAAAACTAATTTTATAGACCGAATACTCATTTACTAGACAGACTACACAGTTTATGAACCGAAAACGACCTTAATCATATTCTGATTAATATAATTGGGACTTTTTACAAATAAGGACTCACATTGTGTATATTTATGTTTCTGGTCCTTGTTCTTTGATCAAGATGTTCATTTTATCCAATATATATTCCATATAATAAATGATTATCTATTTAAATGAATATATTATTAACTTGACTCGTTTGTTGTAGTCATGGCTGATCAAGCATCTCTGTAATTTGTTGATACTCATAACATTGTTGGATGCCTCTTTGATCCTCCTCTAGTCCACAAGGAGTTCAAGTCAATGATCGTGGGGCTAAATACATGCAGGATTTCTCACGCCTTACGAGAAACTTCTGTCATTTGTAAGAAGATGGTGATATATTTTTGGAATCATGCTTCCATTAATCAGAGAGGTGCTGGGGGAGCTGTGGTGATTTAATCAACGATCCCAAAGAAGCCTATTATTATTTCCGAGGCTATTATTCGTGAGGTGTTGCTGTTCGGTGACCAACCCAATTATCCTACAAAATATTCTACCGATATTGTTGCTGAAATTGTTTTGAGAATGGGATATGAGGGAGCCTATCCTCCAGCAATCAAGATGTTATTCCATCCATACTAGAGGTTCTTGATTCACACATTCTTCACGTGTATCTTAGGACGAAAGGGAGGTTCTGATGAGATAAGCCACATTCAGATGCCGGCTATGGTTGCTTTGATCATGGACTGGAACTACAATTATTCCAAGTTTGTGTTCGATGAAATGATAAGCAACCTCAAGGGCAAGAAGAAGGAAATGGTTTTTATGTAACCGAGGTTTCTACAGATGATTTTCGACTCTAATTATCCCGACCTAATCAAATTTGTAGAACACTCGATCTGAAAGCCATGGGTCCCAATACGTTTGGGTTGATGAAACAATCGAGGAAAGGGGTTAAAGTGGTAAATCAAAGATTCATCGGCTGGTCAAGTTTGAAAGATTCACTGAAACAGAGGTTGTTACCACTAGTCCCAGTGCCTCTATTGCTGATGAACATGTGACTCCTGCTCAGAGGTTCACAACTGCTTATGAGATGATTATTGATGATGATGAGCTTGACAGTTCTCCACCACAACACATGGAGACTGAACACCAGGAATAACATTCAGTACCTACTGCTGATCAAGTGAAAGATTTTGAGGCGTTTAAAGAAAAGCTCCAGTCGACTGCATTGAAGCCCCCTCAATCAGCGACTGTGACACATGATGATGATATTGAAGAAGAGCCAGCCACCGATCTCATTCCATGAAAAAGACGAAAGAAAGATCCAAGACCGGGTGTGCTGGTTACTAATGCTACACCAACCAACCTAAAGATTCTAAGCCCGCTACAATTGAAGCTCAATTTGATCAAGGTCCGTCAACTACTGATCAACAAACTCAAGAACAGATATTTGATGACATCACACACACATTCGAGTTTAAAGCGCACATTCAATCCACCAACGAACCATTGGGATCGTCTGACCCGATTGGTCAACAAAGTTCAAGTGCCGCTGACAAGATCGCACATATCATGGCTATGCAAGACAGATTTTTACAAGACAAAGGCAAGGGAATTGCTCTTGAGGCTGAACCAGTTGATGTACAGTCCATACAACGTCGAGTCTTTGAGCTTGAACAAGACTCGTTGGTGAAGGATGTATGGATCCAAGAGCTTGAAGCAAGTAACACCGAGAAAGATTCAAAGATACAGCAGCTTCAGGCAAACATGGGCGGCCTTACTGCACTATATTTAGACCTCCAACAAAAGTTGATTCAGAAGTTTGGAGATGAATTCAAAAATGGTGATGACAGTGGTATAAAGACAACTGGTGACAATCAAGGTAATGGTTCAAGCATGCGACCTGCTTCTAATATTGATGCCTCTGAACCACTGGAACAATATTTGACCACTCCTCCAAAGACAACCGAACAAGTTGAGAGGATACAGAGAAAGATGCTGATAAGAAAGAATTCCAATCAACATGTGGTAACTTCTGATCATCCAGAAAAATTTGTTATGGACCTAAATAACGGATTTGCTGATAAATATGGTGATTTCTCGGGCTTTGTTTCATGGGGTTATGACGTGAATAAACAAATGTGGTGGGTTGAAAGAAAGTCGGGTAACACCGAATATTATAAGAAGATGAAGAGTTTTGGTTCGTGGACAAATTTTGACTTAACGGATCTGATAAATTCTCCTTTCCACAACCCGGACAATGATCCAAAGGCCATCAACTTCTGGAATTATTTGAGTAATCAGGTCGAACGTGGATTACCCAACATGACTATTGCCGAGTCATTTCTAAAGAAAGCCAAAGGATTTCGTGATCCTCACACTGACAAGACCTTAGTGAATGTGATGTGTCCTCCAACTGATAAAGAGACATCCATTCCAATCACTAAGAGATTTCCTGAGGGCACTCTTGAAGGGATGAAGTTCTGGACATACGATGGTGAGACAGCTACTGTCATTATAAGACTCGTTCAAGGACAGTATCGTCTGGTTGATCCAAGGGATCACTACAAGAAATTTGGGTTTTAGCGGCGACAAAAAGTCGCCGCTAACAATGCAAAAGTCGCCGCTAAAACCAAATAGCGGCGATCCGTCGCCGTTATTTGGTTGCCGCTGATACCTATTTTTATCGCGGCCAATTTACTCTGTTGCCTCTAAAACATGTCGTCGCTAATACCTGCTGTCGCAACAACTAGGCGAATTTTTAGTGGCGACATATGTTGTCTTTAATACTACATGTTGCCGCTAAAAATGTCGCCGCTAAAACTATCTGTGCAACCAGAATCTGTTTCTGCTGATTTTTAAAACCGCAATTTCGATTACGATACTAGTTTTTGAAGCTTCTGATTTCTAAAATACCTGGGTAGTCCGAACATTACATAAATATTAACGTTAAATTATAGCATAATGTGTTAGTTAGAGAATCTTAGACATAAACAACTACTGATCATCTAAACACTAAACTACTCTTCATCTTCGTGCTCACCGGCATCGTCTTAATCCCCATCTTCATCCCTACTATATTTTCCCCTTTTGTGTTTGATCCCGGATTTACAGTTAATAACAATAACACAGATCTCAGATCAGTTAATTATACTATTAAAGATCTATCTCATAATTAACCTTGATTTAGTGTATTGTATAAGTGTATATATTATCAATAACATTAATATGAAGCTTGAGAGAGAGTAATTGCTTTTCTGAAATAAACTTATATTACTCTCTGAAATTTTTCTCAAAAACTTAACTTAAAGTGAACAGTGGTTCACTATAAATAGAGGACGACCTGGTTCGCTAACATCCCCTAGCGAACCAGCTTCCCCTTCGTTACATACTTTAACATAACGAACCGCTCCCTGATTCGTTAACATCCCCTAATGAATCAGGAGGGAATACATTATAATGTCTTAGTTCGCTAACATCCCTAGCGAACTAGACTTAACCTTAACGAACTAGTCTTAGTTTGCTAACATTCCTAGCGAACTAGACATAACTTTAACGAATTAGATAAATATAAACATTTAATATTACATTAATTGATAAATAAACATTAACAATAAATACAAAGACTCTAGACGCAAAACCGTGCACTAACAGACACCCCCTCATCTTGAGATCTTTGTCTTTAACTTATTTGAAGCGCTTGGACTGCCAGTCTCTGCAACTATGAATTCCATGCTCGTGACACACATGAACGACTCGTTGGAATTGCATAGCCAGGTCGTAATCTTCTTGGCGTTCAAATAAAATCTGCTTCCTGTATAGCACGTCGTTGTCTGTCTCTGATAAATTAACCAACCACATCGGGTCGATTATCTTGATGAGCTTGGTCTGCAGTCCTCGACCACAAACAATGATGGCCTCGCCAGTACGATTGTCATAGTACCAACAGTTGAAAGACAAATAAATATCTTGAGGCATTGTCTTCACAGGAACCTTTTTCATTGTCTTTGGCGGCTTCACTTTCAAGACAAGTTTCTTCCAGCCGATCCTTGGATCAATCTCATCAGTGCGCTTACGTCTTGGGACCTGGGGCTTGAAGAATTTGAAACCATGATTGACCTCGAACAGTAAGTGTTGATGAAACCACTCAGCAGTTGGGTTACCCCTACGATTGATAAATGGACGTCTCGCGAGGATACGTACATCCCAACGCGGTAGAGTTAAAACATCCATTATCCTCTCGTAATACTGGACACCCTTTTCCCACTTGACTATACATACCTTAAGGTCTGAATCATAGAGCCAGGAGACAATATCACCATGTACCTTAGAAACAGTCTTGAAGGTAGTCACCTGATTAGCCTCAATCCAAGCAGCAGCAACATCTTTTCATTCCTGATCTACATACCGATAAGCACTGATGATCTTTCCCACTTTCTGACGTTTGAACCATCTTTCTATGTCATCATCAGTCACTTCTTTGAGTGAGGGAACAGTTCGCTGCACAATCTTCTCCAGTTCATCGTCAGTCTCTTTAATTACGTCTTCATGAAATACCGGAGCACCTTGATCAACGTTTGCTTGTTGATACAAGTCCGGGTACTCTTCAGCTGTCACATCCTCCATCTCAATCTCCTCGTTCTCATAAATAAAATCGGTATTCATAAATAGCGGATCAACATCCATATCTTCCTTATTGATCACTTCAACATCGGGCTCAGTCTCTAAAGCAGTCAACTGATCGTCATTTAGCCCAAGCATAATCGAAATCTGCTCCCGTGTCAAAGATCTAACCACAAACTCACCGACCTCTATCTCATATCTGTTCACCACACTTCTAACCACCCCCGATCCATCAATAAATATCACCGTGTTAGCCTCAATCATTTCAATTGGCTTGGCAGCTGTTGGATCTTGATAGGTAATTATCTGCTTGCTCGACTCATCAGCGCCACTAACACCAGCACCAGAGGATGAACCATGCGATTGTTTAGGCTCACCTCCTGCATCAGATTCGTCAGGATCATCATCGTCATTTTTGAGTTTCTTGAGGGCATCTTCTTTGCAAGTTAATTGTAAAATCAACTCATCTTGTTCCTTTAATTTCACCCCCTGAGACTCAACAATCGTACGTAACGACTTAGTCTCCTTCTAACAGAACGAAATATAACTCATCATTTTTCGTTGATTCTCCATGAGTCGTTCTTGAGTTTGTCGGTCAGCTGCCATTTGATTTTCATATAAGTTTAGCAGATTTAGCAGCATTTCAGTTTGACGACCAGGTGGCAAGTTGTATACAGATGGATGAACAGGTTGAACAGGTCCTTGAGGTCGAGTAATCCTCATAAAAGAGACATCACTAGGCGGAGGTGGAGGAAGAGTAGTTGTTGGTAGAGGAGGAGGTCTCATTGATGTGGTGGAAGATACTGTAGACAACACAGCAGGAGGCCTCGGTATCTCGGTCAACGCCATTTGGGGAATAAGACCGAGCCTCTCATGTGACACCATCTTCGTCATCAAGGTAAGCATCGGAGTGCTAGTAGTTAGCGGCACCGCCGAGCTTTGAGTAGTTGATTGACGTGGTGGTGGAGTTCCAATAATTACCCCAGCCCCAGCAGACACACGGGGCTTCTTCGATGGTTCACCAGTAGATACAGCTTTCCCTTTTCGTTTTCTTTATAGCTGAGCTTTCATGGTGGCAACTAGGGCAACATCGACTGCATCTTGTTGTTCTTTCAGAGCTCGTTCACTAGATCCACCATCACCATTATTATCATCATTGTCACCATCATCATCTCCACCATTATTGTTCCCACCTTCTCCCCCTTCACGCTCGGAATCCGAATCATCATGGATCCAGCGCTCATTAGGAGGACATACGTAATCCGGATTGATTATATGACCAATCATCCGTTTATCCTGTGGCTTGTCTTTTCGATAGATTAACATACGATGCACTGTTTCAGCTTTCATATGTTCCATATCAAGAACATCGTTTACCAACGATCGATCAATTACCAAATTCGGTATCAGATCATGAATAATTAACTGTAGAAAGCGAGGATACATCAAGAACTTCTTCGACGGTAGAGTTTGTTGAACTTGCTCTTTCAGATGATCGAAGATAAGTTCTGAGTAGTTGAATGGCTTGTTCAGGATTAGGGCAGCAAACGCCGATTGTAAACTTAGTCTGCATTCATCAAAACCTCCGCGACTTCCACTCATACAATGAAGTAAAAAATGCAGCAGATACTTGTATGGTGGACACAACCCATTCTTGTTCAACATAGATCTACGAATATCACCCCCATAATTCAAACGTGTGAATAACCCCCTAACCAATGTCCTGTCAAATTCACTCGGGTAATCATCATTATCATTGAATTGAAGTACCCGACGAATGACCTCAACATCAATCGTGATAGGAGTCTGATTAATTGTAGCTCGAACCCAATTATTTTCTTCAACATATACCACCGTGTTCCAAAACTGCCTGATTATACTAAGATACACCTTAGGTTTAGCAGTGATTGCATAATGTATCTTCGAACGGCATAAGAAAGTCAACATAGCTCCGAACGTTCGCAAATCAGTCACGTCTTGATCAACATAAGCACAGATGTTATGCTTCTTATCAAACGGTAATAAAATCATCTCAGCTTGTTGATCTTGTTGTTGTGGTTGTTCTTGACGAGGTTGTTCCTGTGGTGGTTGATTTTGTTGTTCTTGATCAGCCATGTTTAACTATATAAATAAAAACCGAATGTGAGAATAGATATCACCACATATAATCAAAAGATAAGTGTAATTAATCTAGTTACGCGTATTAGACGATTTAAATCCTTTAATTAAATTAAATAAATATGAAAATTAGTTAATTAAATTAATTAATTATTATTTTTTAATGTCATTCGTTAAGAATCACACTGATTCGTTATACAAAGATAACGAATCAAGCGATTCGCTATCAAGTAAATATTTAGCGAATCACTAATTAAATTTAACGAACTAAACTCTAGTTCGTTATATTTTAAGCGAATCAAACTCTGATTCGTGTAACATCTTATTCGCTAAGCTAGTTCGTGTAAAATCTTAACGAATTGGACACGAAACAGTTCCAATTCGCTAAGACTAACGAATGGTCAGAATTAAGACTTTTTCTTTGACTTCACAAAGTCAAGGTCAAATTAACATGAACAACAATAGTCAACATCTTAAACCCAGATTCAAGTAGACCATAACTATCGTTGAACCATCAAGATAGTCAGCTCGTTGAGCTCGGAAACACACTAGTGAAGGTAGGTGAATGAGATTGACACTCAATACCTAAATGTACTAAGGATCAAACGAACCAACAATAAACATCAATATCACAAACAATAATTAACCCAACAAACAATAATCAAATGTTGATTAGAGTCTACCAAGGGTATCGGAAAGTGATTTCGATCATAATGATATCAAAATCATACAATTATGAACATAAATTATACACAAAAGAGTTTCAAAAGTTCAAAACCCTTAAACCCCTAAAATTTCATAATTTAGCAGTCAATACATGGCCATTTTTGACGAAATTGATATCGCCAAGAACAGTTATACCGTAGAAACTCAAATCGATCTTTGAAGTATTCAAACGGAAAGGTCGAATTTTCAGAGAGAATTTGAATAGGTTTCTTAAAGATGAAGAAAGAAGACGAACAGTGGAATACTATTCGTTTTCTTGTCTTATATATCAGTGCATGAAACCCTAGGTACAACTTGCACGAATCAGACGATTCGTTTAACTTAAAGTTAGCGAATTATCCCATTCGCTAACTCAATTCGTTACCTTATGATGGCGAATCGCTACTTGATTCGTTAAATTAAAGGTAGCGAATCAAGACATGATTCGTGTCATGATTCGTTAAATATGCATAACGAAGGGATGATTCGTTACAGAGTGTGGAAGCGAATTAGGTTAGCGAACCAGAAGCTAGTTCGCTAAAGAATCACCTAGTTCATTATCCATACATAACGAATTAGATTTTAGCGAATTAAACTCTTTTATTTAATTTTAAACTAAATAATAAAATAAATTAATGAATTAAATAAAGTAATAAATTAGGTTATCGAGAAACCCTTTTATCCCGACAACCATTTACGTTAAAAATGTTTCAGATTTCCGAAACATAACTTAAAAATTATTTAAGTATATTGTATAAAGAAGACGAAAATATTTTTGGTATTTTGTAAAAAATTTAAAGAAATAAAGAATGTATTTACAGAAGAATATCCAATCATTTAAAATAGACAATCTTTTTGTGTTTTTCAATGATTTATCAAAAACAGTACATATTTTTGTATTTTTGTTGAATTTGAGCAGAGAATCATATTGACCAAATTGCCCTTCCATCACAGTTTTATATTTCAGCGATATTATGACTGGCGATAAGTCGGTCATTGGTATTGTTGTACACATAAATCTAATAACACACATTCAAGTATTTTTGTGATATGATTAAATAGTTCAATTAAAGCACAGAATATCAGAAATTATCAGCCCCTAATCTCAGTTCAAGCTTAATTTGATTTTTGCCAAATCACCCCAACTTGACTTAAACCATTATATTGTTGATCAAAAAATTTTATACCAATTGTAGAAATTTTGAGCAATGCATCAAGTTTCCTTTATTGTGAGTGAGTATGCACGAGTCCATCTGTCGGCTTACATACATTGTATCCCCTGGGGTCCGTTTCTTAATGGTATTAAGACGCACGCAAGGGAGGAACAATTGTATGACTAACAGCGGATTTTGATCAAGTCAGTAATTTAAATTGTACGAAGTACAGCGGTGATCAAGTTTAATGACTTTGGGTTTGCTCTAGAAAGCGAGTGAAATATTCAAGCTTATGAATACCCAGATGGTTAAGCCGCATAAAGACTCACAGTGTCCAGAATCTTAACGCTTGTTATTTGCTTTATTTGATTTTTGGGTGATTAACAAATATAAGGCTTGAGTATGACTGGTTATTACATTTCTGCCATCCTCACCGAGACTTTTGCTAGAGACTAACACCCCTTTCAATTTGGCGTTTCTTTATGTTTATATCACATACTTTACTCTACTGGGTTGTTTTAAGACCTACCAATGCACCAATGCAATTAAGCACACAGTCTTTTAAGCTTACTTTTTGCTGAACTTGGGGTCAAGATAAGCAATGTACCATCATTTTCTCTTTTTGCTTCAAAAACTCAAAATTTTGAGGATCATAAAATAAAGAAAAGATAAATTTAATCGCTCCAGTTAACTTAAGTTAATAAATAAATGGATAACCATTAATTCACAAGTGAATTATAGGACCAAGACATGCAAGCATGCTTCATAAACTTAAATAACAGACGTAATTTTCAGCCAGAAAATAATCTAAAAATGTCTGCAAAAATCTTTTTGGTTTTTCTCTGTACAAACTTTAAAAACACAATATTTTTGTCTTTTCCAAATTTCTTATAAACGAAATAAACTTCACAATATTTTTTTTTTGGATTTTGGATTTTTCTGTACAAAAACATAAATCACATTCTTTTTGGTTTTTCAAATTTTAAAATGTTTTTGGATTTTATCTATACAAACAAAAACACACTCTTTTTGTATTTTTCTAGATTTTCACCCCCTGAAACCAAAATAAATTTTAAAAGACAGAAATGACAGAGAATAAAGATAGTCATCCTTGTTTAAGGATATCAGCGAGGGTCTTCAATCCGTTTAAATCAAGCAAAAAATTTAAATCGCGTTTTGTCAAAAGCTTTAGTAAACAGATCAGCTTTCTGAAAATAAGTGTGCACTTTCTCAAGATCGATTAATTTCTTTTCCTAGCAATCCCGTATAAAATGATATCGAATTTCGATATGTTTCGTTTTAGAATGTTGTACGGGATTCTTGGTGATACTAATAGCAGCAGAATTATCAATCAAGATGGGAGTAGTAAGAAACTTCAAACCGTAGTCGCGAAGATGTTGTTGTATCCATAAAACCTGGGAACAACAACTCGAGGCTGTAACATACTTAGCTTCAGCGGTTGAAGTGGAGACCGTTGTCTGCTTTTTACACTGCCAGGAAACAAGTCGGTTTCCTAAAAATTGACATCCCGCAGTCGTTGATTTGAAATTGATCTTGCATCCTCCATAGTCTGAGTCTGAGTAGGCAGTAAGAATGAAAGTATCATCCTTGGGGTACCACAACCCGATGTCTAGATTTCCCCTCAAATACTGAAGAATTCTTTTGACTGCAGCTAGGTGAGTCACTCGTGGACATGCTTGATACCTAGCACAAAGACAAACAGCAAATATAATATCAGGGCGAGAAGCCGTTAAATACGTTAGAGAACCAATCATAGCACGATAAAGGGTTGGATCAACGGAATCCTCCAATTCATCCGGTGATAAATTGTGACCCACTGGAAGAGGAGTTAAGGGATTTTGCCGGCAGAAATCTTGAATCGGCTCAAAACGTTATTCACATACTTAGTCTGATGAATAAAAATTCCGTGAGCAGACTGGTGAACCTGCAACCCTAAAAAGAAATTCATCTCTCCCATCGAACTCATCTCGAACTTTGTTTGCATGGACTTCTCGAACACCTTACACAATGTGTCGTTTGTAGACCCAAAAATAATGTCGTCAACATAAATCTGGACTAGAAGAAGATCATCACCAACAGTCTTATGAAATAAAGTGCAGTTAACAGTTCCTCGTTTGAAGCCATTATCAGTCAGATGGTCGGCGAGCGTGCCATACCAAGCTCTCGGGCTTGATGTAGACCATACAGAGCCTTGTTTAAACGGTAAACACGGTCTGGATAATCAGGATCTTCAAAACCAGGTGGTTGTTGGACAAACACTTCCTCATGCAATTCACCATTGAGAAAAGCACTCTTAACATCCATTTGATAAACCTTGATATTCTTATAAGCTGCATAAGCCAGGAAGATTCGAATCGACTCTAATCTTGCAACTGGAGCATATACCTCTATGTAATCAATACCCTCTTGCTGATAAAAACCTTGCACCACTAAACGTGCTTTGTTTCTGACAGTCACCCCTCGATCGTCCTTCTTACACTTAAATACCCACTTAGTCGGAATAACTTTCTTAACTCTAGCAGGTTTGTCTATTAAATCCCAAACACCCAAACGTGCAAACTGCTGTAATTCCTCTTGCATAACTTCTACCCAAGAAGAATCTTCAAGTGCCTTATGAGCTGTCGTTGGCTCAACTTGAGATAGAAAGCAATTGAACTTAGCAAGATTCACAATTCCCGAAGAATGTAAGTTAGTGTAAGCACACAACGTGTTATTGTTACTTGACGAAGCAACTTGATGACGTGTACGAACACCCACATCAAGTTCTCCGATGATGTTTTCCTGTGGATGATATCCATGAATCCGAAGAGTGGGATTCTCAGGAACAACAACATTATCAAATAAGTTAGTGTAATGTTCACCCAACTCTGGAGATGAAACATTATCACTGTCAAGATCA
This sequence comes from Bidens hawaiensis, assembly GCF_021521415.1. Taxonomy (NCBI): domain Eukaryota; kingdom Viridiplantae; phylum Streptophyta; class Magnoliopsida; order Asterales; family Asteraceae; genus Bidens; species Bidens hawaiensis. The sequence goes on from NW_027491271.1 coordinate 1,170,947, forward strand.
ATAACTTGAACTTCAGCTTGATCATCATCAGAAGAAGTAGAAACAGTATCAATAGCAACTGGAGAAACAACTGGAGAGTCTTCAGTTGGAGCATCTGGTTGAGCTTCAACTGTATTAGAACTTGAAGATCCTGGAATATTCAAATGTTCTTCAAAGTATGCTCTAACCAGATCTTCATCGATGTTTACAGTCGAAGGAGTAAAATAATTAAATAAACTATCGTAGTCAAACATCCAGTCTGGACCTTTCCCTTGAGGAGGGGTTGTGTACTTTTGACAGTCCACATGGTACCATTCTTCAACACAGCCAGATGTGAAATTAAAAACCCTTTTCTTTGGAGATGCATATCCCAAGAAATACCCTTCGATAGCTTTTTCATCAAATTTACCCGAATCCTTCTTCAACATTGTACACGGACACCCAAATGGTTCCAGGTACTTTAAATTAAGTTTTCTATTATTTAAGATCTCGTAGCTTGTCTTCTTGTGTCGTTTCACTATTAGAACCCGATTAAGTGTATAACAAGCTGTATTCACTGCCTCATTCCAAAATTGAACAGGAAGCTTTGAATCAGCAAGCATTGTACGTGCAGCTTCAATCAGAGTTCTATTTTTCCTTTTAGCAACACCATTTTGTTGAGGTACGTAAGGTGCATTATATTCTCGGTGAATCCCCTTTTGAATACAAAAGAAATCCAATATAGTGTTTTTGAATTCAGTACCATTATCACTTCGGATTCTCCTCACCTATTGTTTGTACAGTGATTCGATCTTAGTAATAAGGTTTTGTACCAAAACCGGTGTTTGATCTTTTGAACTCATAAATAGCACCCATGAATATCTTGAATAATCATCTGTCACTACCAGACAATACCAATCTCCAGAAATACTCGCACGATTCACTTGACCAAATAAATCCATATGAAGTCGTTCAAGAGGAGTATCAATGGAATTCAATAACTTAGAGGGATGTGTCATCTTCTTCTGCTTGCCCTTTTTGCATGCAACGCAGTGATCAGATAACTTAAAATTCTTTAACGAGACACCCTCAACTAAGTCATTTGCCATTAAATAATTCATCTTTCTGACATATATGTGACCCATTCTACGATGCCATAGAATCGAGTCTTTCTCAGTTGCTTTCGAGACAAAACATGTTTCAATCGATGTTGATATCTTAGAACTCATATTTAAGACATAAATATCATTTGATCGTGGTGATCACATGACAACCATGTCCTCGGGAATAACATAACCCTGTTTCAAGATAAGACACTCTTTGTCAGTAAATATCGTAGTGTACTTTTTATCACAAATTTGCGATACACTCAATAAGTTATGATCAACCTTGTCGCAATAATTCACTTTCTCAAACGTAATGTGACCATTTGAAACTTCACCCTCTTGTGTGATCATGCCCCCAGAATTCCCAGCAAACGCTACATAACCTCCTTGAATATTTCTTACGTTGGATAATAGGTTGAGATTCCCAGTGATATGACGAGAACATCCGCTATCCATGATCCAGTTTTCACCAGAAATGGTCTTGGATGAACCCTACACACAAACAAAAGTGATTAGTTCAAAAAGGCAGCCCAGGCCTCAGTCTTAGGCACCTTTTGGTTTTCTCTTTGATCATTAACTTTAACAGATTTCAATTGTTGTTCAGCCACTTGTGAATAAGTTACCGGCTTCCTAGACTTTCGTCTTAAATAAGCTGCCTGAACAATATTTGAATTCTTGTTTTGACATATAGGTTCAGTTGGAATGAATTTTGGTTTTACTTGACCGCGTGTCTCATTGACATGAAGAACCTTCCGAGGATTCACATCAGAGAACAAAATATGAGTATCATCAGCATACGACACAGGTCGTTTCAGAATCTCCTTGACCACTGGAATTGGCTTAGATTTGTCCTTGATAAAAGGATGAAGATTCTGATAGTTCTGTTGACTACAATTCTTCACAACATGACCTTGTTGACCGTATAAAAAACAAGTTCGCATGTCTACATGATGATGTTTAGAAGTAATTGGAATAAATGAAGCAGATTATTGATGATGACTCACATTTTTAGTCATGCTCTTAGCAAACTCATCAGATAAGTCAGATTTCCTTTTTAAATAAAAATCTAAATTAGAACTGTTTGAAAAACTTTTTAGTGTATCTGTTCCAGTTGACTTAACAAAGTTAATCTTCTTAGCTTGTTTTAAAAATTGTTTTGCCTTAGTCAATGGATCAGATTGAAATGATGTTTTTGTTTGAGCATACACACGTTCAAGTTCTTGAATTTTTGAAGTTTCATTGACAAAAACACTCTCAATAAGTTCAGGTTTGATAATACTTATTGGAATATCTTTTTCAGTGAACATCGTATCCATTCCCTTTAACTTAAAAACCCTAGTCGAAGAAGACTTAGAACTCGGAGGATTAATGAAACGCATTAAGTCCTCGTCAGAAATCTTTGGTTTAACTGACTTCTTTGTCCTCACTGGTTTGGTTTTTACAGTTTCTTCCTTGTTCATTTGAGATTTGAATGAACCATACACAGCTTCCTCAAACTCTTGAGGTTCGCAGAGAATATGATTAGAACTAGGAATGTTCTTATTCTTGTGTATAATCTCAGGTTCAAACACATCTTCAATAATCACCATGTCAACATTTTCAACAAAGACCTTTTTACTTTCCACATGAGGATTTTGAGGAGCAACTTGGGGTTTGACAATTTCAGGTTTAACCATTTTAGATTTTTCAGAAATCACAGATTCCTTTTGAATCAAATCCTCTTCTTTTCTTGCAAAAGGATTAATTTTATAATCATTATGAAAAGGTGGTGAAATTTCAACAAAACCAATACCTTTCTTAGAATCTTTTTGTTTTCCAGATACTTCAATAATTTCATTCAACAGAAAAGATGAATTCCTAAATTTCCCCAATTTGTTCTTCAACTCAAGAACCTCATTCTCAAGCTCAGTTATCTTAGAACGATGATTCAAGATTTTCTGAAACTTTTGGTCATTAATGGTCATTTTCACAGATAACTCGGCTTTGAGATCGTGATTACTTGTTGACAATGCGTCAATCTTTTCTCGAGATTTCATTTGAGACTCAAGAGATTGTCGATAAGTATCCTTAAGAGAAGCAATTTCTCTTATAATATTATCATTTTGATTCTTCAAAGCTTCTAACTTAGAGTTGTTAGATTCACAGTCAACACATGATGCTTTAACAAATGAAGTAGTAGAAATAGAATTACTAACCTCATTGATCTTGGCCATGCAAGCAAACATTGATTCAGAAGGCTTGTCGCAAGAGTCGTCAGAATCAGATCCAGAATCATTATCATAAGACAACACACTACCAGTAGCATCTTGACAATCTTCATGTAACCCAAACATAGCCAAATTTGCTTGAACATCATTGCATAGTAGCCGTTGTGACCAATCAGTTTCGTCTGCTAACATTGCTTGTGTTGTAGAAGAAGATGGTTTCTTTTCAGCATCACTTCCTCGTGGTGAAGAAGTATTTTGACTTTGACCACGAGGTCCAGTGTATTCTTTCCTTGGTTTGTCACACTCCTTCGCGAAATGTCCGAATTCTTGACAATTGTAACACTTTACTTTTAATTTGTCAAAACCCAACTTCTTGTTTAAAGCTGGAAGATCTTTTCCAGTTCTCTGCATGAATCTTTTAACTTTACGAACAATCATAGCCATGTTCCATTTTAAATCCATGATTTCTAGATCATCTGGATCTATCTGATCATAGTCCTCATCTGTTAAATCACTTGTGGCAATTTTACTACTCACTAAGTTTTCATATGAAGACATAAAAGCTGTCAGAAAAGCAAAGTTTTGCTCAGCTTCCTTCATATTAACACTAGGTGGTGAAGCAAATGGATTTGTATTAGTTGAACTTCCAGAACCACCCGACTTAACAGCAGAATAGAAACAAACTTTTGGATCATTAAACATAGCTGATTCTTTTTCACTTGCAGCATGAGTAAGAAAAGCAGTGATTGGAGAAATTGTTGAACTGAGAGGCATACTTCCACCATAGAAAGTTGGATCTTGATTTTCTTTGGAAGATTTTTGACATTTAAGATCATATTCTATAGCTTCGATCTTTTGTAGAAATTCAAGTGCCGTCAAGTCTTCATTCAGAAAATAATCATTCTCTTTCAAAACCATTAAAAATGTTGAGTAGGAACTTAAAGGCACACTCTTGATAGTGTCAATTTTATCTCTTTCAGAAATTTCCATTTTCATCTTGTCCATTTCAGCAATTAAATGACTAAATCTTGTAGTCATCTCTTCAACTGTTTCTCTTTTCAATAAATTAAAGTTTCAAAATTGAAACTTGAGCATCACTTTCTTACTCTCAGCTGTGTTTTCCATGCTTCTCATACGCAGATGTTGAAATAAAGATGCACATCTCTTGATACTACCAACTTGATGAAAGATATTTTCTGGTAAAGCCATAGTCAAAGTAGAATATGCTTTTATCTCGATTTCTAAAGCTTTCTTCTCTTCTTGTGAGTATTGAGAAACAACTTTAGGAGTATACCCAATAGTATCATCACCAATCATTGGTGCAACATAAACTTCATCAAGACAATATGAGCAGTCAGGATGAACAGATCCCAAATGTGCACGAAACCGAGGTTCCCACTTGGCGAAGTCACTGAACTTCATCAATCTTGGACATTTAGAATGTGAACCTATCTCGGTATCAAGTTGCAACATCTGTTGCATCAACATATTTTGAGACGCTAATGCATACATACCAGCCATCTTTGAAAATCGAATCAAATAATGAAATATCTTAACGAATCAGTGAATAGCTATAGCGAACTGTGAACAGTTGTAGCGAACCGTGAACAGTTGTAGCGAACTGTGAACAGTTGTAGCGAACTGTGAACAATTGTAGCGAATCAATCCTTAATAAAATTAAGACTGATCAGTAACGAAGTATCTTAACGAATCACAAAAGTCAACATAACGAGTCAACTTAACGAATCACAAATAAGGTTAACGAATCACCCAAATGGTGAAACAGATAACGAATGTGATGAAGGTTTAACGAATCACAAGTCAACTTAACGAATTGACCAAGCCAACTTAACGAATTGACCAAACGAATTGACCAAGTCAACTTAACAAATTGACCAAACGAATTGACCAAGTCAACTTAACGAATTGACCAAATGAATTGCACATGATTAGTTTAGAGAATCAGATGATAATCAATAACGAATCGCCAACATAAACATAGCGAATCACTAAGGAATGCTTAACGAATCAGCTACAGTGGATTAACGAATCACACTATAGCGAATCAGGTTGTTACAACCGTTTGTAACAAACTATGACACCTTATGCCACGTGGCAAAGGTTGTTATGACACAAATCCCAAGAAGAACACGTGTCACACGAATCGGTTAATCTAGTTTAACGAACTAGATAGCACGAATTGATTAACTCACACGAATCAGTTAGCGAACTGATTAGCGAATGGCAAGAACTAATAGCGAATCAAATTAAATGACATAGCGAATCAGTTAATCTAGTTAACGAACTAGATAACAAGAATCAATAACTCACACGAACTGGCTAACGAACAAGGTAGCGAATTAGCACTGTTGATAACGAAACACAGATAAAAATATAGCGAATCACCAGGAAGAAGATAACGAATCACATTCATCTTCAAATCTTCAAACCTTCAAACAAAATTCCAGAAATTATGAAGATTAAACCCAGAAACTCAATAATACCAAATCTGTAATACACCTTCGTTACTCAATCAAATTGCACAAGTAAACTACCAAAATACTCGTAAACCAATTCCGAATCCAACACACAAAACCTCGTAACCGATTAACACCTTAACCAATCCAAATTACCCAACAATCACACCCATGTTTCGGACTAAAACAGAAATCAAAACCAAATAACTCAAACCTAAATCAAACCTCAATTCCTCTTAACCAAAACTCAACAATACCTTAATCAACACAAATTCACTCTAATTCGTCCATAATTCATCCAAATCAAATACCAATTGATTCAAAATCAAACAAAACCGAAAATTAACAAAAATAGAATACTTATAACACCAAATCAAGTGTACAACGAGCACCAACAGCTCTGATACCACTTGTTTGATCCCGGATTTACAGTTAATAACAATAACACAGATCTTAGATCTGTTAATTATACTATTAAAGATCTATCTCATAATTAACCTTGATTTAGTGTATTGTATAAGTGTATATATTATCAATAACATTAATATGAAGCTTGAGAGAGAGTAATTGCTTTTCTGAAATAAACTTATATTACTCTCTGAAATTTTTCTCAAAAACTTAACTTAAAGTGAACAGTGGTTCACTATAAATAGAGGACGACCTGGTTCGCTAACATCCCCTAGCGAACCAGCTTCCCCTTCGTTACATACTTTAACATAACGAACCGCTCCCTGATTCGTTAACATCCCCTAACGAATCAGGAGGGAATACATTATAATGTCTTAGTTCGCTAACATCCCTAGCGAACTAGACTTAACCTTAACGAACTAGTCTTAGTTCGCTAACATTCCTAGCGAACTAGACATAACTTTAACGAATTAGATAAATATAAACATTTAATATTACATTAATTGATAAATAAACATTAACAATAAATACAAAGACTCTAGATGCAAAACCGTGCACTAACATTTTGCGAATTATTGAACAAGATGAATTGATGGATGAAATTGGGGTCTTCAAACAACGCCTTAATTTGTTCCTAAAATATAATAAAGTATACGTTATAAGTTAAATATGCATACATATTGATCTACAAATTTACAAGTTTCGGGTCAAATCAGCAATACACGTATTTTATATGCATATATCAATCTACAAATTTACAAGTTCCAGGTCAAACTACAAGTTTCAGGTCAAATTACAAGTCCCGGATCAATCTTCATATATATATATATATATATATATACATATATATATACAAGTTGACATACACACTTAACTACTAGATGAAGAAGGCTTGTACCTGATACCTTTCATCCAACCGCGCCGAGGACCCATGACTTCTTTAAATACTTAAATTTACCCAACAGGAGACGAATTTTCTTGGTCGGTTTGAGTTTGGGCCTCTAACGCCTCCTCTAATCGTTGCTACATATATTTAATTTAACAAAGATGATTTAATAAATATGTTCTAAGTGATGCTATATATATATATACATACATATATATATATGTTTAATTAATTCTTACAATATGTTCTACGGCTTCGGGGTCAATTGTCCCATCTTTGCGTGTATGTGCGGCACGATAGGTTTCGTAACGAGTCTGGGCCTGTTTAAGATTAAAAAAAATTAAAACAAGTACTATATGCAATACAAACATATAATATATATACCTTCTTATAGCAAGCGCTGCTATATGTCGCTGTTCCTCCCTGATTAACGATTTTTTGTTTTTGACGGTTTGCTTTATTCTTTTCTGACTTTTGTTAATGCTTTGGTGTTATAAAAAGTTCAATTGACCTCCGACAATTCTCAGCGGGCATGGATTTGGGGACCTCCGCCATTGCTCTCTCGAGATCTTGCTCCCCTCCGGCTTCCTTAAATAGGTTATACGTCTGGGATTTGCGATCTCTGTATCGCTTTCGGTATATTGATAAAATTCCCTTCTCTAACATTGTACGATCAACATCCTCGTCAATCTTCTTTAAATTGAATGAAGCCTATAACAAAAGAAGTCAAATAAATATGAATTTAAACTCGGACCCGACCAACCGATTCATAAAGTTAAAGCATTTAAAAAAATCTTCAAATAAAATAAAGACAAATGAACAGAAAACATATAAAATAAACTTAAATAAATCGTTTACCCCAAGATGATGGTACAACGCATTCTTCTCGGCTTCTGAAACATCATCCCAACATTCTTTATTGAATGCAATGTTACGCTACATGTATGAAGACACTTCTCGAATGAAAGAATCATTATTTTTTCCAACTGGAGTAAATGTTGCTTGCCGATCGATGTCTAAATTTATAGGCCCCCCTTGCTTTTTCACTTCAGCTCTAAGGCGAAGGTTTTTGGTAATACCTCTCCTAGGAGGGCCTGCTGCAGTCATAGTTAAAAAGTTATAAGTCATGAATACTTATACTAAATTAAGTAAATAAATAAATTATAATAAGACTTACTATCCTCCGCATAATGACCGTGCCCATCACCTATGCCGCCGCCAGGTGGTGGTGGATCATGGCCCGCACCATCTCCTCCATAGCTCATCACATCAGCCATGCTGAAAATCTATAAGATATATAACACAAAGATATATAATACAAATGCTAAAAATTTATAAGACATACAACACAAATATATAATAGGAATAAAGTTTTCTATTACAAACATGAAAATACAAATGCAGATATAAAATAACACAAAGTTTTCTATTTCTTTTAATCATACCACTCTCCATCAGACATCTCTCCCTCAGATATCTCGGTATCACTCTCAAGCCCATAAAAAAACTTTTATTTTGTGTAAAAGCCCATAAAGAACAACTTTTTTTGTAAACCGTGAAACCGAACCGAAACCAAACCGTTAGTAACGTTTTAGTTTGGTTCGGTTCGGTTCATAGTTTACCAAAAAATCGGCCAAACCGGACCGTGAACACCCCTAATACAAACCTATACACAAATAAATATATACATTGTATTAAAAAATTAACATGTAATATATACCTAAATCACAGAAATTTAACGTCTAGTTCTGGTCCAGGTTTGGCTCGTTTACACGATAAATCTAAACTCACAACATTTAACGTCTAGTTCGTATTCGGCTCGTTTACACACATACAAACATATACACAAATAAATATATACATTGTATTAAAAAATTAACATGTAATATATACCAAAAATCACAGATCTTTAACGTCTAGTTCGGGTCCGGGTTCGGCTCGTTTAAACAATACACCTAAAATCATAGATCTTTAATGTCTAGTTCGGGTCCGGGTTCGGCTCGTTTAAACAAAAAACCTAAAATCACTGAAATTTAACATCTAGTTTGGGTCCGGGTTCGGCTCGTTTACACAATATACCTAAATTCACAACATTCAACGTCTAGTTCGGGTTTGACTCGTTTACACACATACAAACCTATAAAATCAGTTAATATTAAGCACAAATCTATAACACTCATACAAATTAGTTTTTATTAAACGAGCTAACACAAAAATCAGTCCATATTAAGCCTAAATCACCATCAAATCAAGCAAATATGTACAAATAGGTTCATATAAGCCCAAATCAGTGCATAATTCAACTAACCTACCTACACACAAAGAATACGCAGCCTGAGGTGCGGCGTCCGTAGTGCAGCGGTGGTCCGGTGGCGCCGAGGAAGTGTGCGGCTGTGGTCTGGTGGGTAACGCGAGCAGTGGTGGCTGGCCGGCCGGTGATGGGTGGCCTGTGGGTGATGAACAAGGTGAAAACATGAGGGAGAAAATGGTGGGAAATGGATATTAATATGTTGTTTCCCTCTCAAATTGCCCCAGCCTTCCGATTACTTAGGTATGAACGGTCAGATTTGATGTTGATATATAATCACGCGGATTGAGATTTAGCGGCGACGTTTTTGGTGGTCGCCACTAAATCTCAGATTTCTTGTAGTGGATTTATTAAATTTTGGCGAAAGTGATATAAAGATCCTTAGTGGCTTTCAGATTACTCCTGAACCACTATACGAACCAGTTGCTAAGGAATATACAAGAATGGCTAGATCAATCATACGTACAGGTTTATGGGCCGGTGCTTATAGAGAAGCGGATGCTGACATTCTGGAGCATGAATGAAGTTACAGATACAAACCAAGGGGAGATTGTTGGGCTAAACTTTATGTGGTTTGTATTTGTTTTGGGCTTGCATTGTAAACCGAGATCTACGTGGATCTCGGTGGGCTTTTGTGTAGTTTTGGGCTTTATGTAGTTAATATATAAACATGCATCTAAGTCATTATGCGATGCGGGTTTTGGTATTTTGGTTGGACGTAGACAAGAGAGAGAGACGAGAAGTATTATTCAGGTTTTAATAAATAGTGCTTAAGCACCTGATGTTGAATAAACGTGTGTTTTGAAGCATTAGCATCTTGTTCTTATTGTTTGTTTGTTTTATATTTAATCCATTCGCTGTTAGATTCCGCATAACAACGATTTCACGTAATATCATATCGATAGATCCGTCTAGGGACTTACAAGATCATTAATGTACAATCTGAGGTGCTTAAAGATGAAGGATTAATGAAAAAGAAAATAATTTTCGGGCAACAAGACGAGCTGATGGATAACACTCATGGTGCTAAGGCTATGTTTGACCGTATGTGGATTCCACGCCATGAAAATCTTAGGGGTCGAATCTTAGATAAAGCTCACAAGTCAAGATACTCGATTCATCCGGGATCAACCAAGATGTATCAGGATCTGAAGAGATACTACTAGTGGACAGGTATGAAGAATGATGTAGTAGATTATGTCAGTAAGTGTTTAACTTGCTTGCAAGTCAAAGTAGAGCACCAGAAGCCTTATGGGAAGATGCAGCCATTAGAGATACCAAAATGGAAATGAGAACACATCACCATGGATTTCGTAACTAAGCTACCACGTACAGTGATGTGTTGTAAAACAAACTTACTTTCCGTATCGTTTTATCATGTTTTACGTGCTTAATAGTTTAATTAATAAGAGTTATGGATGGTTTGTACTTGATTTTACAAAGTTTGAATGTTAATTATAGGTTATAAGTTTTGTTGGAGAAAAGAGTAAAGTTTGAAGACTATAGGAGCTTATTTGATCAAGTTTTAATACTACAAGTCAAGGCCCGACCCAAGCTCGAAAGATCCAAGCCTTTCTTGCATTAATATATTAAGTTAATAAAAAAAAAGAACCCTAACACCTAAGGCAGTTCCGATCATATTTAGCAAGGAGAAAATAAAAACCAAGTATTGATTGGTCGGCTAGTCTTTGTTAATTTTTGTTGGTGTTAAGGAGACACCAGTTAGTTTGTGGCTGTGATTGTTTCACTCACGTGGGCAGCCAAAACATTAAGTGGACAGCAATATATATAAAACTTAATTAAACCAGCAAACTCTAACTTCAGCCATATTGCCGATCGGAATAAAAAGTAAGAAAGAAAGTTGATATTTTTTGGAAAATTTGGTCGGCTAGGATTTGTTTTGTGGTTGTTGGTTTTAAGGAAACACACAAACTATAATTTGTGTGGTGGGAATTAATCCCACGGCAAGAATAACAAACAAAGGGAATACAAAAGTTAAACACCCCCTTTTGGTCCGATCGCAAGCAGGCAGCAGCATCAAGGAGAGAAAATTATTTTGTGAACATCTTGGCGGCTAGGAGAGGAAGGAAATCATCAAGAGAGACTTGGTACAATAGCTAGGGTAGATATTCATCCATAAACTCATCCCTATTCTTAAGTATTACTCTCGTAAACTTTGTGTTTTTGTTCAAGATACTTAACTAGTTGATTTGATCTTTTACTTTGAATTGTTTTGCAATTAACTTGAAGATTGACTTGTGCTTGATTGTTGAATGATTTTAATTATGTTTATTTTGAGTTTTGTGATGTTTAAATCAAGTGTTTGCTGCTGTCCAAAAATCATGTTAGGCTAAACTTGTTAGTTCTATCTAGGTTAGATGTTTATTGTTAGGTTTTAATGAGTAATATGGATTGTTGATCATCATGACTTGATTTGTTAATGAAAAGTTTGGTTTAACATTGAATTAGGTTGTGTTTATTGGCTGTGTTTTTATTAATTATACTCATATACCTCTTGCTTTGATTGATTGAATCGGTTTTGATTGATTTTAGCTTGTTTGAACTCTTTACTTTGTGTTTAGAGATTGTTTGCGGGGTGATCAACCGTAGGGTTTAAGTGGGTATGTTAATTGGTTAGGGTAGGCACCTTCTTAGAGACCTAGAGGTGATAAGAAGTAAACTCGTCTCATAGCTTTTTCTTGTTAGGATTAGGATCGTGCGAGAGCGGGTTCGGTTCTTGTCGGGTTTGGGTTTTTGAGCGATTGGTTGATCTAGTTTAAGTTAAACTAAATTGTTCCTCTATCCTTGGTTGCGTAGTATTCGTCTCCATTAGGGTAGTGTGTCGGTGGGACCGAGAGGAGAGTCGGCATTAGAACACTTAACAATTTGTTTCCCGGTGTGCTCTTAAAATCAACTAAGTGTAAGTTAGAGTTTGTTGGTGAGACCGAGAGGTGATCTAGCTTCCTTGAGTGAACCTTAGTTGTTTCATCCTTAGAAACCGGTGTCGTGAGAGTCTTCAATCCATTAGCTTATTATACCTTCAATATGATTCTTACCTAGGTAGACGTTTTCTCCTATTGCAGTTAAGCTTCCAAGTTTCGTTAAGTGTTTCGTTAGGTTTAGTTTGGTTAAGTTAAGTTAAGTCTAGTTAATTAATTTAGTTAAAGTAAGTTAGGTCAAGCAGTTAATTATTAAAAATCATTTAAATATTCTTAGGTGAGTCTTGGTTAGGGTTAAGTATTAAAAACGTTTTCACGTGTCCTTGTGTTCGATACTCGGACTTCATTAGTGCTATACTATTAGTGATCAGTACACTTGCCGGTTTTGTGTGGTTTCTTTAGGAGTCTTGTTTAATAAATTTAAAGCTTAGTTGTGAGTTATTTAGAAAGAGCATCATTATACACACATCATACAGCTAAACATCATAATACCATTTGGGTGATAGTGGACCGTTTGACGAAAAGTGCTCATTTTCTGCCTATACAAAAGGCCATCGCGTCAGAAACGTTAGCAAATGTGTTCATAAAGGAGATTGTGGCTAAACATGGAGTGTCGTTATCAATTGTGTCTGATAGAGATACTCGCTTTACTTCGAGATTTTGGAAGAAGTTTCATGAGGCTATGGGAACAAGACTGAACATCGGTACGGCGTATCATCCACAAATAGATGGGCAGTCTGAAAGGACTATCCAAACCCTTGAGGATATGCTACGTGCCTGTGTTTTAGATTTTGGAGGAAGTTGTGATGATCATCTGCATCTAGCAGAGTTCTCTTATTACAACAGATACCACTCGAGTATTGGTATGCCACTGTTTGAGATGTTGTATGGTAGACATTGTAGAACTCCTGTATGTTGGGGAGAGATTGGTCGGAAAGAGGTTGGAAGTCTAGAAGTTGTGCAAGAAACCTCTTCAAAGTTTGATCAGATCAAGGCAAGAATGAAAGCCGCTCAAGACCGCCCGAAGTCGTATGCTGATAAGCGGCGACGACTAATCGATTTTAACGTTGGTGACAATGTGATGCTCAAGGTCTCACCTTGGAAGGGGATTATTCGTTTCAGGAAGAGAGGAAAGTTAAGTCCAAGGTACATTAGACCGTTTAAGATCATAGATCGTGTTGGCGAAGTAGCTTACAAGATGGATTTGCCGGAAGAGTTAGTAGGGATTCACTCTACTTTTCATGTCTCTCACTTGATGAAATGTCTAGATGATGGCACATCCCACATGCCATTAGTAGATATTGAGGTTGATGAGCAGTTAAACTATATCGAGTAGTCTGTTGAGATAGTGGATCGTAAGGAAAAGCAGCTTCGTCAAAAGGTTATTCCTTTAGTGAAAGTGATATGGAAGCATCGTAGAGGATCGCATGTGTAACACCCCGGCCTCTCGCACCACCAATATTGTCCGCTTTGCCCATGAAAAGCTCACGGATTTGTTTTTGGTTTCCCAAAACGCGTTGGTGATTGAAGAGGCAGGACATTACTTATGAACCAGTGATATCTCTTGTCCACGGCCGATGTGGGATAGCCTAAGAGTGGGACGATGTTGTGTTTGCCAAGGGTGTTACAGACAACCCCCCTTTAGACTCATCGTCCTCGATGAGGCGTTTCCCAACATCCCGAATGACACAAGAGTGGCTCTGATACCAACTGTCACACCCCGACCAAAGGCGGAACATGCCGAGGCGTAACGTATTGATTGGACAGTAGCTCAAAGACACTAATTAAAGCGACAATAAATATTTAATTTCATTAACATTAAACACGTACACAATTTAATAATTATAACAATTACATCATATTCTTGTATGTTGAATAATATCCTAAGGTCAAACTATTGTCTTCTAACTTGAATAGTATCAACTACTTGTACCTGTAACATGTATGAAAATAGAGTTTGTCAACACGAATGTTGGTGAGAATACGTAAGTTTTAGTTTTGTATATATATAGAGAGAAATCACAATTCATATGTAAATGATGAGTATCACAATTCCTATGAAAATGTAAACAACTAAATAGATGTGGACCCGTTCTTATTGATACAAAATCAATGTACTTGGGTAAATGTATGATCATACTAGATGAGGATATATGAGGATGAGATACCAACCACCAAACATAAAATAAACAATTAAGCACATAGAGCATTTATCATAGAACATGCAATAATCACACATAAACATATATTGAATTGTGTTTTGAATAGATGTGGAATAAAACATAAGTAAACTTGAATATAGTATACATGCTACCCCCAAAATATAAAAGATGGAAAAAAGGGGTATGTAAACTCACCTTAGAGAATAAGCAAATGAATAAATACGTTAAGATTGGTAGGAGAATAAGTGTCGCGCTTGAGAGGTAGCAAAGTCAAATCCTAACAAGTGTAATAACGGAAATACTACAAATTAACAAAGGGACTAAGAGAAACGAGATATGAATGGGTATAGAGAGTAGCATATTGTATTTAGAGTTTATGATTAATAAATACTACTTATAAATTAATATTTGTATAAAATATAACTGTTTATAACATATTCGTACTTATACTATTAAAGCGGTAAAATATATATTTATAAAAATGCCATTTGTTTATAAATTACTTAGCCAAATTATTATGTAAATAATAATTATATCCTTAATTTACGTATTCTAAATAGACAAAATCTTTTTAAATATTCATTACAAAAAAAATCTTATAAACTTTTAATAACCATTATACATAGGTTTATATATTCATAGATATATGTATGTATGTATATCTAGTTTTAACCGCGAATCGGAAAACAACGAGTTAATATGTTGGTTTTAATAAGATATAAATTATTTATTATTTATTAAGATTTTTAAAATCATTGGAATTGATTATTGTAACAAAATACCAAAAAAAATGAAGGCAAAACGGGGTGGCAGGGGGTCGAACCCGCGACCTCCACCCCGGGATTCAAGTGTCTTAACCAGTTGAGCTACAGCTAGATGTGTTTAAGAAATCAGTTTCTGTAAATAAAAGGACACAGATAGATCATAACAGGTTCATAAACAAACCCTAACAACATCAATCGGTTAATCCGATTGATTTTGTGTTAATAGATGTTAGGGCTTATGATAAGCATCAAATCGCAAACCTACACATATGATTAATTACCTCTAACAAAGACTAGCTGCGGGTGAACGATAGCTGAACTTGGCCGGCGGTTTGATGACGAACAAACAGGGAAATGACGAGTATAATTCAATTGGTTGGAGGGGTTATGATGGTGATGGAAAGAGGATGGTGTGGGATCATTCAATTGCAATAAGGACTAGTATATATAGTGTTTTGGAGGATGATACAGCCGCGGGTTTTAAAGCTTTAAATTAGCTGTCAATTGGTTGTGGTTTACCACAATTAGGGTGTCGGTAGGAGCGGATTTTGGTAAGGAATGATATGGTATGATCAATTACGTCAAATCCCTGATTATCCGGCTGATTTAGAGTGTGTTGACTTGGTCAAAATCGTGAGGGGGGGTGACGATGTGTAACAGGGAAGAAGAATGAGAGTTGGTAAGTTGGCATAACTGGTCCCTGTTCTATGGTGGTGGGTACAAGAGTTAATCAAAAGTGGCTAAGGGTTTATTTTGTACAATCTTATAACTAAAATCAAATA
Source organism: Bidens hawaiensis (assembly GCF_021521415.1). Taxonomy (NCBI): domain Eukaryota; kingdom Viridiplantae; phylum Streptophyta; class Magnoliopsida; order Asterales; family Asteraceae; genus Bidens; species Bidens hawaiensis. Next base: position 1,186,944 of record NW_027491271.1, read on the forward strand.
AATAAATAATAATAATAAAATTTAAACGAGTCGGGTTTCGGGTCCGAAAATTGACGAATGTTACAGCATGCTACTTGGGAAATTGAAGATGAGATGCGCAAGTTTTACCCTGACCTATTTAAGTAATGGCTAGGTTTCGGGGACGAAGCCTTTTTTAAGGAGGGTAGACTTGTAACATCCCGAAATTTCAATGAATAAAATTTAAAATATTATTACGCTGGAAGAATTAGTTTGAGTTAGTAGAGAAATAATAATAATAATAATAATAATAATAATAATAATAATAATAATAATAATACAGATAATACGATGGTAGGCTAAATTAATTATGGACTTAAGATGAAGATGGGCCTAAGGTCCATGGGCTTAAGGAGTATAATAACCCTTAAACCCTAAATCCTTTCCATCTCCATCATTCTACACCTTAGCCTACACCATCAAAAACACACACTTAATCCAAACACTCTCTACACTATTCCATTCAATGATCCAAGACCAACCGAATGTAAGAAATCATTTATCTCAGCTAATTCAATATTTTAGAACCCGACACCGCAGCCCGTGATGCCTAATGAGTCGCTTAATTCTAGATCTAGTTTTATCCGGGTGTTTAACCAAGAGCTTAAGGGCAACCTTAGCTCAGATCTGGACACCCCGAAGCTACCCAGGTCATAAACGATCAAACTCCAGCCAACCATGGTTGTTAACGGTGGCTGACAGCGCCGGAATCGAAGTAAAATCTTAAAAACGCGAAATAAGTAAGCTAAACTGAACATACTGGCATATAAGTATATACGAAGAATAAGCATATACGTCATATATGTATGTAACGTGTATGTATAGACCGTATAAGTATATACGACGTGTATGTATATGTAGCGTGTATGTATGTTCAGCATGTATGAATTTTCAACGTATAGTATGACCATCTCTTAAGTATATTAAGAACGCATAAGTCTCTTATGCGTATAATTTATACGCAACATATAAGTTATACAACATATAACTTATACGGACATGTAAGTTATACCGAGAAGTTTATACGTAAGGAATTGACTTATACGCTGACCTATACGGGGAATAACTTATACGCTATAAGGACTTATACGCTGGAGGAATAACATACACGCCCAAGAACTTATACGGGCTTGAATGTTTTTCCAAATAAACGGAATATAAACAACGTATACGTACGTAAACTATAGATATGGACTTATATGATATATGGGCTAAAGATAAGTAATTAATTAATAAGGAAAGGTAATGTTTAAAAATATGATATAATTAGGAGTAGTTAAGTGATGCTTGTTAATTGATACACAGTTAGCCGTGCACAGCTCAAGAAGGGCATTACTGTAAATTCATAAAGGAATCGCTTACATGTGAGTTTCTAGCCCCATTTCCTTACTATGTTTTCGGGGTTGTGTGCATACTCGATGTGATTAGTTAATACACTTACCCTATGTGGTAAGCATATGTTATGTGAATGTAGTATAAAGTATGTATGAATGTTTTATAAAGTATGTATGAAAATGTATGAAGGATAGTATGAAGAAGTATATTTATGAAGGTATGAGTAGATGAAGAGGATAGGGACCAGACCCTTATAATATCTGAGAGGATATGGGCCAGACCCTTATAATATATGAAATGATAGGGGCCAGACCCTTATTATATCTGAGAGGTTATATGGCGAATGGCTCTTTAAAACGTATAATTATATATGTCAGGTAAGATAAAATATGAAAGTATGAAGGAAGGAAAGTAAGAAGGTAAGAATGAAAATGTATATATACTTAGGGGAAAGTGAATACGGTGATGTCATGCGCCTAAGCTTAGACGGAAAACTCACTAAAACGGCGTAGTTTTGATTAAAAACAATCAACAATTGATTTATTTCCAAATCCCTACCATGGAGCATCTATTTCTCCCTAACATAATCTCCCACCCACAGTCCCGGGGATTCGATCTACCATTGATTCAATCCTCAATCTAATCAAGCAAAATATTCCTTGTCTTATTAAACTTCTAAATCTGTTAGTTGTATATGTGCATGTATCAACAAAAGTTAGAATATTGGCATTTAATTGATGTACAACTGCTTAATATTATCTCGAGAAAAAATGATTAGAAGTTTTGTCTATGGATAAAATTATACAAATTGATCAACCCTTTCAACCATAAAATAAAAAGGGTACTCAAACGTTTCGGATTCAAATCAAAACACAAAGTGGAATTGACGATCCACGGCGCGAGTAACTTGGAATAAACATTATGATATTAATTTAATTGCTAAAACAATAAAACCCATATCCAATCATAGATCAATTGGGATTTGGGAAGTATTTGATGAAATCATTAGGGGAGAATACAAATCAATTTTAAAATTAACTGATGGCTAAGAATCAATTGAGTTACGATACGAGAGGCAAATACTTGGAAAACACTCTGCAGATCGAAGCCTTGGGAGACTGTGGGTGGGAGTTCATGATGTGGAGAAATAGATGCTCCATGGTAGGGATTGAGAAATAAATCAATTGTTGGTTGTTTTTAATCAAAACTACGTTGTTTTTAATCAAAACTTTTTCGTCTAAGCTTAGGAACATGACAGCACCATATTCACTTTCCCCATATACTTATGTATGTACAAAAGAAGGTAAAGCCTGAATGTATGAAGTATGTGAATGTAATGTATGTTATCTGATTAACTAGAACTCACTCAGCGTAGCTGACTTTTAGTATGCACGCAGGTAAATAGATTAAAGCAGCTGGCTTGAGGGAGACACATGGCATGATCTGAAGAGGCTGGCATCTGAAGAAGAATTGTCATGATGTTTTAATACTATGTTTTATGTTATGTTTTAAAGACAAGATTTGAATGTTTTGTAATGATTGGTTGACTTTTATTATTCAGCGAAAGTTTTATTTAACTCTGGTATTTAGAACTGTGTTTATGAGTAAATCCAACGCCAAAGTAGGGCACCGGGATCGGGTCCTTACACAAGTCAAAAAGATGAAATTAGACGAACTTATTTACCTAGAGGTCCATGTCAACCAACAGAGCATGAGTTTCCACAAACAGATTTTAGTGGTAAAGCAAGACGTTTTAATAAGGATTGGTGCACACAAGAGCATGGAAATTGGTTGGAATATAGTGTTAAAACGGATAAAGTGTATTGCTTATATTCTTACTTGTTTAAGGAAATTGGACACAATGATGCTTTTGTGAGTGAAGGGGTACGGTGTTGGCATAGAATCTCAAGATTTAAAACTCATGCCGGTAAATGCAATAGTTTACACGACAAATCGCATAAAAGATGGGAAGACTTACTTAACCAAGCTCAATCTGTACATGTGGCACTTGATAAAAAAACTAGAAAAAACAAAAGGGAATATAAGATTCGATTAAGTGCTTTTATTTTAGCCACTAAAGGATTGTTGAATGGTGAGTTATCTTTTTGTGGTAATGATAAGTCAGAAACATCTCTTTATAGAGGGAATTTCATAGAGCTTTTAAAATTATTTGGAGTAATAAATGAAGAAATTGGTAAAGTTATATTAAGCAATTCTCCGAAGAATAACCAAATGACGGCTCCATCAATCCAAAAAGATATATGTAAGTGTTTCTCATCAGAAGTATTAAAGAAGATATTTGATGAACTTGGTGATGATGTCTTTTCCATATTAGTTAATGAATCGAGGGATGTTTCTAAAAAGTAACAAATGGCGGTGGTATTGAGATATGTTGATAAATTTGGATTTGTGAAAGAGCGATTTGTTGGCCTTGTTCATATAATAGAAACAACCGCGTTATCTCTTAAGAAGGCCATTGATGAATTATTTGCTCACTACAGTTTGAGTTTGAGTAGGATTAGACGCCAAGGATATGATGGTGCAAGTAACATGTCCGGTGAGTTTAATGGTTTGAAAGCTTTGATTTTGAAAGAAAATTCATCTGCGTACTACGTTCATTGTTTTGCTCACCAACTTCAACTTGTTGTTGTGGCTCTTGTAAACAAACATCATGAAAATTTTAAATTATTCAGTGAAGTATCAAGTTTAGTAAATGGTGTTGGTGCATCTTGCAAGCGGGTAGATTTGATAAGAGAAAGCTTGGGATTGAATCTGGAAGTTGAAACGGGAAGTGGACAAAATCAATAACTATCACTTGCAAGGACCGAAGATACACGTTGGAGTTCTCACGAAAAGACGATGACCCGTTTGTTTTCTTTATATCCTAGTGTTATTGACGTGCTTGAATATATAGAAAATTCGGGAGATCTTGTTGCTCATAAAAGTCAAGCAAATGGACTTCAATTACACATGAGAACATATACTTTTGTGTTTTATCTACATTTGATGAAGCACATTTTGGGTGTTACTAACACATTGTGTGAAGAACTTCAAAGAAAAGATCAAGATATATTGAATGCGGTTAAGCTAGTCAAAACTACTAAAGAATAATTACAAACCTATCGACTTGAAGGTTTTGACTCACTTTTGATAGATGTAACATCCTTTTGTGAAAAGTATGATACTGAAATGTGGATGCCGTTTATGTTGACCCAAAAAATTGAAGGAAGAATACCTGCATCACTAATTGTCAACATTACGTGGTTAACAATTTTAACACGGTTCTCGACATGCAAAATTCAAGAGCTTGGTAACCGTTTTAACGAGGTATCCACTAATTTGATTATTTATATGAGTTCTTTGAGCCCGTGTCTTAATTTTGAAGTCTTTGATAAACTAAATTTGCTAAAGTTGGCCGAGATGTATCCATGTGGTTTTAATTTTGATGAAAAAGACAAGCTTATCTATGAACTCGGTAACTACATTGCTAATGTGAAAGAAGATACACGGTTTGACGACTTGAATGGGGTAAGTGAGCTTGCCAAAAAGATGGTGGAAACAAGAAAACACGCCGATTTCCCGTTGGTCTATCGTTTAATAAAGTTATCGTTAGTTTTACCGGTTGCAACGACGAGTGTTGAAAGGAGTTTTTCTTCAATGAAGCATTTGAAGACGGAACTGCGTAATAGGATGGGTAATGGATTCTTGAACGATGCTTGCATTTGTTACATTGAAAGAGAAAACTCGTAGAGAACAACTATAAGTAAGTTTTTTTTATTTGTTTTAAAAGACAATCGTATCTTTATTATGTATGTTATCCTTTCTATGACGATGTTTGTTTTTTTGTTAATTTATCGTATTTATGTTATGTAATAAACCTTACGGCCTTACCTGACCCGAACCGTTGAACCGACCTAAACCTTCGAATCGACCTGAAATTTTTATGGTCGTTCGTATAAAATTAGAGCATTTAAAAACAGTGAATTCATTGGAAAAATGTTCATTCTATTCACTTATATGCCTATTAGGCTATATTATGATTATAAAAAGCTGCAAGCAAGGCATGTGGAAAGAATACTACTGGTAACCAAGGAGTGAAAGAGAAATGAAACGATGCGCTGGAGGCTCAATCAAGATCAAGAAGCAACTTTACAATTGAAAGATCTCAGTTTAACCATCTCACTTAATTAATTATTCCTAAAGGCAAAGTATATATCCCCTTGGAGATTATTATCAACTTATGGGGTGTTTGGATTCTTTATTAAACCTCTTTATAACTTTTTTATAAGTTACTTAGTTATAAAAGTGTAACTTATTACAAAGTGTAACTTATTAATTTTTTTCTCTCACATCAAAGACAATTCCAAACACCTTACTACTTTTCAAAAAGTTAATAAGTTACAAGTTGATAAAAATAAGTAATCCCAAACACCATTAACCTTAATGTAACGATTTAGTGGGATAAGTTCAGTTTGATTTGTTGTTTTCCACTTCTGCCGAGGACAATCTTGAATTGATTGTTTGAGTTTATGAAAGTTTGTTTACTTGTTAAAAAAAACAAAAAAAATGTTTTTTCTTGAACCTAATTCAAAAGAATTTGTTCTTGCACCACTCGTTAATTACTATAAACTAAGATAGAGTTCGTGTGGTACATGCAGTTAAAGAACAAAAAAGGTTAAATTTAATAATATACATGATAATATACCTTATGGATTTATAAGATATAAATAATAATAAACAAAAATTTTACAATTCATAAATCTCTAAAAACCTCTTTGAATACAACATTGAATTATGAGTTAAATGTTTAATGATTTGCTAGTAGGGCCATAATTTGGTTAGACTGACGCATATCAAAAGGCCATGACATGATCAAGACTAAAGTGACATAAACGAAGACGAGTTGAAGAATTACATTGGTGTAATACCGAAATCCTTATGGATTTCGGTTGGGCTAGTTTGAAGTGAAATAAACAAGAACAAAGTTACAAACCAAGGGGGAGATTGTTGGGTCCATATTTGGTGGTTTGTACTTAGTTATATGTTTATTGGGTTTCGTGTTGGGCTATGAATGTAAACCGAGATCCTTATGGATCTCGGTGGGCTTTGGGCTATGGTTGGGCTTGTGTATTGAGTACCCTATATAGAATGCATTGTATAGGGTTATAGGCGGTTAGTTCAGTTTTGGTGAGTAGAAAAGAAAAGGATAGCCACCATCTAGAGAGCTATATCGATTTGTGTAATCTCATGTACCAGATGGTTTAATAATATAATCGTGTGCATTTGGAGTACTACATCGTGTTCATCACATTTATATTATTTCGTATCATTGTTCTTGAATCACCACTGTGTTAGGATTCCGCACTAACATCGTGTTCGGGTTGATATCATAGTTGTAGTGATTCAGATTCGGGACTTAAAATTGGTATCAGAGCTTTTGAACCTTTCAAGGCTCGTTTTGATATCAACGGATTTAAGATACTAGTTTGGTGGTTGTTTGTTTTCTGGAAAATTCTGGAAATCGTAAAGGACTGATCTTCGTGTTCATCGAAGAGTTGGTTATTTTTGGAATAGGTTTTCTCACTTATTGAAACTTAAATTCAAATCCCTGAAAATTCGGGATTTGAATCCGTTTCTATATTTAGGAAGGCCAATCAAAGATCTCGGTGAAGAAAATCAGGGATTTTGGTCAAAGATTTAAATTAGCTGATCAAGTATCTCATCGTTTTCGGCTTGTTTTGGTAGTTCTCGGCCATTCTCAAGAGGTTTCGGTTATCATTGTTCTCGGTTTTTTAAGAGTTTTCGGTCATCCTTTGTACTCTGGTTCTCGGTCAACAGAGGTTTTCGGTCAACTGAGTATTCGGCCAGCAGTGTTCTCGGTTAATCCTAGTTCTCGGTCAGAGTCAAGGTTCTTGGTAAAAAAAAATTGGCGGGAAAATTCTTCTTGAACGAAATTTTTCCAAAATACACCTTATAAGCGAGAAGTCATTCTTGAAAATTTTGCCGAAAACAATTTTTTCGGGTGAATTTCAGTGAAATTTTTGGTGGGAAAATCGAAAAATTTGTCTTGAAAGAAATTTTTCCTAGATGCTTCTTTTGAGTGGGACATCTTTCTTGAGAATTTTGGCAATCATATTTTTTTTTCAAAAATTTTGGCGGGAAAAACATATTAATTTCTTTAATTACTCAACGGATTCTCCATAACTCATCTCAATGTTTAGAAGTACTTTTAATCAGTCTGCTCTCTCACAAGTAGTATCTCAGAGTTCGTCTGAGGTAAGTTTCCAACCATGTTCTTTAAATTGTGTTGAAAAAATAGAATTGTATAAGCTTCATAACGATAACCTAACTAGAGATATTGAGAGAATAAAATCAGAAAATTTCAAACTTAAGAAAAATGAAAAGGGTTTTCTAGACAAAATAGAAGCACAGAAAAAGGACATCTCTAAGCTTAAATCTGATTTTAGTATAAAAAGTTGTCATTTCCTAGATGCCAATCAAGAAATCGCTGAGTTAACTGCTAAACTGGAGGCCTCCAAGTTAGAGATCTTGAATCTAACTAGTAAGTTTGAAAAGGCTAAACTTGATTTTAAAAAATTCGATGGTTCTAGTAAAGTAGTTAACTCAATGATTGAAAACCAATTGTGGTGGAAGGAAAATGAAGGTGAGGGAATATGATACAGTCAAGTTCTCCCACCATACAGTGACAACTATACTAGTCTTCCTCTTACCAAAGAGTAGGAAAAAAAAGGTAAAAGACATGAAGTATGGTAAACAAGTTTAATCTGAAATTGTTGGATCAAGATCCCTAGAGGAAATCAAACCTGTTTTTAAATGTGTGAACAATTTTGATGCTTCTACTTCATGTGTAGATATAGTAAATGATGTTGCTTCTGATAGTAAAGGGGTTCAGGCTAGTGAAAATGAATCTTATTCTAACGTACCATCAAACTCATATGACACCACGACACAAAATTGTACTAATAATAATACACAGAGTTGTGGCAACAAAGGGAAGGCACATAAGAAATCAGCACAACAAGGACAGTCTCGTCCTCATAGATCCTCTGGATGTCCATGTGTTGATAAATCATTGGGTGCTTTTTATATCAAGAGGCAAACATGTTACCACTGTGGCACGCAAGGACATATAGCCAGAAGTTGTGTTCATCGTCTATATGTTCCCTATTACAAGCAAAATCAGAAGGTTGTGCCAAGGGGCAAGAAGAATGGAAAAACCTTTCCTAAGAAGGAATTCCAACATGAAGCAAGTGCTTCCGTAGACATTAGAAGAAGGATGAAGGCGTGTTTCGTCTGCGAGAACGGCGGGCATTTGGCAAAGGATTGTCACTACCGTGCTGTTAATAGACAAGCTTCTCAAGTGAAAGGTAACAGGTTTCAACTGAATCCAATGGTTAAACAAAATGCTTATTTTAGAAAACCATGTGTTTCTGTACAACGAGTCACAGATATTCAAGGATTCAAAGTTAATATGACATGTTTACACTCAAATGATTTAGAAATTGTTAAAAGAAGAATAAATTTTCAGAAATCAAAGAGTGTTGAGAGTTCTAAGAATTCGAACTCGAATTTGGATTGCTACACTCCAAAGTCTGTTCATTCAAATTTTACTAAACCAAGACAGATTTGGAAACTTAAGACTCAGCAAACAAAATCTGTATTAACAAATGATTATGTTAAAGACGGTAAAGATATGAGTTGGCAAGAGGTCTCATATGTTGATGCTCAAGGGAACCCCAAGACATTTATGACTTGGGTTCCTATGTCCAACTGATCCCGCTATGCGTGTAGGAACAACCACAAATTCATTGATTATTAAATGGGTTGTTCCAGACATATGACAGGGCAAATATCCATTGTTTTATAAATCTTTAAACTATAAAATGGATTATTTGTTTCCTGGTCAGGATTTTAGGGTGATAGAACATTTTTAATCTGCTCTCTAAGTGTGTAGGAGCAAATAAGGGAATACACTGCATATTAAAAGGTTTGTTCCAGACATTCAACTCGTAAGGATGCAGAATCTCAAAACAAGCTTATTCTTAGGGGGAGATTCTCACAAATGGGAAAATGATGTCTTGAAGATAAATGGTAACCGTATCACTTTGGTATGAAATATTGATCAGTCAAAAAGATTTTAAATTTTTTTTAAAAAAAATACAAAAATATGTTCACGTATAGTTTTTCAAATATAGTTTTTATTTAAAAATGTGAAAATGACTTGCTCGTACATGAGAAATGATAGTACATCAGTTGGCTGACTATCACACTTCATAAAAGTCTTTATTAAATACTACGTTTCGACGATTGAGTCTTTTTGAGGTTAAATTTGTACTTAAAAGTTTTTCTTTCTGTCAAAATTTTTGCATAAATTTAGGGAGAGGGGAATTAAAAAATTCAAAAAGAGTGTGCGTGCGTTCTTACAAAATTAAAAATTTTAAATATGTTTGTACACACTTTTGCTTAAAATTATGTCGGTTGCTCAAGTTTGAAGAACATATACTTGTATATGTTTGGTCCGGTGATCTATTTGTAGATTCACAAGATAGCCATTCATCTAAAGACTGAAAGCATCCGGGGCGATTGTGATGTGTTTTCGTGTTTTGAATTCTTTCACTTAAAATTATGTCGGTAATTCCAAGTTGGAGGGACACGTATTCTCATATGTGTTTTGGTCATGTTAACCACTAGTGGTCATACGGGATAACCATTTACCTGAAAACTGAAGAGTGACCTGGGTGTCTGAGTTCTTAACATGTGTGTCTTCTGTAAATTTATGGGAAGTGATATCATTATTCAGTTAACAGCTTTTTAGAAGCTTTAAAATATTTTCAAATGAAAATTGATCCAACCTTTGGAAAGTGATAAATAAATTGTTTCTGTGTGCCTAACGGGTGAAGTTATTAAGCTTAAAAGGCTCTAGAACAGTCATTGATTTGTATGGTAGTTTTCCATAATGCGTAAAAGTTGAAGTGATATAAACCAAATATGCTAAACTTACTGTGGAGAGTCATTTTGAAGAAATGTGTATGTCTCCATATACATCTCTCCGAAGGATAGGCAGAAAAGCAATTACCCAGTCATACACGAGCCCGTTAGTGTCATGATCACCAAAAATATTATGTTTCTAAGTTTTTGCTGAAGTAAAAAAACAAAAAAAGGAGAAAAATATATAATAAAAAAATATTATTGTGAAGCAAAAATAAAAAAAATTGTATTTCAAAAGTTTAAAGGGTCAAACTAGAACTATAGAGATGGGGGCACAAAAGTAAGTCCTGTCATGTCTCAAATGAAAGGCCTGTAAGTCCGGATTGCTTGTAAGTCCAACGTTCAACCTTAAAACTTAAATTATTGTTTGTTTATCTATAAAAATATTTTGATCAAGCACTAGGGGGTTGGAGGCAAATTGGGGTGATCTGGGGAAACCCAAATACGCTTTGAGAAGAGATAGGAGGCATCACAGGTCCATAAGTGATGTCCATCTAAGCTTTATGCCGAACTGAACCTAATTCATATCACTGATGCAATGAAAATCATGTTAAGTTCGTTATACCTGCTATCAACATGTTTCTTTATGTCATAATAACGCTGAACATGAATCTTTGTGACAACACTTTAAACAATATGATTCCATGTTCGGATCTTTTCATAAAAGGCGGCGTTTTTATCAAAACTGAAATTTGATCCCTAATTAGCTAAATTACATGAAGACCGGGTGATTAAATTTGTTTTATTTGTTGTTTTTGGTTTTATTTTATTTCATTTATTTTATTTTTACTTCTTGATTACTCTTGTCGAAACAATTGTGTTAAGAAATCATTTTAAAAATTTGTCTTCAGCTAATGAAACATGATATTGGTTATTGTATTATAGTTGGTTTAGTTTGTATGATCTCATTTCAAGTCTTTTCAAGAAAATCATAAAAATATTAATTAAAAAATAAAAATTCAAAAATATGTCTGTCTTATTTGTTTTATTTAATTGTTTTCAAAATATTTTGGTTGATCTTTCTATCAAAGTTGATTTTTCTTTCAAGACTGATTTCTTGCAACGGAAGCATATGAAGTATCTGAGATTCAAATTGGATGATGTTTTCAAAAAGGGGGAGATGGTAGAGTATTGGATGCAGATGCTGGAGTTGCTGATCATGTTCATGTAAAGATTCTGAAGGTTTTGAAAGCATCAGTCTAAAGGGGAGATTGTTGGGCCATAATTTGGTTAGACTGACGCATATCAAAAGGCCATGACATGATCAAGACTAAAGTGACATAAACGAAGACGAGTTGAAGAATTACATTGGTGTAATACCGAAATCTCTATGGATTTCGGTTGGGCTAATTTGAAGTGAAATAAACAAGAACGAAGCTACAAACCAAGGGGGAGATTGTTGGGTCTATATTTGGTGGTTTGTACTTAGTTATATGTTTATTGGGTTTTGTATTGGGCTATGAATGTAAACCGAGATCCATAAGGTTTTGTATTGGGCTATGAATGTAAACCGAGATCCTTATGGATCTCGGTGGACTTTGGGCTATGGTTGGGCTTGTGTATTGAGTACCCTATATATAGAATGCATTGTATAGGGTTATAGACGGTTAGTTCAGTTTTAGTGAGTAGAAACGAAAATGATAGCCACCATCTAGAGAGCAATATCGATTTGTGTAATCTCATGTACCAGACGGTTTAATAATATAATCGTGTGCATTGGAGTATTACATCGTGTTCATCATATTTATATTATTTCGTATCATTGTTATTGAATCACCACTGTGTTAGGATCCGCACTAACATCGTGTTCGGGTTGATATCATAGTTGTAGTGATCCAGATTCAGGACTTACAATTAATTTAATTATAAGTGAATTAACAATATATCATTTATAAATCAAGAAATCCAACACAATTACTACTTAAGTGGACTTGATAATCATCTTTAGTGTAAAACATGAGGTTTTGAGTTCAAGACTTGTACTACACAATAATTTATTTTTCGAAATTTTACAAAACCTTACTGCAATATGAAGATAGATGTATTTGAGGATGAACCGAGTCATTGTTCTAGCAAGAAAGTCGGGTCATGGGTTACAACTAAACGGGTTCGTTTCCCATATCGTCTTTAGAAAAAGAGATGATAAATTAGGAAACTACACACATAGCATATACGTAGCATCTTATGTAGGGTTGAGCTCGAGATGGTACTGGTACCAACCGACACCGATCTCGAAAATCCCGACTCTGGAAATTCAAAATATTTGGTACCGGTACCGAAATGTTCGGTTCGACCAAATAGGTACCGAATTCGGTATCAAAAACATTCATCCCTAATCTTATGTGGAGGCCCTAAAATGATGTCATGTGAAAAAATCATATTGTTTTAATAGTATAGTTAAAGATAGTTAGCTAGTTTAATACTTTTTCTCATGTAGCACTCCTATAAAATGATCATGTATTCGATAATTTTGGTGATGGCCACTTAGCCTACTAGTATTATCACACCATGTGTTTATCTTCATCCAAATGATGCGTGTTGGAGTCTCACAAAATATGTTACGTACATTTAAGAATAGATTTTCAGTAAATGTGTATGTGTCATTAAGAAAATGGTATTATATTATTCTAAATAAATATTTTATAATCAATATTCAACATCTATTATTATAATTTATCCAATTATTGTATAGTAAATTATTTTACATTGATACCAATTTATACCTTCCATATTTTATGACACTTGTTGATAGTAACTAAAAATAATGTTTTAAAATAATCCTTGGTAAGAGTACACCCACAAGTTGATTTACTATATGTGTTAAAGGAAATAGATCAAGTTTTCAAATATGCGTGATAACAACTACTACTTTTGACACCTTAAGCATCAACAATTGTTAAAAGAAATGGTCAATAAAACAAACGCATCTTATATACTCACCAAAAACATGTTATTTAAAAATATATTTTTGGAGTGATATTTTAAATTAAAACTTAGAGAAAGCTTAAAAATAAATAGTTTAAGAAAAGAACTACACGTGAAGAATTCATAATACAAATTTATTATCATGTCAAATCATATAGAATTTTAAATGCAATAATTGGTATATCCCTTAAGCAAAATAAGATTATTATTAAATACAACATGCAAGATAAGTTAAATGGTTAATTGCGCATTTTGTCCTGTGTATGAATAATTACAAATTTGTTATATAGAATAACCAACTATTTTATAAAAGAATATACTAATAATCCTTGCTAATTTTTCAATTCATCGAAGTCCATGACATATTGACATCTATTTGATACAACTTACCACCTACCGGGAATGATATTTTTGACTAATATATACAAAAAAAAAAAGTGTCGCTTAGTTATATACAAAATTAGTAAATATAGAAACAATTTGTTCAAAAAAAACTAGTTGAAACACATCAAAAGCTAGGTTTTTGTTTATTTATTAAGAATAACTAGCTAACACACTCACTAATATGTTTTCTAAATCTATATATTATTATATTTGTCTATTGAGTAATATGAACTCCCATCACTTAAGGATAACACCATTTTATTTTATACAATTCTTAATGCAACTAAGTTAAAAGTCATTTGGTTATTATGTATGATATATATAATAAAAAAAATGTAAGTTTGAGATGTGTAGTATTAGTTGATTGTCGATGGTCACATACAATCAATATGATACTCATTTACCCGCATTGAAACCGAATATATTAATATATTATATAGTTTTAGAGGTATAATAACACATAGGGAAAAGTTAACGTACAAATTAAATTAACGTGCTAATAGTGAGAATCAAGTAGAGTAATTATATATACAAGTAGAGTATGTAGAATAATGAAAACCCCGTAAGGTGTAATGTATTATTGATTAACTATATATATGGTTACAATGAGATAAATACAAGGAAACATAATCAAATACAATCTCCTAATTAAGGTAACACTATTATACTAAAACTCTAATAATATATTCTTCTACAATATTCTCTGTAACATCATACTTTCGGTTATATTAATAAAATAAAGTTCGTTTATTTTATAGCGGGTCGTTATCAATTTAGTTTAATAGAATACGAGATGGACTTGTGTTGGGTGAATGGATATGGGTTATGGACTTGGGTATGGAGGAATGAAGGAAAGACCATGGGCTTAAGCCCATGATCAAAAATATATATACCATTAATCCTCCATATAATTCATTTACACATATCCCTTACACCATCCAAAACACACACTTAAGATTCTCTCTCTAGTTCTCTCTCTCTCTAAACCGATATCAAGAAGGAAACCGAGAACCGACCCGAGGTAATGATAGTATTTTATTGTTTGAGCTTAAATCCGTTAGATATAATCATGAAACGACGAGCCGACACCGTTAAACCGTTTAAGTCACGAGATCCGGGTGGATTCGGGTATAAACCGAAACTATGATGCGCTTAGGAGTCACCCTAGCTCAGATCTGGATTGAACGGGACGAAAAACGGTGAAAAACGAGCTAAAACCCGTTTTTCCAGCGAAATCGCGTTTTTCCGGTGGCTCTCCGGCAATGACGGAGCCGGAAAGGCGGCGCCGGAAAAGGTTGGTACGAGGTTAGCGATGTCAGGGAATGTTCTGACATTCCCTGACCTAACTAGCGAAGTAGGTGTGATTCGCCAGCCGATTCGCTAAGGAAAGATTAGCGAACTAGTATGTCATTCGTTAGGGAAATAAGGGCGAACTAGGCCATTCGCTAAGAGAAGGACGAATGAACCCCCTTCGTTATAGGGTTCATTCGTTGACCAGATCAGTTCGTTAAGGTCCAATTCGCTATAAGGACCAGTTCGTTAAGATGCCTGATTCGTTACAAAGGCAGATTCGCTATAATGGCTAATTCGTTATGAATTCCCATTCGTTAAGAACTGAGTGACGAATTAGAACTTTGAAAGAATGACAGAACAGTCCCTGGACTTAGAAAAGAATGATTTAATTACAAATAAACCCTTGAACTTTTAAGTAGCATATTATTCAATGATTCAAAATGCTAATGGAAAATGTGATAAGACAGTTAATGAAAATTAGAACTTTTAAGTAGCTTAACCCCAGCCAGGGGCTCTGCCCCTTGGACCCCGCTAGGGGCTGCCGCCCCTAGAACCCCGCTGCCAGGGGCGCTGCCCCCGGACCCCCGTTCGTTGAGGGTAATGATTAAACTAGAAAGGCGATATGTGTAGTGATAGTTTACTGAAACGTATAATTATTATACAGTTAGTCGTGCACAGCTCAAGAAGGGAATAACCGTAAACGGTGAACGCAACCGCATTGAGGTGAGTTTCTAGCCCCACTTTCTTGTTATGTTTTCGGGGCTGTGTGCATACTCGATGTGATAGTTAATACACTTATCTTAAGTGGTAAGTGTATGTCTTGTATGATTTATGTATGACGATTGTTTGACGGTGCGTGAACGATCTTCGGATATTGCATGTACCGTCAGGTGGTAGTTAAGAAATGATTGATAAGTATGATGAAAGATATGATGTATGTGTGAATATGTGATGTATGCATAATGTATGTATGTTATGATGATGGTACGTGAACGGTCTTCGGAGATTGTACGTATTGTCAAGGAAAGTATGTATGAACAGGTACGGTACAGCTACACGAACAAAGGGACCAGACCCTAATAATATCTGTGATGTTAGGGACCAGACCCTAATAATATCTGTGATGTTAGGGACCAGACCCTAATAATATCTGTGATGGTAGGGACCAGACCCTAATAATATCTGTGATGTTAGGGACCAGACCCTAATAATATCTGTGATGTTAGGGACCAGACCCTTATAATATCTGTAATGTTAGGGACCAGACCCTTATAATATCTGTGAAGTTATAGGGCGAAAGGCTCTTTAAAACGTATGATTATGTACGTAAAGGAAGTATGAAGGTAAGAATGAAAGTATATGCACTTACGTGTGTATGTAAGAAAGTTAAGAGGTTAAGTATGAAATGTAAGAAGGTATTGTATGATTATGTGATTAACTAGAACTCACTCAGCGTAGCTGACTTTTAGTATGCACGCATGTGAGTAGGATTAGGCAGCTCGCTTGAGGAGACACGTGGCACTGAATAAGGGGCTAGCATCGGAAGACTCAAGACGTTTAAGTTTAATGTTTTGTTTATTTTGAAAGACAAGATGTTGTTTTAAGACAAGAGGTGTTTTGTTATGAAATGTTTTATGAAAGCTTTTATATTCCGCGAATGTTTTAATTAACTCTGATATTTAGAACTGCGTTTATGAGTAAATCCAACACGAAAGTAGGGCTACCGGTAACGGGGCCTTACATTCTCTAACATTCCCCCGCAGTCAGAGCGGTAGGAAATCGGACGCTCAGACTGGAGCGTGAAGCTTCTGTAGATACACGATCGGCTGTCACGTAGAGCAGGAACTCGATCGGTAATAGGATCTAAGAAGATCACTGGTAGCATGACCGTGGTCAGGCGGCTAAGCATGATGATAAGAGCTTCGACTGCGATGGCAGGAGCTATGATTGAGTCGGCCGAAGCAACGACCTGATGGCAAAGAAAAAAAATTATATATTCTGAAGAATAAAACAAAAAAAGAAAATAAAAAAAAAACTTTTTTTTTCAAAGAAAAAACTAAAACTAAATAAAATATAAATAAAAATTTCCAGTCGTGTAATACTCTAAACAGAAAAAAAAAATATGAAAAGAAAAATAAGGAAAAAAAGTAAATATGGATAGAAAAAGAAAAAAATTGGGATTTTCAGTGTGTTGGGACTCGAACAGGAGGAGCATATGCAAGTAGCTCCAACCAAAGAGGGGTTCTACTCGTAATTGAACTGGAAGAATAACAAAAAATGGTGATCTAGAACGGTTGATCAATAAACGGCAGCGGGTAGATCGTAGTCAATGATATATGTGTCCCCGGGGCAGGACGAGAACAAGAAAAAAGAAAGAAATAGGCTAGAACCCTAAGGCTGTGATACCATGTAGAATAATGAAAACCCCGTAAGGTGTAATGTATTATTGATCAACTATATATATGGTTACAATGAGATAAATACAATGAAACACAATCAAATACAATCTCCTAATTAAGGTAACACTATTATACTAAAACTCTAATAATATATTATTCTACAATATTCTCTAACAGAGTAATTATGTAATTACATCATAGAGTAATTATGTAATTATTCTACGATGTAATTGCATAATTACTATACTTGTATATATAATTACTCTATTTGATTCTCACAATTAGTACGTTAATTTAATTTATATTTGATCCAAACTAATAAAACATATTTAAAAAGTTATTAGAATATGCATGTATTATAATTGTATTTAAGTATATGATATGTTATGTCAAATTTTGAGGTGAATTTTAGATCGGATTCCTATTAATGACTATTGCAACGTGAAAATTTTGATCACATAGGATCTCCGTCCCTGTAAGGAAACCCGAGAACCTGACTTGTAAGGAGTATTCATATACAATGAGGTATAAAATATTGGATTATCTAAAGGGCCTAAAAGTAAAATGTCACATGCACCCGCGAGGCAAACATAAAAATACCAAAAAGACTCTTAATGATGCGAAATGCAAAGCGTGTCATCAAAACATTGTCACTACTATTGAATGTGTCTTGTCATACAAGAATACATTTTTGTAAGCCCTCCCACTTATAAACTATATAACACAGGAAAAGAGGGAGAGGGTGAAAAGTTTTTCTTGTCTTTTAATTAGATTTTAAGTAGCTAATGACTTTATTAAACTCTTTTAACAACTTATAATAATGTACACATATTTTAAAGAGTTAAGGTTAAAGATAACACAACCGGATTTATAGAGGTTCAAGTGAATGTTAACTAATTCACTTTACGTCTTCTTCCCGATCATCGATCGAGAGTTTTCTTCACTAGTTGTCTCCCTGAAATGGTAGGGATCACCAATACAAAGTGTCGTTCTTCAAAGGAAGTGATCACTTTCTTCACCAAGCACACAAAGTACTTAGCTTTACAGTTTTTTCTAATCTCATTATGTCAAAACATTGAGTCTTCACTTAATATCTAATTAACTCTATATCAAGATAGAGTCCCAACCCAATATAAAACAACACTATATCATGATAGTGTGTTCCCCTCTCAACTCACCAACTAATAATGATTCCTCACTTGTCAAATACTAGAACAACCTCTAGTGTTAGACCCCTCAAGTTACAAGTAAGATGGCCGGATAATCACTTGGAAAATCTCTTCTTGTTTCTCTACACTTTTTGGTGTTTGTTTTTCTCTAAAAGCTCTTTTCCACCTCTTTTGTTTGTATGGACGTTGTGGTCTGCAGTGTGTTTCTTTTTTAGAAGACATTTCATCAAAAGTGTCTGCACGTCCTCTTATCTTAAAAAACCTGAACTAATGACTTCTAAACTCTTACTCAAACTTCTAACATATCGTTCCTCTCCTCCAAACCCAACCCCACCGTCGCCCCCCTCTCCTCCGCCCTCACCACCGCCACCCCTGCTCTCCTCCGCCCCAACAAGCACTACCTCCCTCTCCGCCACCTCTTCTCCACCTGTAGGTAACGTAACCGATTATGTTCCTATTACGTTATGTTTTGAGATTTATTTGTGCTTTATAAAATTGATTTGTGCCTTGAAAATTTGTTTTTGTTTAGGTTTGAATTGAGCACTTGGTTTGAATATATGTTTAGGTTTGAATTTAGCAGTCTGCAGAAGTTAAAATAATAAGCAGTCTTCTTCTTGCAGACTGCAGAGGTTTGGTCCACCTCTTCTTCTACAGATGTCTGTAGACGGTGGCGGATCTTGAACATCTAGTATGAATGAGCCAAAATTCACAAGAGCAAAATTTTCTTTTCCCCCTACTTCTATGTTTCAGGTCGGCAATCCGGTTCGGGTCGGGTCAAACAATAAAAACTATATTCAATCATTCAACTCAAATACTAATTCAATAATTTAACTTCAATAATTCAAATTAACGATCTTACACAAAAGAAATCAATATTTTAAACAAACAAAAACAAGATGCAATGAGAAGGATGAATACATGAAAAAGAATCACAACTCAGCCCGGCGACCTTTAAGCTCTTTAACCACATTAATTACAGAAGTTGAATCAAAACTTTCAGCAAGTTCTTTTTCGATGTAAATCGCCAAGTTATTCGCGAGATAATCATCGGACATCTTATTGCGAAGACGATTCTTGAATATTTTCACTGCTGAAAATCCCTTCTCCGTTGTTGCGGTAGAAACTGGAAGTGTCAAGATTAGCCGAACCACTCTATCAAGCAAATAATATTCGTCACATAATTGAGTTTCCACAAGAATTTTGCATAGGTCAACAATAGATGGTACACCACCTAGCTTGGGAATATTTGGCGTATGAAAATTAAAAGAATTCAGTTGAAGTCGTAATTGAATTCTTTCTTGCTCCGTGAAATCTTCGGGATAGTACTTCTCAACAAAAAGAAAAATCTGATCAACATCAATCACTTTTGGGTCTTTTTTAGAAACTAAAGTAGAACTAAGATTTAACAATTTCATCGTTTGATCATTGAATCTAGCATTCAACTCATGCAATTGTTTGTTCACTGTGGCTTTAAAAAGATCTACTCGGTAGTAATGTTCAAAAGTAACTTGATTATACTTTTTACGAGGCCGATACCGAGTAGAAGTATATGGAGCATTCATATCTGGCATATCTACTTGATGTTTGTTATAAAAAAAGTAACATTTGTAAGAAAAGAATCCCACTTGTTGTTTCTAAAATCATTTAGATCGTCTTTTGTGGCTTTAACCAACTCGATTACATTAAGAATATCTTGGGATTTCTTTTGTAGAGAATAAGAAAGTATCTTTGTACTTCCCATTACTTCCTTTATCAAGTGAAGAATAAACACAAAATTAAATGATTTTAAGTTAACATAACCTGCATCAGCATCTGCATGTTGAGTAAAATTTGTAGATGACTTATCAATAATTCCCTGAAATGAAAATGAGTAAAATGAGTTACGATAAAAGAATGGACTAAAATGAATAACATGTCAAATGGGCTAACCTGAAGAACAATACGGGTACAATCAAACATGTCAATCATACTTCAAACAGACTGATAGTGAGAACCCCAACGTGCATCACCCGCTCTTCTTAATGTCCCAACATGATTTAATCCTTTACCCGTTTTAATTTCACCAAGTTCAATTAACTCTTTAATCTCCTTTGCCTTTGCCTTTTGTAACTCATCATGACGTTTACTAGAACCACAAACTGTATTAATTGTAGAACCTAATTTATCAAAAAATTGACTCACTAGAACAACCTCCCTTGAAGAAGCTACCAAGGTAAGTTGTAATATGTGAGAAAAGAAGTGAACAAAATAAGCATAAGGACTATCCTTACGAACTAGTGCTTGTAATCCATTCCATTCCCCTCTCATGTTACTAGCCCCATCATAACCTTGGCCACATATTTTACTAACATCACATTAATATTGCAAATGTTGGTTCCACGGATGTGTTTTCAGGGTTAGTGCCAAAGTATCCCTAACATGAACCAAATCCAAAAACCTTTCTCGTTTGATCCTTTGTGCATCAAGAAATCTCAAAAATATGGCCATTGCTCTTTTTTTTAACTCAATCTATGACTCATCAGCCATGACACAAAAGAATGAATCTCCCACTTCACTAAGACTATGCTTGCGCACTTTATTGCAACAATACTAAGAATTTGTTTTTGAATATCATGAGAAGTATAATTTAAATTATACGGAGAATTTTCTAAAATAACACTTGCAACCTTATCATTATAAGAGGCTATAAATTTTAGTAGTTCAAGCAAATTACCGTGATTTATAGACTTATAACTTTCATCATGCCCTCGTAAAGAACAAGCTTTATATGTCAACCAACGAATTGCATCAATTGTTGTTGTTAATTGTAAGCGATTCGTCTCTAATTCCTCTTTATCCAGCTTGGATATGATGTTTTCAATGTGTGCATCCTGGTTCAACAAGTTTTCACTGTATACCATAGCATTTATGTGTTGTGCACTATCAACATGCTTAAGAAATGCACAATCTTTCCCGTTAACTTGTTTCCAATTGCCAAACCCTTTAACAGTAAATGTATCTTTCCCATTGCGGACACTTGTTTATCATTAAATAGATAACAAGGAAAACAATAAGCAGAATGTGTTGTTGGAGAATACTCAAACCGACCATGGAAAATATTAAACCATGAATATTGGAACCTACGAGTATGCTTACTTGTACCTTTATTCTTATATTCTGCAAGTTTTATTTGGAAAGGTCCTAAACTCAGATAAGCTTGTTTTACTTGTCCCCTCAAATTAACCAGGTACCCCCATATTGCTTTTCGTTTAACTAAATCTCTTTCTATTTGGTTAGGATCTATTTCATCGTATTCGATTGTGGTTGTTGTGGTTTTTGTCTTTGTGGATTTTCTTGTTCTTGCGATTGTGGCTCACTTTGTGATGAAACTTTTTGACGGTTATTCTCATCCTCTAGATTTTCATCAACCTTTCTTTTAGAAAATGAGTCAATCCTTTTCAACTTTACCATGCTCCACAACAAATATTTAACAAATTAACCTAACATAGTAACATTTATGAGTTATGGCATATCAACACATTCAATGAGTCAACGTATCCCTCAAATTAACATATAAAAATCCAAACCCTAACCTACAAAATTGGGAAAAAAAACATATGGTGAAATGCAATTGTAAACCTGGTCTTTTAAATTCTTCTATTGCAAATCGTTCATGGCTCCCTGCTAGTACCTCCTGAAATCCGAACCTCAGTTGCTAATTGAATTAAAGACTATAAAAGTCTAAAACTAACACAACGGCCAATCTATCTATTAGATTATCATCAAATGTTAGGGTAATAGGTTCAATTGGGCTTGGCTAATAAGTTGTTCAAAAAACAATTCCTTTGTTGGGTTTTATCTTTTAACTTTTCATGGCCAGCCCGAACTCAAATAGTATGGATGGGTCGGACTCAAATAACATGGTTGGGCCGGACTTAATAAATATAATTCTTTTTGAGATTTTTTCGGTAAAAATACACTACTAAACGAAAATCATGGTGGGGCCGCAGCCCAGTTTGGCTCAAACAAAGGACCGCCCCTGTCTGTAGATGTGGTTCGCAGACTGCATACATTTTACCTCTGAAAAATAAATTGCACCTTAATATCCTCTTTAAACAATTGAAGCTTTATTAGACTTGAATAATGGAAGAGATTAACCTTGAAGTGTGTTATAATTGTTGTAGAGCAAAAGGGTGAAAACTTATTTTGAATGGCTATTCTATTTATAGCCAAGTATGTGAGTGACAAGGCTAAGCGACCGGGGCGCTCAGTTCACTTTACATTGGTTTTACCAATAAGAGCGTTATGTGTGGAAACGTCATACGAGCCAAGATCTAGTCGCAATTGGATACATCAATGATATAAAAGACGATAAATAACGATGATCGAGCCGAATGATACTTTATTGATAACGTTAAGGATTCATACATACATACATACATACGGTTAAGCCCGATTCTAGAGAGAATCTGTTAGCATAACATTACTTGTGGAATAAATACGCACAGATCTCTATGCACATTCACTAGGGAAGGCCTATTTATAGACATCTTCCTCATTTGTGAACATCACTAACGAATGAGGCTTCCCATAACGAATGACCTCCTATTCGCTAAACACCCTTAGCGAATGGGCTCTTAACTTAACGAATGAGCCATATACGCTACATCCTTAGCGTTTGTGCTCCTAGGCTAACAAATGAGCTTAGACTATAACGAATGGACCCCATTCGTTATACAATCCATAGCGAATAGACCATATTACATTGTAATATAATGACTAAACTACCCCTAGCCTATTCGTTCAGCTACGGATAACAAATCATGCACTAACATTATTGGTGTCCATTGTCCTGGTAGTTTGGCTTCTAATATTAACCAACACATGTGAGGACATATCCAATCACTTCTCACTTCTCCATACAACACAACCTAAGTATTTCATCCATTTGGTTAAACATACTTTATTAACTTAACCAAAGCTTCAACATATTCCACATTTGCGTTTCACTTGCACCTTGTGTAGAGTTGATCGTTCAATGCATGAAATAGATGAAAGACTTACCAAGAGCGGAATATGTCTTTTAAATATGTGAAATTCAAATATTTTACATATTTAAACAATTGTGTTTAAATATATAATTTTATAAACTTATCCTAAGTTTATAAAAACTAACAACTTATCTTAACTAAGTTGTTAATTTATCTTCAATGGATTAATCTTGTGATTTATTCATCTTCATGTTAGTGTAGAAATATTGGTTTAACCCTTGGTAGACATGAACTTGATAATCTTTGATCTTGAGTGTGTAGTCTTGATTAAGTTTAGTGTTGCTTAATGCCACACCCAAACCTAAGGTGGAAATGTCGAGGCGTGAGCTGATTGCTCACAGCTCTCAAGGTACTATCATGCAAATATTAAAATGACAATATCTAATTATTTGATTTAAATATTCAAACAAATCCAAATAACCAAAGTACATAATTTAGAAATAAAGCAAAAAAATAATTGAAATTAAACTAGTCTTGGTTTATTCTTGATAATTTCTTCTAACTTAAATTCTTCACTAAGTCTTCACCAAATCTTACAACTAGTTCAAACAATAACCTGCATATGCGTATAAAATAGAAATGTTTGTCAACAACACATGTTGAGTGAGTAAAACACCAGTTTAAGACACCACAATAATAATATAATAGAAAACGCAAATTGTTCCTGTGAGATAAACAATTAAGCCATATCACATAAACAATTCACACAAACAATAAAGATAGGGTTAAACTGTTGCCATGCGAATCGAGCATTGGTTACCAAAGATGGGTTGTTAGTGAAACCATTGTAATGCGAATGAACGCCGGCTTCTATGAAGGTCGTATGATCATACTATTAATTGATGGACATCTCCGAGTGCGGTAAAATAAAGCCAGTAAGCAAATAGCAAGTTAGGCATAAACTGATATACACACAAGGATTAACAGTTGCACCTTTGAATACTTGTTAACAGATAAATATTGTAAATACGCATATGTCCCCAAAAAGGTATAAAAATAAGTAAAAAAGGGGGGGTGATTACTCACCTGATCAAATAAGCAAAGCGGAAATGAAAACGACAAGAAAGCGATAAATCACGCTCTTCGGGAATTACCGACGAGAGTCCTAATTACAATAATTACGAAAATTAAATATAATTTGAATAACGGAACTAAACTAAATAAAGATTCGGGAATTTTGATCGGGTGTTCTTGCGAAAATTACTTATCACTTTAATTTATTATTAATTTTATTATTATGCAATATCACTTTTATTTATCAAAGTTTTAACATAAATAATATGATTTTAATTATATAAAATATATAAAAATTACTTAAATAATTAATTATAAAAATTTATAGTTTATATAAAGAGATTTTTTAAATATTTCTTTAAATTAAAAATGCATTTAATATGTTTATATCCATTTATATTTATTAAAATCTTTATTTATTCTAATATATATATATATATACATACACACACACACTCACATACATATACATATAATTATAAATATACATATATATATATATATAGTTTTATGAAAAGACCGAAAACAACAATTAAACGATGTCGGTTTTGTAAAATAAAGTTTATCTATCATCCATATCAATAATATTAATTAATTAATTATACAAAACCAAAGACCTTTTTAAAATCCTTAATGTTTAAACTATTAACAATTTCTAACAACTATTATATATATATATATAGTTTTAACTAAGATTCGGAAAACGACTAGTTTAAGTGTCGTTTTAATAAAATACAAATTAATTATGAGTTTCGTTTTAATAAAATACAAATTAATTATGAGTTTTTAAATGTTTATAATATTAATTGGTGTTTAAATATGATTAAATAATAAATAAAAATTGTTTCTAAAAATAAAGGCGTTGGCCAGGACTCAAACCCGCGCCAGTGGCTGGCACAAGGTAACACACACCCACCATAGCCATCTGGGCTAGGGTGCTAACTGGTTACAAGATGGAACTGCTTATTCTTAATCATTCAGACGCGAAACAGAAATAACATGTATGAACCCTATATAATAATCGTTTTATCCCGTATGTATTTGATCAATTAACCATAGGGTTATTGATCCATATTAGATGAAGAAAAGAACCATATATTTAATTACCTATAACGATGAACAATGATGGATTAATGAGGCAATGAAGTAGACGGCCAGAAGTGGTTCCAGATCACGATACAAACATCAATGATAGCTTAATTATTTATGGGGTTATTCACGAAGATGGATAGGGGATGATGCAGTTGCAATTAATTGGACTTTTATTGCCTCTAAAGTATATTATCAAATTTAGGTTAAGGACGGTTTGTATATTCATCAATACGTAACACCAAGATCTTGTTTCCTAATTCACTATGTCGGTAGGCCGGTTATAGCAAGAAGAATAATAACCATAATTCAATTCCAACAATAGAACTACAATTGTGGCTCAAGAAACTTAAACAGGTATACTGGTTGTGAAACGGGTCGGATAGATGGGTTTGGTAATGGGTTAATGGGTTATACTATAACAAGTTTGCAGTTTAGTCCCTCTAATATGATGTTGGAAACAAAAAATAGGTTAAATTATAGTTTAGGGTAAACAATGTATATCTTTAAAAGTTAATTGATAATATAATAAATAAATATAATAAACAATTAAGAATAACATAATAATTACTCGATAAACGTGATAATTTTATTGATAAAAATTTCTAGAACATAAAACGGGTCGAGTTACGGATAAAATATTAGTTTGAAAATCCGAGTTGTTACACTTAATTGTGACTAATAATGATCAATCAAGTGTTAAGGGATATGTGTGTGACATATAGTTATCAATGATGAGCTAAAATATTTTATGCCATGTCATCTTAATTATGTCATTATCAAAACATTAACTTTTGATTAAAGTTTAAACAACTGTTTTCCCAACATAAACTACTTATAAGTTTATCATTCTAGTGATATGGGACAGCCCCATTTTCATAGTTTCAAAGTCTCAAACACACAACTTAGAGCATTGATGTCGCATTTATCTTTACTTCATTTTGGACAAGTTTTGATGTGTTGTGATTCTCTCACATATATGAACACGAATGTACCAAATAATAATTATAAAAGCAACAAATACCAATAATTACTTATGTCAACAGTAAGTGAAAACATATTTTTTTACTAAATTTCCAATAGTCCCTTCCTGATGAAGGGGGCGCCTAGCCATGTCACCACTCACCACTCACCACCAAACCGCTCCACCCCTCCCATCCCTTTCTCCTCTCCTCGCTTTCTCTCTTGCAAACCAACAATTTGATCAACTTGTGTTCCTCGCGCCTACTCCTTATCGGGAAAGAGTGCCACATCACCTTCTTATTATCGCTCGTGTTCCTCACTCCCACCATCCTAACTTGGTTTAATGCAAATATAAATCTTAAAATTTAAATTTGTATTTAAATTAGAAAACTTAGATATAAGCAAGTAATTGTTCAAACATTAATAATTTTAGACATGGATGAAATGCAAAGTTTTATCACCGGTGACATACTCTTATAAACATGACGATTTGTCTGTCAAACAAAAAATCATACCATTTAACTCCTAAGGGGAACGCTAACATATAAAGTTAAACATTGTATTAAACATGTGAATCAACTAGTGTAATTATTTTTACTATATATAATACATCAAACAAGAACAATTTAAGACGCATCTTTTAAGTAATTTACAACATTTTATACATGAGGTACAATATAATAAGGATAAAAAGATTATTGACACACTAACTATCACGTTCATTTAAAACTTATTCAAAATAATTACAATTTACATCCCTCAAAGTTACAATATACATCCTTAATCTATTACATATATATACTTTTATTTTCACTTTTAACCCAACAACCCCATGATTTTTAAACGGTTATAACTTTTTTATACGTTAATATTTTTTAGAATAAATGGCATCATGAAAACGAGCATTTTATTATCTTTAATTTGATTATAATATTGTTATAGTTTTCAAAGTAAAAAAAACATTTTATGCAGAAGCGTTTGTGGTTCGGTTTTGATGGTTTTAAATTAAACCAAGAGCCAACTTTACACGTTTTTTTATTGTCTGAAACCAAAACTGAACTGTTTTAAATTAAACCGAACTAAACCAAACCATTACTAATGATTAGGTTCCGATGTAGTTTGTATTTAGATAATAAATTGAGTTTAAAATAAGAATTATTAATTTGTCTATACATTCATTTCAAACTAAACATCAACTAATAAATTACTTAAAATAATCGTAATATAAACAAAGATAACTTTGTTCGTAGAAATGATAAACCTTATTAGAATAAATAGAAATCAAAATCATAACAAGAATAAATATTCAAAAATCATAATGGAAATTTGGCTAAATTAAAATTGTAATATACGCATTTACTCGTATTAAATAAAACTTTGTTTAACTATCTTTTAACATTATCTAATATATATTATAAAACATATCTAATATTAAATAAGTAAATAATTAAAATTAACATTTCATTATGTACAGTCAGCTCTGGTTTCAACTGTGAAACCAAATTAATGAACAGTCTCACAGTTTCAAACGGAATAATGAATACCCATAAATTTTTTACATGATTACTAAAATATGTGTTTCCCGCTGCATCGCGCAGGCACTCTCCTAGTATATATATACAAGTAGAGTAATTATGTAAATGAGTTTTTATATGCATTGTTTTGTATGTAGTGTAACTGCACTACTTGTATATATAAGTATACTATTTAATTATACGTTTAGCACGCTAATTTAGTTTGTATTTAATCCAAATCCAACTCTTAATAATGCTTTCCGTCACTGTTGGTCCATTTTTTTTTAAATTTGATTTTTAATCATAAAATATGAAAAAGTGTGTGTTTCATGCTATTGAATAGATATATTCACCTTCAACAATTTTTTTAAATTATCTTTCCTTTCTTTTATATATACATAAAGTATCTGGTAAATCCGGTATCGGATTCCCAAAATATCATCCTAGAAAGAGACAAATTGACTATAGATTTCTCC
Organism: Bidens hawaiensis; assembly: GCF_021521415.1. Classification (NCBI taxonomy): domain Eukaryota; kingdom Viridiplantae; phylum Streptophyta; class Magnoliopsida; order Asterales; family Asteraceae; genus Bidens; species Bidens hawaiensis. The sequence goes on from NW_027491271.1 coordinate 1,215,562, forward strand.
AAAAACTTTCGTCGGATCTTCCGAAATAATTCCACATGTCAGTCACCATTTCTAACTTATCCGGTTGCTAATGTTTGTTAAAATCTCTCAATGTTTAAAAATGTCCAACAATCACAGCTTTATTTAGTCCCTAAAGAATTACAAAAAAGTCTTGTATTTTATTTGGATTTGCAAAAGTCGTCCTGAATTTCTGGAAATTAATACATATCGTTAACTTTAGTAATCAATCAATATATCATTTTTTTTTTGTTTTCTACAGAAATTCTAAATGTTTTATTTTGAAAATCAGGTTATACTAATATGCACATTATGAATGACAATATAACAAAATTGCAATAAATCACATAAAAGAATTATGTAGCTGAGTTTATTTTTAAGTATGTCTTTAAAATGTACACTATTGCACATATGCATTATAAAAAAGTCGATGTATTGCATATAGGGCTGTGCAATGGTTCAGAACCGCGAGAACCGAACCGGAACCGGAACCGAAAATGAGTGAAAAATAGAACCGGAGCCGGAACCTATTATAGTAAACTGGTTTGGTTCCAGAACCGCTAAAACCGGTTCTCGCTAAACGGTTCTGGCTAGAATCGGTTCGATAATTTATTTATTAAATGAGTTATGCAAACTTTGCAAATTACAAAAGTTTATACAATTGTATGTCTTCTTTCACGGTAAAACTAATTTAGATTACAACATGAACATCCGTTATATTTTTTATTAAAACCTAAGTGAAGTTAAATAAATCATGAGCAACGATAAATTAATGGAAGATCATATCATTTTATATTAAATTACGTTGATAGCTTATTTCAAATTGATTATGGTTGCTAGTTCTTGAACGTAAAGAAAGAAGATTTGAATTAAAAAATGATTAAATGGATGCCGATTAATAAGTTACACTATACAAAATGGGGATTGGTAAATTTATTTAAAACGTTTTGAATATTTCGGTTCTTCGGTTCCAAGTCTAGAACCGCCGGTTTTAACCGGAACCGAACCGGGAACCGTTTAGTGCAAATTCTGAGAATCGAGAACCGAACCGGTACACACATTAGCGGTTCTGAGGCACCGGTTCGGTTCCGGTTCCTCGGTTCTAACGGTTCCTAACCGTTTTTTGCTCACCCCTAATTGCATATATGCATTACTCGTTAATTTTTTTATTATTTTTTTTCATTTTTATATTTTTTTTGTGGTGAAGAATAACAACATATAAGAAGGATGAAAGAAAAAAAATTTTAAAAATATTTTTTTTAATTAAATTAAAAATATTTCATTATTAATTCTCTAGTTCTCTTCATAAAAAGGAGTTCTCTCATGATCCTCTCCCTGTATATATATATATATATTAATTTAAAGTTTCTAGCAACTTTAAAAATACTATTCATAATATTTTAAAGATTGTATGGTATTTTAATGTATTTAGTTTAATTACAAATATACGAGTCTAAGATCAATTTCATGTAATTGGATAGTCATCATCTATAATCATTCACGTCTCAAACCTGTAATTTTTTTTATAGCTAGCCATAAATCCTCTCGTACTATCGTTCTGAATGTTTCAAAATTTCACGTTACATCCAATTATTCATCTAATCACTATCCATTACCAATCTTTATACTAAATAGTAATAGCAATTTGCAATCATAATACAATAGGTCTTTATACTTAATAGCAATTAGCAATCATAATACAATGTCATTATTTTCCTAAAACTATATTTTATTCTTAATAATTTTGAGCAAACTAAAACCAAGACTAACTGGTGGTTCATTAACAAAAATAAAACCTTTAAACATATGAGTTTAAGAGAGATAAGATCTTAAGTTCAAATTCCAAAAACGACAACAGTTAAATAAATTGGCGGTTCTAAAAAAACCTAGACAAACTACAAGCACAAAACACATGTGAGGGCTGAAACTGCAAAAGTAGCAAAAGATTAAGGTTTATTACACAACTATCTAGTTTAAGGACCTATAAATATAGGCCTGTGGAGTAAAGGGTCACCTTGTTTCATTGTGAATCATAAAGTATACTCTTGTTATTATTATTAATATTATTATTATGAATATGATGCCAATTTGTTAAGTTTGGTGATGATGTCTTCCATGCCTCTTTTCTAGGTTTCATCGATTTCAACTTTCCAGGTTCGATTCTTCATTTCAACCCTCATTTCGAATAACTTAAGACATGGGTTTTGTTCAAGATTCAATCTTTTATAGGGTTTCTTGCATTATTATGTATGTTAGTTCTGGGTTTCTGTAATTAACATATTTGGGATGTTTGGTTTCTTGATTTGGGTATTTGTTGTTTGTTTGATCCAATGTGAAAAGTGTTCATTTGTAGGGAAGATGTGCATTTAAAGTGAATTGCTTTAGTTGTTTAGCTTGATTTTTATGTTTGACCAGATCTGAATTCAAAGATTTGCTTGTTTGACTTTTTGTTTCATAAATTATGTTGCTTTAGGAATAAAGATCCAACCTTTTTAACATAATTAATTAACTGTTTATCCATATATGATTAAATGGGTGGTTAATGGGATAAGTGATCAATTAAGATTAGAATCATTCCCATAAATCTAAGGATTCATAAGTGATTTTACATTTCTCGTAATATAAAGACGATTATCGTAAACTGATTATTTGGAACCTAAATGATTAAAAAGTTTAGTTAGAATCATTATCAGCTTATCCAAATGCTCAAAGCTGATTATTGCAGCCTCAAATAACAATATTTAGTTTAAGTTTCACATCCTTTTACAGAAAAGGAGTCTTGGTGCACGGGGGTTGACTTTTGGTTTGACTGTTTTACAAATTGATAATCTTGTCTAATTTTAATTGGTGTTTGCTTAGTTATGTTTGTTTATATTCATTCATGATTCATCTATGTTCAGTTATATTCCTTTGTTAATGTTCATTTATGTACGTGAACCGCTTGTTTAACAGTTAACGAAAGGGCATGAAAACATTCATTTTCTTAATGAATGAAAACGAGCAGAAAAGCCCCGTTCGTTTAAATGTCCGTATTTGATCGTTTGTTTGGTTAAAGTTAAACGAACGAACACAAACATGCCCCCCGTTTGTGTTCATTCGGTTTGTTTACAAGCCTACCCCCGTCCCCCTGGGTTCCAAAAACCTTTTTTTTAACTTAAACATCGTTTACATGTTTTGTTTTTGTTGTTTACATGTTTCAGAATGTTTTTTTGAAAACTGCAGATATTCTTTTAAAACACTTATAAGGAATGGCTCCCTCAACAGTAGATGGGCCATCAAACGGTTCCGTGAAGTCAAAAGAGGAAGAAGGAAGCACAACTTTGTTTGAAATCGACGACTCGGATCTTTCAAGATTACTTGAAAAACCGAGACCACTTAACATAGAGAGGAAAAGGTCGTTCGATGAGAGATCGTTTAGTGAAATGTCAATAACCATGTCACCACCACGGAATAATTTTTATAGACAAAGTGATAATTCATCGCGTGGTGGTTTTGATAATCTTGATGGCGTTTATTCCCCGGGAAGATGGACGGGAACTCCAAGAAGCGGTTATTTTGAGCCTCATCCGATTGTAGGAGAAGCTTGGGAGGCGTTGAGACGGTCATTGGTCAACTTTCGTGGTCAACCTGTCGGGACTATTGCTGCACTTGATAATTCTTCAGAGGATCTAAACTATGATCAGGTGAAGTCGGTTTAACATCTTTTGAAAAGACTCTAAATTGGTCAATTTGGGTTGTACTTTGTTGGATAAAACGAGTCAAACAAGTTAAAACGGGTAAAAGTTAATTTAACTTGTCCACCATTTGATAATATCTACTATTTGCATAATATTGAGTTGCATGTTGCTCACATTTAATGGTCGATTCGGCTTGCATTTTGTTTGATATGGTAAAATATAAAAACGTAGATAAAAGATAAAACATGTCAAGATTAGTCTAACTTGTATGCAATTGCTTATGACATCCTAAATTATTTTATTTAATAGGAATTACATTGTTTTTTTTATAGAAATAGACAAAAAAATTTATTAGTTTGGCCCGACCCGTTTGATCCGCTCTTAAAAATTACCCATATTGACCCTGCTCGTTTGGTTATGTTTTCTTTTTTAAATTTCTTTTTGCTGTTAAAAAAAACTGTTTAATTCGGGTTGTGTTTTGTTTAATAACATGTAAAACATTAAAAAAAGTAGATAAAAATGAAGCGGGCCAAAATTAGTCTAACTTTATGCAAATGCATATATGCCCTAAATTGTATCCTTAAAAAGAGATTACAGTGTTTCTTTAATAAAAAAAAACTGAATAAAAATGGACTACAAAAAGTTGGTGGTTTGGCCCGATCCGTCTTGGCCCTCTCAAAAACTTCCCATGATGACCGCCCGGCAAATTAAATGGTGGGTTAAAGTTAGTCTTAACTTGTATGCAAATGCTTATAACATTCTAAATTGTTTTAGTTAAAAAAGATTGTATTGTTTACAAAAAAAAATGAATACAAGTTGGTGGCTTCGCCCGGCCTGTTTTGACCCGCTCATAAAAACCACCCATGTTGACCAGCTGACCCGTTTTGACCCTCTAAATCATCTCCACATTCTACAGGTTTTTGTAAGAGACTTTGTCCCAAGTGCATTGGCCTTCTTGATGAACGGAGAGCCCGAAATAGTAAAGAATTTTCTTTTAAAAACCGTTTTCCTCCAATCCCGAGAGAAGAAGGTGGACAATTTTAAGTTAGGAGAGGGGGTGATGCCTGCAAGTTTTAAAGTGCTTCACGATCCGGTTAGAAACACGGAGACCATATTGGCTGATTATGGTGAAAGTGCCATTGGTCGAGTGGCGCCTGTTGATTCGGGCTTTTGGTGGATAATTTTGCTTCGGGCATATACAAAGTCAACCGGTGATTCTACTTTGGCTGAGATGCCCGAAATTCAAAGGGGTATTCGACTTATTATGACTTTGTGTCTGTCTGAAGGGTTTGATACATTCCCGACATTGCTTTGTGCTGACGGGTGTTGTATGATTGATCGGAGAATGGTTAGTATCTTTAATGAATCTTGTTCTTTCGTGTTTATTAAAGTCAAAAGTTATCGTCTTTTATCAATCTTGTTGACTGTAATTGTAATCGTGACGAGTTGGCTGGTTGGATTGTTCAACCCAAACACGACCCATATTTTTATTTTTGTCAAAAACATCAACCCTAACCCGTACACACTTAAAATCGTGTAACCCAAACACGGATTCGTTTAATAAACGGGGTAGTGGATCGATCTGTTTAGCCACATAGGTTGGCAGATCAACATGCTTAACTAAGCGGGCTAAAGTGGTCAAACCGAACACGACCTGTCTAATAAAACAGGTCAAATATGGCAACTCAAAACATGATTATTTTTGTGTCGTTTTGAACATTACCACCCGACTTTTTTGTACGAGTTGAGTTGACCCAAAACTTTTTTTTTATCCAAACTTTTTGAAAAGGTTTACAGACAGTTAAACATAATTTAGAAGTTATATTTTTCCAATTTTGACTTTTACTTCAGGGGGTATACGGGTACCCGATTGAGATACAAGCATTGTTCTTCATGGCTCTAAGATGTGCATCGGTTCTTCTAAAGCGTGACGCCGAGGGTAACGAGTGCCTTGACCGAATAGTCAAACGCCTCCACGCTCTAAGCTTTCACATGCGAAGCTACTTTTGGCTCGACATTAAGCAACTAAACGACATATACCGTTACAAAACCGAAGAGTACTCGCATACAGCTGTCAACAAGTTCAATGTGATTCCCGACTCACTTCCCGAATGGGTTTTTGATTTTATGCCGACCCGAGGCGGTTACTTTATCGGGAACGTGAGTCCCGCAAAGATGGATTTCAGGTGGTTTTGTTTGGGAAATTGTGTGGCTATATTGTCGGCTTTAGCGACACCCGAGCAGAGTGCTGCTATAATGGATCTTATTGAATCGCGTTGGCAAGAACTTGTTGGTGAAATGCCTTTGAAGATTTCTTATCCGGCTATGGAAACCCATGAGTGGAGAATTGTTACGGGTTGTGATCCGAAAAATACGAGCTGGAGTTATCATAATGGTGGATCTTGGCCAGGTGAAAGCTCTCCTATATATATTTAACTTTTCTTTTATAGATGACTTGATTATTAGTTATTAATTTTGTTTCAATCGTAATTTCATTTTTTTGAACTTAATGGTCTAGGAAAAGTTTCCACATTTTCCACCTAGGGCTATAAATTTCTGAAAACAGGATGTGAACCTAATGCGATGTTTGTGGGTTCGTTTGTAGTCTAAGTCTAAACTACTATAACTGGGCTCGGTTTAGCTTCTAGTCAAACCCGGGAACATGTTTAAGCTAAATGGGTTGTTGTGATTCTTGGGTTGACCAGTTTATTTTTTACAAATTTAAAACAAAAGTATTTTTTATGCCGTAGCTTAAATTGGTGGGATATTTTTATGCCAAAATTTGAAAGATAAAAGAGACGAGTAATAATATTTTAGTTTTTCTTTATGTAATTGTTTTATACACCTTTTATTAAATGTACAAAAAACAAAATAATTGTGTTTGGGTTAAAGTGTTAAACTAATCGTGTTTGTGTCGGGTTCGGGTTTGGGTTCATGTGTTTGTCATGATTTTTAGGTTCGTCTAAATTTTTTTTAGTTAAGTTCGACCTTCTAACCCATAATCTGAGATCGAGTCAACTCGTTTCAATTACAATAGCTCAAGCTCGGCTTGTTTTCGAGTTCTCTGTCTAAGCTCAACCTCGAGATCAACTCGTTTATATATTTTATTTATTTATTTATATACAAAATTAATTTTTTAATATGTATTTAAAACTATAGTTATATCTGGCATTTTTTTGGGTTTTGACTGTTGCTTTTGCAGTTCTCATATGGCTTCTCACGGCCGCGTGCATCAAGGCAGGAAGACCCCAGATCGCAAAACGAGCCATTGAGTTAGCCGAAAGCCGATTACTGATGGACGGGTGGCCTGAATATTATGACGGTAAGCTCGGGCGGTTCATAGGTAAGCAGGCTCGTAAGAACCAGACATGGTCCATAGCCGGTTACTTGGTGGCTAAAATGATGCTTGAAGATCCATCTCATTTGGGTATGATCTCACTTGAGGAAGATAAACAAATGAAGCCTCAAATGAAAAGATCTGCATCATGGGCTTTCTGATTAACTTCAAGATATGTTTTCAGTTGTTTTTTTTTATTTTTCTTGTTTTCGGTATTAATACGTGTTTAATACGAGCATGCCCATTAATTCGGGTTCAGTAACAAAAAGAACGATGCAGAATTTTTGTCGGCGGATTGGGGTGTTCGGTTTGAATAATGATTTTGTACTTGGAGATTTTGCAATTCAATGGTCCAAGAGGGGAATTATTTGTATGTAGCATGGATTAGAATGGATAACATGATTTCTTCCATTTTAAGGACTTCTATTTTGCAAAATAAAAGCTCAATAATTATAAATAGAAATATTTTTTCTTTTTTCTAACTTGAAAGTAAAAACATTTTTTAGGTAACATGAGCTAAAATATGTGTCATAAAATTAGATGCTTAACATATTTTACATACAAAATGTTTCATTGGTTTACTGACAAAGGCCTTCAGCTTAAGTTAGATGTATTATCAAAATAATATTTGTATTGCTTGTACATGTTTTTATTAGTCTAAAACTAAAAAGTTATAAAAAGTGACTGTTGAATCTAAGGTAATCAATCATGTTACATTAAGGCTGGTGGTTGTGTATGATGATGAGGGGGTTATACCCTCACCACGTCAGCCACCCATTGTAAATGCCACACAATCAATCCTTCCACTTTAATTGTGGTGAGCCACCCATTGTAAATGCCACACAATCAATCCTTCCACTTTAATCTAATGCCGCTAACCATAACGCCACCCGGATACTGCTTGAAAACACCGCACCAACGCAATGTTTGGGTATAATGACGCCGCATTGGACCAATACCATGAAGGCGCTAGGGGCATCGTACGCAACGACCAACCCAAGATTTACATGCCTAAATGCCATTCCACAAGTTGTTAATGACTTGACCTTTTGGAACTACCAAGAATGTTAGTTGTGGAGTTATGCTTACACTTGATGTAAGGCCCTGTTACCGGTGCCTCACATTTGGGCGTTGGATTTACTCATCAACATAATTCTAATAATCAAAGTTAATAAAAACATTCGCGGAATATAAAAACGTAAACCATTCGTTACAAACATCCATATTTTTGTCTTTGAAAACATTACTTAAAATAAAACATCATAGCAAAATCTTCAGATGCCAACTTCGTCCAACTCTGCCATGCGTCCTCCTCAAGCTACATGCCTCAATCTATTCACCTGCGTACATACTAAAAGTCAGCTACGCTGAGTGAGTTCTAGTTAATCAAACATAATACAATACATACACTTACCTTCAATCATGCACCGAAGATACATAATAATTACTTTACTAATTTACTTTCATACTATATAAATTACTGTCCTTTTCTATCTCGGATATTATTTGGGTCTGGTCCCTTTTTCCTTTGTCTATCTCAGATATTATTTAGGGTCTGGTCCCTTTCTTGTCTATCTCAGATATTATTAGGGTCTGGTCCCTTCTATCTCAGATATTGTAAAGGGTCTGGTCCCTCATTCTCTATCTCAGATATTATAAGGGTCTGGTCCCTCTTTCTTCATCTTCGTACATACCGTCTTTACATACCCATAACATACATACTTGCTTTAATCACTCATACATATTCATATATCGTACATATATCCATCATACACATTCATCTATCATAAACATACCTTCATTGTAGGCACGTGCAATATCCGAAGATCGTTCACGCACCGACAAGCTTTCATTCACATTTAAGATATACATACATAACATTTAAACCATATAAGGCATACACTTACCAGTTAAGGTAAGTGTATTAACTATCACATCGAGTATGCACACAGCCCCGAAAACATAACAAGGAAATGGGGCTAGAAACTCACCTGAATGCGGTTACGTTCACTGTTTATCGTAATCCCTTTCTTGAGCTGTGCACGGCTAACTGTATAATATATATATATATATCTTTGTTAATTAACCGTCTAACTAATTAATGTGGGCTTCCTAAGTTGGGCTCGTTATTTATTTTAAATAGTCACAGGGGCTTAAGCCGGTGGGCTGAGTTAAGTCAGGCCCAACAACCCTTTACAGTTTATGGGTTCAGTTGGGTTTAGGCCCAAACCCAAAATGGGTGGCCGAGAACTCCCAATAGAGAACCAGCGAGTTGGCCGAGAACTCCGTTCCTGACCGAGAACCTGTGTTCTTGGCCGAGAACACATGGTTACCGAAATCGATGGTTGACCGAGAACTCTACTAGGCCGAAAACTCATGCTGACCGAATTCTCACGTTGACCGAGAACCACGAGGTTTGACCATGGATTCTCCTCCTTGGCCGAAAACCCCCAGCTCAATTCATCCTTCTATCCTTTTTCATTCCTAACAGCCCCGTAACATGTTCTATGGTTCATATTATGAACTTTTAATCATCATTCATCATCATTCTTACCCGATTACACCCATTACTATCATGGTTTCAAGATCTATCCCGTTTTAGGCATAAAGTTTGGACCTTTATAAATTTAAAACGTTCTAGGCTAGATCTAGGGTTCATCTTGAGCCGTTTATACCTATGAGTCCATACCATCCATTTTAATCATCAAGTTTGCATTTTTACAAGATATCTAGATCCAATCTACTCTAGGGTCAAGTTTCATGGCTAATCGATCATAAAACATAACCTTTAATCATAGAGAACATACCTTTTGATGCTTCTCGGTTACGGCTAGCTTGATATAGGATCTTGGACTCGTTGTCTAGCTTGTATGGTTGAAGATCTAACGTTGTTATGATCGATTTAAGGTTTGGATTTGATCTCGGCTCCTAGTTCTTGCTTGCGGCCGAAATGGAAAGGATGGGTGAGGGTTTTAGGCTTAGAGAGAGAATAAGATGAATATTATGGATGAAAATGGAAAGGATTAGGGTTTAAGGGGTATTTATATTCCCTTAAGCCCATGGACCTAAGGCCCATCTTTCCTTTTTAGTCCATAAATACTCCATCTATTTAGCCTACTTATCTTTCTTTCTATTGTTATTATTTATTTAGTAACTCTAGTAAACTTTTCCGTTTTTAAGAAATAATATATAAAATATTATTTATCGAAATTTTAGGACGTTACAAGTCTTCCCTCCTTAAAGAGGTTTTACATAAACAGATTAGGGTAAAACTTGCGCATCTCATCCTAGGCCTCCCAAGTAGCATCTGATCCCTTGCGAAGCATGCTTCCATATTACTTTCACCAAGGGTATAACCTTGTGACGAAGTTGCTTCTTCTTACGATCAACTATCTTTATAGGTTGTTCAATGTAGTTCAATTGTTCATCAACCTCAATGTCCAATAATGGCACGTGAGACGTGTCGTCAGCCAGACATTTCCTCAAGTGAGAAACATGGAAGGTTGAATGAATTCCTTCCAACTCATTAGGTAAATCCAGCTTGTAGGCCACCTCACTAATGCGATCTATAATCTTAAACGGTCCAATGTACCTCGGACTCAACTTCCCTCTCTTTCTAAAACGGATAATTCCTTTCCAAGGCGAGACTTTAAGCATCACATTGTCACCAATGTTAAACTCAATTGGTCGTCGTCGCTTATCCGCATAAGACTTTTGTCTGTCTTGAGCAGCTTTCAGACTGGCCTTAATCTGATCGAAATTTGAAGACGTTTCTTGAACAACCTCTAGGCTTCCCATTTCTTTCTAACCAATATCTCCCCAACATACTGGGGTTCTACATCGCCTACCGTAAAGCATCTCAAACGGTGGCATACCAATACTTGAATGGTAGCTGTTGTTATAGGAGAACTCTGCTAGATGCAGATGATCATCCCAACTTCCACCGAAATCTAAAACACAAGCACGTAGCATATCCTCAAGGGTTTTTATCATCTTTTCAGACTGCCCGTCTGTTTGAGGATGATACGCCGTACTGATGTTTAATCTCGTTCCCATAGCTTCATGGAACTTCTTCCAAAACCTCGAAGTAAACCGAGTATCTCTATCAGACACGATTGATAACGGCACTCCGTGCTTGGTTACAACCTCTTTAATGAACAAGCTTGCTAACGTTTCTGACGAGATAGCCTCTCGTATGGGCAGAAAGTGAGCACTCTTGGTCAAACGGTCCACAATCACCCAGATGGTTTCATGATGCTTAGCTGTACGAGGTAGCTTAGTTATGAAATCCATGGTGATGTGTTCCCATTTCCATTCAGGTATCTCTAGCGGTTGCATCTTTCCATAAGGCTTTTGATGTTCGGCTTTGACTTGTAAACAAGTTAAGCACTTGCTAACATAATCCACCACATCATTTTTCATTCCTGGCCACCAGTAATCCCTCTTCAAGTCTTGGTACATCTCTGTAGCTCCTGGATGGATCGAGTACCTTGACTTATGAGCTTCATCTAAGATTCGACCTTTGAGATCTCCATGGCGTGGGATCCACATACGGTCAAACCTAGTCTTAATTCCATGAGTGTTTTCCACCAACTCATCTTGCTGGCCATAAATTCTTTCTTTCTTTACTAACCCTTCATCTACTAGCACCTCTGACTGTACTTTGACAATCTCATCAAAAAGACTTGAGTTCATAATCAGCCGGTATGACTTCACTGTTGCGAGGACTTCCTCATTCTTACGACTTAGCGCGTCGACGACCACATTATCTTTACTAGGATAGTATTTAATGTCGCAGTCGTAATCCTTAATCAACTCCAACCACCTCCTCTGTCTCATGTTCAACTCCTTTTGCTCGAAGAAGTACTTTAGACTCTTATGATCGGTGTAAATGGTACACTTAGTACCATACAGATAATGCATCCATATCTTGAGAGCATGCACTACTGCTGCTAGCTCCAAATCATGCGTCGGATAAGTGCTCTCGTGAACCTTCAACTGTCTGGACGCGTATGCTATTACTTTTCCTCGCTGCATCAACACACAACCTAGCCCTTGATGCGAGGCATCAGCACAAACAACTAAATCCTCGTCACCATCGGGTAAAGAAAGGATTGGAGCTTGCGTGAGTCTCTTCTTTAACTCTTCAAACGCTTCTTCTTGAAACTTTCCCCAACTGAATACTACCGACTTTCGGGTCATACCGGTCAACGGTGCGGCTATCTTGGAGAAACCTCCGATGAATCTCCTATAGTAGCCAGCTAACCCTAAGAAGCTTCGTATATCAGTTGGATTCTGTGGAGTCTTCCAATTAGTTATCGCTTCAATCTTAGCTGGGTCGACGGTAATCCCTTCAGGAATAATCACGTGTCCTAGAAATTGCACTTCTCGCAACCAGAACGCGCATTTCGAAAACTTAGCATACAACTTCTCTTTCTTCAGAGTCTCCAATACCTCTTTCAGATGCTCAGCATGATCAGACTCGCTCTTTGAATAAATCAATATATTGTCGATATGAAGACAATAACTGACTTATCCATCATTGGTCGACACACCCTATTCATCATGTCCATAAATGCTGCAGGAGCATTCGTTAGACCGAATGACATCACGAGGAATTCGTGGTGTCCATACCGTGTTCGGAACGCTGTCTTAGGGATGTCTGCCTCCTTCACCTTTAGTTGATGATAGCCTGATCTGAGATCTATTCGTGAGAACCAACTTGAACCTTGCAGTTGGTCAAACAGATCATCAATCCTTGGCAAGGGATATCTATTCTTTACCGTGAGCTTATTCAACTCACGATAGTCTATGTACATTCTCATACTTCCATCCTTCTTCTTCACGAACAACACTGGTGCGCCCCACGGGGAAACATTTGGTCTAATAAAACCCTTGTCGAGGAGTTCTTGCAGTTGGGACATCAATTCTTTCATCTCGGACGGTGCTAGACGGTAAGGTGCTTTCGCGACGGGTTAGGCTTCTGGTACTAAATCTATCTGGAATTCTATCTCTCGCTTTGGTGACAACCCCGGAAGATCCTCTGGGAATACTTCTGGGTAGTCGTGCACAACGGGAACATCTTTCATTTCTTTGATCTCGGCCGTAGCATTGACAACATACGCCAGGTAGGCACCGCACCCTCGCCTTAACAAGCCCTCGGCTTTTATCATCGAAATCACATTAAGCCCCGAACTTTCCTTATCACCATAAACCGTTACCACGCTACCATCTAAGGACTTTAACCTTATTATCCTACTCTTACATACTATCTGAGCTTCATACCCAGACAACCAATCCATTCCCAGAACCACATCGAACCCTCCTAAGGTCATGACATACAAGGTAACAGGGAACTCATGTCCCTCTAACTCTATATTACAGTCTTTAACCATTTTCATTATTTTAACCGAGGTGTCACTAACAATTTCTACTATAAAGGTTTCAGACATTCGGCAACATTTCATTTTAGCTAATTTACTAAAGGGCGCAGCTACGAAACTTTTGTTCGCACCTGAATCAAACAATACTGAAGCGGATACACCGTTTACTAGAAACGTACCTGTGACAACATCTGGAATCTGCTTGGCTTGTTCCTGAGTCAGCATGTAGGCCCTAGTTCTTGGCCTAGCTTGATCGGCATCCTTCTTCCCACTACCTCCAGCTTCACCCTCGGTGCATTCTCTAGCAAAGTGGTCCGACTTACCACACTTATAACATGCAGACTTGGCGGTATAATCTGGGGCATAATGTCCCACCTTTCCACACTTATAACAGGCATTCGACCCTAGCCTGCACTCTCCTCCATGAGTCTTACCACACTTATAACACACGCCAGATCCTTTACCCCACTTGCACTCACCACCGTGCATTTTACCACACGTCTTACACGACTTCTTCTCCCACACTTTCTGCTTCTTATCCTTGGAGTTCCACAACTGAGTACCGGGTCGTTTGACATTGACCCACTTCTTATCCTTCTTCTCTTATTCTACCACAATATCATCCGTAGCCAGGTCTGCGTAAATTATCTCTGCGAGCTCAACAGCAGAGTCAAAAGTAGCAGGTTTACTCGTCCTGACTAGCATGCGGACTTTTTGTGGCAATCCTCTCACATAGCACTTGATTCTTTTAGCCTCAGTGTTGACCATATCAGGTACCAACCTAGACATTCGGTTGAACTCGGTGGTATGCTCACGATGTGTCATCGTTCCGGCTTTCAGGTTCAGAAACTTCATCTCCGCCCTCTCAACCTCGGCGTCAGCATAGAACTTCTTCATCACTAACTCCTTCAGATCCTCCCACTTCATGGCCTTAATCTCATCCCGGGTTTTCCTCTGTTCCACACTGTCCCACCAATACATAGCTTCTTCTTCAAACGATTGGGTGGCATAACCGACAGCTTGATCGGGACGACACTCGCTAATGCGGATAATTTTATCCATGGCGGTTATCCATTTAAGAGTAGCGATTGCGTCTCCCAAACCAGTCAGCTTCGGCGGGTCACTCCTTTAAAGGACTTATAGTTGCACCCACCTCGGCCCCTTTTTCTGTCATCGGCCTTCACAGACTTAACCACACTCGAGGCCTCTCTTTCTTCTTCATCATCTTTCCTACCCTCTCCTTCCGCTCTTTCGGCAGTTCTTTCACGATCTCCAGCAGACCTCTCCGAGTTCATGTTCTTCACTGCAGTGGCTACTGCTTGGACAATAGTTGCTTGGATTAAGGGATCTAGCTAAACCCCTTCATTGTTGTTAAGGTTTCCTCCAGCTGCGCTTCCTTCTTCTTCGGTGTTGGAAGCTGTTTCTACCGAAGGTTGTTGAACACGACGGGGCCTGCCACGACGTCTAGTGGGGCCCTCAGTTCTCGCAATTACTCCAGCTCCTACATCGCCTCCCGTTCCAGCCATCGTATTCTAAAAGGGAAAACACAAACGTCATCACTCAAGGAACTATTTAGTACAAGGATAGTAAGGTTAACAGGTAATAACAGTGGCCAGCTGTGATTAGCTGATCACGTTACTTTCCGTGTCCTATTCACTTCCCTTTATGAGTCTATTTGTGCTGGATCTACTTTAAACAGTTAGTCAATCAAAACAATCAACTAATCCTATCCCTATCGTTCACATATCCTTTCTTAATCATTTAACATACATCATTTAATCATACATCTTACCTTTACTGAGCTTGCTTGAGCGACACATGGCTATCTTGAACTGGCATCTTCTTTAATTTCTTACTTTAATCTCATTCTCTGTTCAAGTCTAAGCATGTAGGATGCTTAAATCTCTCGAACTTTGCTCTGATACCAACTTGTAAGGCCCCGTTACCGGTGCCTCACATTTGGGCGTTGGATTTACTCATCAACATAGTTCTAATAATCAGAGTTAATAAAAACATTCGCGGAATATAAAAACGTAAACCATTCGTTACAAACATCCATATTTTTGTCTTTGTAAACATTACTTAAAATAAAACATCATAGCAAAATCTTCAGATGCCAGCTTCGTCCAACTCTGCCATGCGTCCTCCTCAAGCTACATGTCTCAATCTATTCACCTGCGTACATACTAAAAGTCAGCTACGCTGAGTGAGTTCTAGTTAATCAAACATAATACAATACATACACTTACCTTCAATCATGCATCCGAAGATACATAATAATTACTTTACTAATTCACTTTCATACTATATAAATTACTGTCCTTTTCTATCTCAGATATTATTTGGGTCTGATCCCTTTTTCCTTTGTCTATCTCAGATATTATAAGGGTCTGGTCCCTGTTTCTTCATCTTCGTACATACCGTCTTTACATACCCATAACATACATACTTGCTTTAATCACTCATACATATTCATATATCGTACATATATCCATCATACACATTCATCTATCATAAACATACCTTCCTTGTAGGCACGTGCAATATCCGAAGATCGTTCACGCACCGACAAGCTTTCATTCACATTTAAGATATACATACATAACATTTAAACCATATAAGGCATACACTTACCAGTTAAGGTAAGTGTATTAACTATCACATCGAGTATGCACACGTCCCCGAAAACATAACAAGGAAATGGGGCTAGAAACTCACCTGAATGCGGTTACGTTCACCGTTTATCATAATCCCTTTCTTGAGCTGTGCACGGCTAACTGTATAATATATATATATATATATATATATATATATATATATATATATATATATATATATCTTTGTTAATTAACCGTCTAACTAATTAATGTGGGCTTCCTAAGTTGGGCTCGTTATTTATTTTAAATAGTCACAGGGGCTTAAGCCGGTGGGCTGAGTTAAGTCAGGCCCAACAACCCTTTACAGTTTATGGGTTCAGCTGGGTTCAGGCCCAAACCCAAAATGGGTGGCCGAGAACTCCGTTCCTGACCGAGAACCTGTGTTCTTGGTCGAGAACACATGGTTACCGAAATCGATGGTTGACCGAGAACTCTACTAGGCCGAAAACTCATGCTGACCGAATTCTCGCGTTGACCGAGAACCACGAGGTTTGACCATGGATTCTCCTCCTTGGCCGAAAACCCCCAGCTCAATTCATCCTTCTATCCTTTTTCATTCCTAACAGCCCCGTAACATGTTCTATGGTTCATATTATGAATTTTTAATCATCATTCATCATCATTCTTACCCGATTACACCAATTACTATCATGGTTTCTAGATCTATCCCGTTTTAGGCATAAAGTTTGGATCTTTATAAATTTAAAACATTCTAGGCTAGATCTAGGGTTCATCTTGAGCCGTTTATACCTATGAGTCCATACCATCCATTTTAATCATCAAGTTTGCATTTTTACAAGATATCTAGATCCAATCTACTCTAGGGTCAAGTTTCATGGCTAACCGATCATAAAACGTAACCTTTAATCATAGAGAACATACCTTTTGATGCTTCTCGGTTACGGCTAGCTTGATATAGGATTTTGGACTCGTTGTCTAGCTTGTATGGTTGAAGATCTAACGTTGTTATGATCGATTTAAGGTTTGGATTTGATCTCGGCTCCTAGTTCTTGCTTGCGGCCGAAATGGAAAGGATGGGTGAGGGTTTTAGGCTTAGAGAGAGAATAAGATGAATATTATGGATGAAAATGGGAAGGATTAGGGTTTAAGGGGTATTTATACTCCCTTAAGCCCATGGACCTAAGGCCCATCTTTCCTTTTTAGTCCATAATTAACTCCATCTATTTAGCCTACTTATCTTTCTTTCTATTGTTATTATTTATTTAGTAACTCTAGTAAACTTTTCCGTTTTTAAGAAATAATATATAAAATATTATTTATCGAAATTTTAGGACGTTACACTTAACCAAAATGTTTAACTTTTTTTAACGACTAATCTACTCTTAAATACTTCTATAAATCATCTATACGTGCACTTAGCAAAATTTGAACCCCTCGCCCCTATGATAGCGGGGAGACACTTTACTACCACATCATATTCCTTGGGAGACCATAAATAATTAACACCATATGTGTTGGGAGGTTCAAGGACCATACTTGCCTTGTCGGAGATTGCCTCACATCCTCTCTCCATATCATGTTTGTGAGCGTTCTCTCCACTCACACCCAATCTTTTCCACCAAGTGTATTCTAGATGCATGGACCGTGTTGCTAATGCTCTAAAACATTGAAGATCAGATAAACAAATATAATACACTACACTATATTTTATGTCTAATAGCACATCTACCGTCTAAATCATGTTAGTGACATTAAATTCATGCCATTAGTGTAGACACATTTCCAAAACACAAACATATTATCCTAAATGTTGTACATTCATTTATTATCTTTCGGAAATAACATTATGACACAATATTGAACTCAATGTAACTTAAGTTTGGCTTAATTTGAGCCATAGCACTAGCTGCCCACCAATTGTTTTTTCTTTCGCCAGATTTTTTCAAAATCTTCCCCAATGTGCGTTATATATTGGTATATGAGCGAGTTGTCCACATGGCAAAAGTTATCCATGCATTAAGTCAAAAGTTATCCATATATTGAATCAACATATTATAAATACTAGCTTACTGTTACAAAAATGACATGTACGCAAGACATCTAGTCCATGAATTATCAAATTAGCCACAGTCTCATAAATTATAAATATCAAATGAGATATAACATATAATTTCAAGACATGCCATTGATTAAAACAGGTTATTTTGTAATATTTGTATGAGAAATGAGAATTAGTTGTTATTGAAGATGCATAGTAAATATTTTTTAAATATAAAATGATAGTTAACTGACCAGAGGGTATTTGGTATCCGGAGGTGTAATATGGTTTTAAACCTTGTGATAGATGGATTTAATAATTAAGTGTTGGATTTTAGGAAAAAAAATAAAGACTTTATATGTAAGTGTCAAGGTTACAAAAAAAAAAAAAAGCTTCAGCATGCAACTGTGAAGGTTACAGAAAAAAAAAACAAAATATGCCAAACAGCAGACCACTAAACATCACCCCTTTTTACCTACCCAAACAATGTAAGTGACTGTTTCGAAAATTTGACTTTTAATGTGTAAATTAAATATATGTTTTACCTTGCAAGACTCTACGATGACGTGTAAGTACGTGAATGGCTGATACACATCATCACAAGCGGGGCCCCAGCTTCTAGAGCATTTATTTAATATATAAATTTATTTAGTTTTTTTTTGGTATGTATAATAAGATAAATATTTATATTAAAGAAATAAAATTGTAATAAGTTAGTTGATCTAATCCTATCTCAAATTTTTTTTTGCCACAAAGTCTCATCCATATTTTTTTCTATTGGATTTTAAAATGATATTGTATGGTTTTAATTAAAATGAGTATACAAGTCGATTGATATAAAAGTTAGTTTTAAATGGTGCTTCAAACAACTTGACTTATGTTAACGAAAGTTTAAATACATGAAATAAAACACTGTTTTATTATTTGGAGCACAGTGTTAAGTTTTATGCCAATCGGTTTATATCCTTCTTTAGATCCAAAACGCTAAAACATAACTTGAAATTCATAAAAAGGATTCAATGAGAAAACTTAAGTTTAAAACATAACCGACAACAAAAAAATTCCAAAGATGTTGCCACGTTTGTTGCCAGGCATGCCATGTTAAATGCAAAATCAGGAAAAACTATTAAACATAAGAAGACGTGTGTTGAAAATCAACACGCCTTCATTCCTTTTGCTTTCGATACATTTGGGTCTCTTGTCCCCTACTTTTCTGAAAAAAGTAAAAAAAGGCATTTGAGTAATTGGTATTTATCTGAAACAATATTTACCAAATTTGATTTAGTTAAATTAAATATTATTATTAAAGTTATATAAACAAAGAGAAACGGCACCAAAGTTAAGAACCAGAAAGAAAAACCCTGAGAGAAAAAACAATCAATGAAGGGGACGAGGAAGAAGCCGATCCAGGTGGTGAGGACATGGGTACGGAGGCAGCCACCGAAGATCAAGGTCCTCTTGGCCTTTCTCATCGCCATCGCCGCCCTCTTCTTCATCCGTACGATCGTTTACGATCACGATAACCTCTTCATTGCCGCCGAGGCTGTTCACGCTCTCGGAATCATTGTCCTTATTTATAAACTCGCCACCGAAAAAACATGCGCCGGTATAATTATTCATTGTTACTTTTGCTTTTATAATTTCTTGAATTATTTATTTTAGGTCTCAATTAAGAATTTGTGAAGTTGATTTAATATTAGAAAACATAATTATATATTTATATGAAATTTACCTATGATGTTGTTTTTATTAATTTTTCTACTAAGAGTTCACAACAACAATTGTAGTAGTATTGAAACTACCAGTTTTGGAAGAATATGGAATCTCAAAACCTTTTGATTTGAAAACAATATTCTTTACCCGTGCACCAAGAATGTGTTGTAGAATTCGTTAGGCGCTTGTCGGCGATGGAATAGGGACCAACTAGCGATTAATCAGGATTCTTAGGGATTAATCGGATTGAAATTTATCTGTAATTATTTAAATATAAAATTTTACAAATTTTGACCAAATAATGACTAAACGCCGACAGCCGACTAGTTGGTGGGGTGCCGACTGGTGATTAATTGGCGCCTAGGTACGGTTTTTACAACCATGATAACATATATCACTACTCTTGGTTTTAAAAGGCGCGCCTGATCTTGAATCTAGGTCAAAGTTTGGGTATGTGGGAGGCAGATATGTAAAAAGTAAAAACAACTAGTGGAATGAAGAAGTTATGAATTCTTTACTTGATAAAATCATAAAAAGGTTGATATGCAAAAGAGAGAGCGTGATGCAACTTCTAGTTGTATATAAAGCTTATTTGGCTGTACATTCGGCAACACTAATCGGAAACGATTCAAAGTTAGATATAGAATGAGGTTTTACTCGTTTGTGTCATATGAGATTTTTCTTTCTATGCAGTTTTTATATTAGCATGTCTACGATAAGTTTATCAAGTAACTTTTTGTTAAATAACATTTGGTGTCGGTGGTGTTATTAATCAAGTTTTTACCGCAGGTCTTTCACTGAAATCCCAAGAACTCACGGCTATATTCTTAGGCTCGAGACTCTACTGCAGTTTTGTAATGGAATATGATGTACACACGTTACTTGATTTAGCTACACTAGCCACTACAATCTGGGTCATCTATATGATGCGGTTTAACCTAAAATCCAGTTATATGCGTGAAAAAGACAACATTCCTATACATTATGTGGTAAGTTGCTGAATCATCGTATTAGCATCATCTAATGTTACTACATCGCAAACACTAAACTGATGATGTGGATGTACAATGTAGGTGATTCCTTTGGCTTTATTGTCTCTAGTGGTTCATCCCACTACACATCATCATATTATAAACAGGGTTCTATGGGCGTTTTGTGTTTATATGGAAGCTTTTTCAGTACTGCCACAGCTTCGTGTTATGCAAAATACTAAGGTTCGTTTATTTTCAGTTTTCACTAATGCGGTTGTAACTTTTGATATGTTGGAGGTTTGTAGTTTCTTATACTGACTTTGAGTTTGTTTTGGATAGATTGTTGAACCGTTCACAGCGCATTATGTTTTTGCTTTAGGGGTTGCGAGGTTTTTAAGTTGTGCCCATTGGATTCTCCAGGTATGTAGAAAGTCAGGATTTTTTAAAACTGACATGATATGTATTGCAGTAAATTCACCAGATTAAATTCACTTGACACGTTCACAGGTGTTGGATACGAAGGGAGGTTTGTTGACAGCTTTAGGTTACGGATTATGGCCTCCAGTCGTCCTCCTTTCTGAAATCATCCAAACATTCATACTTGCTGACTTCTGCTATTACTATGTTCAAAGGTTCCTTTTTCATTTATGTTTTCACTTTTTTATATTTTGTGACAATATATTACGGATTATGATTCAATTCCTCGTGATTGCAGTGTTATGGGCGGTCAGCTTGTTATACGCCTTCCGTCTGGTGTGGTGTGAGTTGGAAGATAATGGGATTAACGACTCCCCTTGATAGAGAGAGGTAGCGAGCAGCATGTTCTTGTTTTATGTTTTTCTTTATTTTTAGTTTTTGCATGTAGGTTAGCATGTGATGGGGGGTTCTTGTCCTGCTAAGATTATTAATCTGTTAAGTTTATGTAAAGTTTTTTTTTTAATTATGGAGTCTTTGGGAGTTATTTCTGTGCCTAAATCTTTATCTTCGTCATAGTTTGTTGGTTCGTTAGTTGAGAAAATCATGAAAATAGTCATTTTTAAATACGTTTATGTGTCAATAGACAAGTTTTACTACAGCCGTGTACAGATTTCTCGTATCTACTTTAGTTTTTAAAGTATAATATTTGGCTTACCTTTTACTTGTTTATTTTAACACATCTACTTTTCGTACTTTGATACTAATAGACCAGGCAAACAAGGTTGAGTCAGATTACACATCAGAACTGATTTGGGTCAAAACATGTCGATTCAAAAACGGTTGTTTTGGTTCAGGTCGACATGAGTTTTGGGTTGGAACATGTTGGTTTAAACAATTGGCAAAAAATCACAACTAATGAAAATTCAAATCATTTTACTAAAATTCCTTGATTTAATGGATTTATAAAATCCTTCCAAATGTTCTGGTTGGAACGCGTTTTGTGTTACGTAACTGGCGTCGTGTGTAACACCCCGTAACCGCAGCGGAAACGTACACGGGATGCAACAGACACATCTAATATCAACAGCATTGCTTATAAAGAAAATACCACTACATTAATTTATAACATATTACATTGTTGCGAGTTTCATTACTGTCTAGGTGTTACACACATATTTTACCGATAAGACATTAATAAATTCATTACAAAACATAGAGCAGCAAGCTTCCAGCATGTAGCACAGATAGTTAAGCACTTATCAATCATTCCAACTTGGGCATACCTAGAAAACATGTAAAGAAAACGGGTCAACTACGAATAGTTGGTGAGTTTCACTAATTTAAATAAACACTGACAAATCATTTTAATAATCATTTATTAACAATATAATCATGCTGGGAACTATGTTACCCCAGAACATTTCCATTAACTTCCTGGGAATTATGTTAACCCAGAACAATAATAACCCCTGGGAACTATGTTACCCCAGAACAATAACAACCCCTGGGAACTATGTTACCCCAGAACAATAACAACCCCTGGGAACTATGTTACCCCAGAACAATAACAACCCCTGGGAACTATGTTACCCCAGAACAATAATACATGATAAACATTTTATATATTCTGTGCATCAGACCATATATATATAAATGTACAAGTATTTCCATACGATCGGTATGTACTTAAATACTTTAAATAAGACATGTTTTCCGCCCCGGGAAAATATAATTAAAACAATTCATTAAAAGGGGCTCGTGAAAACTCACCTTTTTGTGAGTCGGTGAGTAATATAAGGAACAGCTACGTGCCTGGATCTGTAATATAATATCTAGTCGTTACTATATAATTCCCATAACTTAAATACGTATCAATCGGTACATCTGGGAACATTGTTAACCCAGTACTGTACTCGATTCGGGGACAATGTTAACCCCGTGACACTTCTAAGGACTCAGATTGTGACATTGCTTAGAGTTTGACAGTCAATTTAGTTAAGGTGATGAAATTATAGCTCGGTTTGACACCCCGTTTGGCCGTGGGGCCCGTTTCCGGTATTTTGGTGCCGGAAACGGTAAAATCGGGTAAAATTACCCAAATCATCCGAATTATCTTCGGATGATTTATTTTTACTTAATTTACTTAGATTTATGAAAATAGTCCATTTTTAAAGTTTTCGTGTACCAGTCAGCTCGCTTATGCGAACTTTGCCGGTTTACACGTTTTAAGCTTTAAAAACTTGTTTTTATGTTCTTTTTAGCACAAATAATTACCCGTTTAGTCTCGGGTCTTGAATTTTTGCACAAAACTTATTTTGACAGAAAGAAAATTTTACAAAATTTTTCCAGATTTATTTTCTTATATTTACATTTATTTATCTATTTTTAAATCTTATTAAAACGCTAAATATGTCAAAAATACCAAAACACTTTAGAAAAATCCCAAATTTTTCTGGGATGATCTCTGTCATCCTCATAACTTCCTGGAATTTTTCCAGATTTATTTTCCTATATTTACATTTATTTATCTATTTTTAAATCTTATTAAAACACTAAATATGTCAAAAATACCAAAACACTTTAGAAAAATCCCAAATTTTTCTGGGATGATCTCTGTCATCCTCATAACTTCCTGGAATTTTTCCAGAATTTAAAACTCATTTTTCAAGCCATTTTCACCCATAACCGAGCTAGAAAGCCCTAGAACTCGTTTCACCGAAAAGCCTACTTAGACTTTTCCAACTGAGCTCAAATTTTGTGGGTGACTTTTATATGTTATAAAAAGCTTATCTTAAATTTTCCAGAATTTTTCATCATGTTTAGCTATTTTTCACTATTTTTGGCCAAAACCGAGCATTAAATTCACCAAATATTCATCTTTTATCCAAAAATTACCAAAAATTCACAGATCTCATATTTTCATGTGTAGATCATCTCTGTGAAATTTCTTGACCCGACTCTAAGCACACGAAAATCTGTCCAAATCTCATATACACACGAAAACCGAACTATCTTGTGTTTTCTAGCTTTAGATCGCAAGGATCTCGGTTTCTAGCCTTTGCTAGCCGCTAGATACAACACTTACAAGCACATCAACACCACACCAAGCAAGTTATACCCACAATCAAGCCATTTCTTTCCTAGTGTCGGTTAAAACATCAAAACAACGATTTTGACCGTAAAAATCCGTTCTCGACTCTTTTTACTCATTTCTTGGACCAAGATCCTTTGTATAACATGTATACATCTCTTGATCATGCAAGAGTCGGTTTCATCTCGGGTTTTCACCCATCTTTCACTTGGAAATCCATTTTAACAAGATTTTAACCGTAAAATTTTATTCTAAACACTTTTAACTCATTACTTGGATCAAGATCCTTTGTATAACTTGTATACATCCCTTGATCATACGAGAACCGGTTCCATCTCGGGTTTTCACCCATATTTCACTTGGAACCTTTTGTTCTTGCAAAAACAACTCAACTAAGTAATTAACACCAAAGATTATGTATTGTAATATGCTTATACCTTCAAAATCTTGGTTAAAATGTGATGATCTTGGAAGAAAGCTTGAAAGAGTTAGGGATTTGAGAGAGTTTGAGAGAGTTTTGTTGTAAAAAAAAAAAAAAAAAAAATGGAATGATAATAATAATAATATGGTCCGATCGGCCTCAAGTGGGGTGGGGGGGGGGGGTCCCACAACTTCACACCATAGCCACATATTTGGATTACACAATCCGGATAATGTTGTGGATAGTCTGGTTCAGTTCGTTTCTCGTTTAAACTCGTAATTCGGCCTAAAACGAGCATAAAATGGTCGTTTTTCGGGTTAAAATGAAATTTACATAAAACTGGTTTAAAAACTTTAAAAACTTAACCCATGACATTAAAACATCATATTTTTAATAATTACGCATCTTTTTCGGCTTGATTGATCGTCTCTTGCTTGGTTTGGTGTTAAAGGTTTCGTTTAGCGTACCGACGTACCATTAAATCGAAATCCTTTTTCTGTGCTATAATTTACTTATCCCGAAGCATTAATACTTCGTAAATATCACTAAACATTATATACTTCGTCTATAATGTAATTCCCGATTCGTTCGGGTTTCAATAATCGTTCATTGGTTAATTGTAATTCCAATACGATTCACTATATAATCGAGTATGATTCGTACTATGAATCATATATACTCGTATATACGTACTATAACTCATATAATCAATATTTAAATGACACGTAAATAGTATATACCGGCTAGGGTATACCTGGATTTGCC
Organism: Bidens hawaiensis; assembly: GCF_021521415.1. Taxonomy (NCBI): domain Eukaryota; kingdom Viridiplantae; phylum Streptophyta; class Magnoliopsida; order Asterales; family Asteraceae; genus Bidens; species Bidens hawaiensis. The sequence continues at coordinate 1,240,990 of NW_027491271.1, forward strand.
GGAATCGTTACATTCTCCCCCCGTTATAAAAATTTCGTCCTCGAAATTTTACGCGTCAACTACTTCCTTTTGAGGAAATAGGTGGGGGTATTTCTTCCGCAATTCGTCCTTTCGTTCCCAAGTAAATTCTGGGCCTCGTTGCGAATTCAATCTAACTTTGACCAACGAGATCTTATTGTGTCTAAGTTGCTTGATCTTACCGTCCACTATTTCGATGGGCTCCTCTACGAAGTTGAGCCTATCACTTATTTGAACACCCTCTAAGGGTAACACCGATGTCTCATCCGACAGACATCTTTTTAAATTTGACACATGAAACACGTTGTGAACTGCACTTAGTTCATCAGGCAGTTCTAATCGGTATGCTACAGGACCGATCTTTGCAATAATGTCGAATGGTCCAATGTATCTCGGGGCTAACTTCCCCGCCTTGCCAAACCTGACCACACCCTTCCACGGTGATACTTTCAAATATACCTTTTCACCCTTCTCAAATGACAACGGTTTTCGACGGGTATCGGCATAACTCTTCTGCCGATCCCGCGCGGCTTTCAAGTTGTTCTTAATTTCAAGAATCTTGCTGGTCGTCTCCTGGACCAGATCCGATCTAATGACCTGCGAGTCACCCACTTCAGACCAGCAAAGTGGTGATCGGCACTTCCGCCCATACAATGCTTCATAAGGTGCTGCCTTTATACTGCTATGGTAACTGTTATTATAGGAAAATTCAACGAGTGGGAGATGTTGATCCCAATTTCCCTTAAAGTCCAGTACGCAGGCACGAAGCAAATCCTCCAAAGTTTGAATGGTCCTCTCAGACTGACCATCGGTCTGAGGGTGGTAAGCCGTGCTTAGGTCAATACGTGTTCCCAATGCTTCTTGAACAGCTTGCCAAAGTTTGGAGGTGAAATGGCTATCCCTATCGGAGATGATCGAGATGGGGATGCCATGACGAGACACTATTTCATTTATATAAATTTGCGCGAGTCTCTCGGTGTTATAATTGTTTCTAATTGGAATAAAATGTGCCGATTTGGTTAATCTATCCACGATTACCCAAATTGCATCATTTCCCCGGGATGTCTTAGGGAGGTGTGTCACGAAATCCATTGTGATTTGCTCCCATTTCCATTCGGGAATCTCCGGTTGTTGTAACATCCCCGAGGGTTTCTGGTGTTCCGCCTTAACCCTCGCACACGTCGTACACTTGCCGACGTAGGTGGCTATATCCTTTTTCATACCTGGCCACCAGTAAAATTCTTTCACATCCTTGTACATTTTATCCGATCCCGGATGTATGGAATATTTCGATTTATGCGCTTCGTCCATGATTAATTCACGAAGGTCATGGAGGGTCGGAATCCAAATCCGACTTTTGAAATAGAGAATTTCGTCCACACGCTGTTCGAAATTCTTCTCGTTCCCGAAAAGTCCTTCTTTATCCAATTGGTCCTCTTTCAACGCCTCGTGTTGAGCGACTCGAATCAAATCCGAAAGGCTCGATTGGACTACCATTCCCAACGCTCGCACGCGTAGTGGCTTAACTCGATCTTTCCTACTCAAGGCATCGGCTACAACGTTAGCCTTGCCGGGGTGATATCGGATGTCACAGTCATAGTCACTTAGTAACTCGACCCACCTTCGTTGCCTCATATTCAGTTCTTTTTGATCGAATATGTATTGCAAACTTTTATGATCAGTGAATATGGTGCACTTTGTACCGTAGAGATAGTGTCTCCAGATTTTAAGTGCAAAGATGACTGCTCCCAGTTCCAAGTCATGAGTAGTGTAGTTTTTCTCATGGACTTTTAACTGTCGAGACGCATAGGCTATGACCTTTTTATTTTGCATTAACACGCATCCTAACCCTTTACGGGATGCGTCACAATATACAACAAATCCATCGTCTCCGTCGGGGAGACTTAAGATTGGCGCTTGGCACAATCTTTGCTTTAGCGTTTGAAACGCCGTTTCCTGCTCTTCACCCCATTCATATTTCCGATCCTTTTGAGTCGGGAGGGTTAAAGGTTGGGCGATGCTGGAAAAGTTCTCTATAAATCGACGATAGTATCCAGCTAAGCCTAAGAATTGGCGGATTTCCTTCGGAGATTTAGGCGCTTGCCAATCCTTAATTGCTTCAACTTTACTCGGATCAACGTGTATTCCTTGGTGGTTTATAACGTGACCGAGGAATTGCACCTCTTGTAACCAGAAGTTACACTTGGAGAATTTTGCATACAACTTCTCCTGATCCAAAAGCTCCAAAACTAACCTCAAATGTCGCTCATGTTCTTCTTTACTTTTTGAATATATCAAAATATCGTCAATAAATACAATGACGAATTTGTCGAGATAGGGTTTACAGACTCGGTTCATGAGATCCATGAACACCGCTGGCGCATTTGTTAGCCCAAAAGGCATAACTAGAAATTCATAGTGGCCGTAGCGAGTCCGAAACGCGGTTTTTGGGATATCCTCCTCCTGGATTTTAACTTGGTGGTATCCCGATCTAAGATCAATCTTTGAGAAATAGCTCGCACCTTGTAGTTGGTCGAACAAATCATCGATCCGGGGAAGAGGATACCTATTTTTGATGGTTAACTTATTCAATTCCCTGTAGTCAATGCACATTCGAAGGCTTCCGTCCTTCTTTTTCACAAATAGTACAGGTGCACCCCACGGGGAATAGCTGGGACGAATAAATCCCTTATCCAACAATTCCTGCAACTGGTTGGATAATTCTTGCATCTCGGACGGTGCAAGTCTGTAAGGGGCCTTAGCAACAGGGCCAGCTTGAGGTAACAGATCGATTCTGAATTCGACCTGTCGGGTTGGCGGCAATCCAGGAAGTTCCTCTGGAAAAACTTGTGGAAATTCGCGTACCACGGGAATATCGTCCACCCGTTTTTCCTCAGAATCAGCGGCCGTCAGGCTCGCTAGATACGCCACACATCCCTGACGTATATATTTCAACACCTTGAGGTGGGATATAAATGGTATCATGGTGCCGGATTTTTCTCCCTGCACTAATACCTCCTCGTCATCCGACACCCGGATCTTGACGGTTTTCTTTTCACAGTTTATTTCTACCCTGTTACGTGCCAACCAATCCATTCCCACTATCACGTCAAAACTACCCAATTCTACCGGTAACAAGTCAATCAGGAAGGATTGTTCGCTCAGAATAAAAGGGCAATTCCGAACAATCCGATTAACTATCATGGTTTTACCGTTAGCGACTTCTACGGTGTAAGGTTCTATGGTTTCACCAATAGGAAGGTTTGCTATCGAAAGGAATCTAACGGAGACAAAACTTCTATCGGCGCCTGTATCAAATAATACAGAAGCGTAATGATCAGAGACGAGGAAGGTACCTGTCACTACGCTGGGGTCCTGGCGCGCCTCGTTCGCTCCCATCACAAATGCTCGGCCTCGCGCCGGATTGGACGACGATGGCTGACCCGCGAGTTGTCTCCCGTTTCCTCCCTGATTCAGTTTCGGGCAGTTCCTCTTGAAGTGATCCGTGCTGCCGCATTCGTAGCAAGCACGGCTAGTGGTCACCATCTGGTTTCCTTGCGGTTTCTGCTGTCGGGTTGGTTGAGTTCTGAATGGTTGCGCCCGAATAGGTTGTGGTTGTCGGTTCAGGTTGTTCAGATTTGTCTTACAATTCGGTGCGTAGTGTCCAACCCTGCCACACCGGTGGCACACCACCTCCTTGCACACGCCACTATGGTGGTAACCACATTTCCCGCACCTAGGAAACGTTCCCTTCTGCGGTTCTTGCCTTCCGCCCGAACTAGTCATGGCATAGCTCTGGGCAGCGGGCCTAGCTCGTTTGTTTTGCTGCTTTTCTTGGATTCTATGATCATGCGCACCCCGTTTTCCCCCAGCGGATTCTCCTGTCACCTTTAGTGATCCGCTCCGTAAGAAATCATACGTGACTATGCCAGCCTGTGTCACTGCACTTTCATACGTCCGGTGTCCCCCCGCGTTGACTATACTCCTCACTACTGGAGTAAGTTCCCAAATATAACGTTCCACCCTCTTCGTCTCCGGGGTGACCAACCACGGTACTAATCGTGACAGTTCATTAAACCGATTGGTATAACCCAAGTGGTCCGCCCCCTTCATCTCCAGATTCCACAACTCATTTTCCAGTTTCTGCAATTCATTCTTTGGACAGAAATGTTCCAACACAAGAGCCTTAAGCTCCGTCCAGGTCATGTGGTTTGTCGCCACCTGACCTCGAGTCTGTACTATGGTGTTCCACCATGTCAAGGCATGGTCGGTGAATGTACAGGTGGCGTACTTAACGATACAATCCTCGGGACAGTTGCTAATTTTCACCACTGATTCTATTTTCTCTATCCATTTAACTAACCCATTCGGTCCTTCAGACCCGCTAAACTCTAATGGCTTGCACAACATGAAATCCTTGATCGAACATCCCCTGGATGCACGAATTGGTTCCGTACGGTTTGTCTCTACCGTAGGTATAGGGCCATTGCTGTCAGTAACGACCACCCTAGGCGGTGCGTCATTACTCGGAATAGTGTTATCATTCCTTGGAGGATTAGCATTTTGTTCCCCGTCATTATTTATGGGCGTTTGATTGCTCGGAGGGGTTGGATTGGTCGAGTTATTAATACTGGCGGCGATGCGCGATACTATATCCGGTATCGCCGCCTCCAACTGTTGAGCAATCAAACAGCTCACATCTACTTCCGATATTTTCGTTGATCGTTTCGGTGCCATTCTACACAATCATCAAAGAAATACATATAATCAATACCATCTCAAATCATAAAACACAACACATATTTCATTCATTAGTAATCATGGATACATATTACACAAACATCAGTTTACATACTTTCCAGTCAACATTACATAACTAAGTTTTATTACAAGGGCCCTATGTCGGTATCATCTCGACATAACCCGTAAAAGGGTCAGTGCTTGAATGATACCCAAAAGTATCGATAATGATATGCCCTAAAAGAGACCCCCTATGGGCCAGTGGTTGTATCATCACTAAACAAGATTCACTCCATGTTAGCATCACCACTAACTGCTCACATGGAGTATCAAAAAGCGGTTCAAGATTCTACCATCTAACACATCTACACATGGTGGTAAACCAACCCCACCAACACCGCCACCAGCACCACCAACACCGCCACCATAACCCGCATTCGGGTTTCCATCTGGCCAATCAACCAGTGGGAGTATGAGCACTCCCTTTTTAACTGGTTAATAGCATACTGGTGGTCCAGTATGTTGTCCCCGAGGTACGCCCGCCTCTGTACCCCCACGACCAGGGCGGCAGAGTGCTCGTTCACCTGTTCGGTGAGAACACGTAGCCAAGCCGCCAAGTCCCGTTCCTGCCTCGGAAGACCCCACACAGGTAGGGTCGCAGGTTCGGGTTGGGGGCGGGAAGACTCGCCCCTGTAGTATGTGGATCTGGGTGGGGTAACAGTGGGCGGAACATACGGGGCACTGATCCGCGCCGTGAGACGGGGACCGTGTCTGGGGGGAATCGGAGCGGTCTGTGGTGCGGGCGGGGTAGGAGACCTGGTAACCCTAGCAGGGGAGGGTAAACTAGCACTCCTAGCTGGGGTGGTCTGTCTAGAAGTACTATGACTAGCCTCCGAAGGCTCGGAGCTGGGTGCTACACTTGGGCTTCCAGAGGCCCCGGAACTGACCTCTTCCGGGTCCTCATCCGTCGACACACTAGGTGTTCTTGCCATTTTTACCTGCACACAAGTTAACAAACATATAGTCCCTTTTCATAGTGTAATTCATAATTAAATTAATCATGCACTTACTTATACAATTTTGCCACATAATAATATTATTATACATTTACACATATGTTGCCAATTTTACCTATTTAAGTCCCCCGTGACTTCCCCTGAATTCCCTCGTGCAGACAAGTCTGTTATTATGTTCCGGACCATAATAACCCACTTGTCCATCCAAGTTCATCCCGATCTCGTCACAATATATTATTAGTTGATATTCAGATCCTATAATACTTGAGCTACTGGTTATATTTTAGGTATCTCTTTCAGACATCCTAATTCTTTATAACCAATGGCTCTGATACCAAGTTCTGTAACACTCCGTAACCGCAGCGGAAACGTACACGGGATGCAACAGACACATCTGATATCAACAGCATTGCTTATAAAGAAAATACCACTACATTAATTTATAACATATTACATTGTTGCGAGTTTCATTACTGTCTAGGTGTTACACACATATTTTACCGATAAGACATTAATAAATTCATTACAAAACATAGAGCAGCAAGCTTCCAACAGGTAGCACAGATAGTTAAGCACTTATCAATCATTCCAACTTGGGCATACCTAGAAAACATGTAAAGAAAACGGGTCAACTACGAATAGTTGGTGAGTTTCACTAATTTAAATAAACACTGACAAATCATTTTAATAATCATTTATTAACAATATAATCATGCTGGGAACTATGTTACCCCAGAACATTTCCATTAACTTCCTGGGAACTATGTTACCCCAGAACAATAATAACCCCTGGGAACTATGTTACCCCAGAACAATAACAACCCCTGGGAACTATGTTACCCCAGAACAATAACAACCCCTGGGAACTATGTTACCCCAGAACAATAACAACCCCTGGGAACTATGTTACCCCAGAACAATAACAACCCCTGGGAACTATGTTACCCCAGAACAATAATAACCCCTGGGAACTATGTTACCCCAGAACAATAATACATGATAAACATTTTATATATTCTGTGCATCAGACCATATATATATAAATGTACAAGTATTTCCATACGATCGGTATGTACTTAAATACTTTAAATAAGACATGTTTTCCGCCCCGGGAAAATATAATTAAAACAATTCATTAAAAGGGGCTCGTGAAAACTCACCTTTTTGTGAGTCGGTGAGTAATATAAGGAACAGCTACGTGCCTGGATCTGTAATATAATATCTAGTCGTTACTATATAATTCCCATAACTTAAATACGTATCAATCGGTACATCTGGGAACATTGTTAACCCAGTACTGTACTCGATTCGGGGACAATGTTAACCCCGTGACACTTCTAAGGACTCAGATTGTGACATTGCTTAGAGTTTGACAGTCAATTTAGTTAAGGTGATGAAATTATAGCTCGGTTTGACACCCCGTTTGGCCGTGGGGCCCGTTTCCGGTATTTTGGTGCCGGAAACGGTAAAATCGGGTAAAATTACCCAAATCATCCGAATTATCTTCGGATGATTTATTTTTACTTAATTTACTTAGATTTATGAAAATAGTCCATTTTTAAAGTTTTCGTGTACCAGTCAGCTCGCTTATGCGAACTTTGCCGGTTTACACGTTTTAAGCTTTAAAAACTTGTTTTTATGTTCTTTTTAGCACAAATAATTACCCGTTTAGTCTCGGGTCTTGAATTTTTGCACAAAACTTATTTTGACAGAAAGAAAATTTTACAAAATTTTTCCAGATTTATTTTCTTATATTTACATTTATTTATCTATTTTTAAATCTTATTAAAACGCTAAATATGTCAAAAATACCAAAACACTTTAGAAAAATCCCAAATTTTTCTGGGATGATCTCTGTCATCCTCATAACTTCCTGGAATTTTTCCAGATTTATTTTCCTATATTTACATTTATTTATCTATTTTTAAATCTTATTAAAACACTAAATATGTCAAAAATAGCAAAACACTTTAGAAAAATCCCAAATTTTTCTGGGATGATCTCTGTCATCCTCATAACTTCCTGGAATTTTTCCAGAATTTAAAACTCATTTTTCAAGCCATTTTCACCCATAACCGAGCTAGAAAGCCCTAGAACTCGTTTCACCGAAAAGCCTACTTAGACTTTTCCAACTGAGCTCAAATTTTGTGGGTGACTTTTATATGTTATAAAAAGCTTATCTTAAATTTTCCAGAATTTTTCATCATGTTTAGCTATTTTTCACTATTTTTGGCCAAAACCGAGCATTAAATTCACCAAATATTCATCTTTTATCCAAAAATTACCAAAAATTCACAGATCTCATATTTTCATGTGTAGATCATCTCTGTGAAATTTCGTGACCCGACTCTAAGCACACGAAAATCTGTCCAAATCTCATATACACACGAAAACCGAACTATCTTGTGTTTTCTAGCTTTAGATCGCAAGGATCTCGGTTTCTAGCCTTTGCTAGCCGCTAGATACAACACTTACAAGCACATCAACACCACACCAAGCAAGTTATACCCACAATCAAGCCATTTCTTTCCTAGTGTCGGTTAAAACATCAAAACAACGATTTTGACCGTAAAAATCCGTTCTCGACTCTTTTTACTCATTTCTTGGACCAAGATCCTTTGTATAACATGTATACATCTCTTGATCATGCAAGAGTCGGTTTCATCTCGGGTTTTCACCCATCTTTCACTTGGAAATCCATTTTAACAAGATTTTAACCGTAAAATTTTATTCTAAACACTTTTAACTCATTACTTGGATCAAGATCCTTTGTATAACTTGTATACATCCCTTGATCATACGAGAACCGGTTCCATCTCGGGTTTTCACCCATATTTCACTTGGAACCTTTTGTTCTTGCAAAAACAACTCAACTAAGTAATTAACACCAAAGATTATGTATTGTAATATGCTTATACCTTCAAAATCTTGGTTAAAATGTGATGATCTTGGAAGAAAGCTTGAAAGAGTTAGGGATTTGAGAGAGTTTGAGAGAGTTTTGTTGTTAAAAAAAAAAAAAAATGGAATGATAATAATAATAATATGGTCCGATCGGCCTCAAGTGGGGTGGGGGGGGGTCCCACAACTTCACACCATAGCCACATATTTGGATTACACAATCCGGATAATGTTGTGGATAGTCTGGTTCAGTTCGTTTCTCGTTTAAACTCGTAATTCGGCCTAAAACGAGCATAAAATGGTCGTTTTTCGGGTTAAAATGAAATTTACATAAAACTGGTTTAAAAACTTTAAAAACTTAACCCATGACATTAAAACATCATATTTTTAATAATTACGCATCTTTTTCGGCTTGATTGATCGTCTCTTGCTTGGTTTGGTGTTAAAGGTTTCGTTTAGCGTACCGACGTACCATTAAATCGAAATCCTTTTTCTGTGCTATAATTTACTTATCCCGAAGCATTAATACTTCGTAAATATCACTAAACATTATATACTTCGTCTATAATGTAATTCCCGATTCGTTCAGGTTTCAATAATCGTTCATTGGTTAATTGTAATTCCAATACGATTCACTATATAATCGAGTATGATTCGTACTATGAATCATATATACTCGTATATACGTACTATAACTCATATAATCAATATTTAAATGACACGTAAATAGTATATACCGGCTAGGGTATACCTGGATTTGCCGGAATCGTTACATCGTGTGACATGACACTGATGCACGTTAGACGATAACTGCACGCACGTAGTCCAACACTGGTTACACACTTAACCAAACACTTGATGTGTAACTGATAGTTATCATGTTCTAGTTTTAGTACTAATTGTCTTTTGTCTATTTTGGGAGGGGGTTAAGTGTAATTATATTTCTATAAATATGTATCAATAGCCAATAGGGAGAGGGGAGTATGTTTAGGTTTAAGATGGCATTGTCATGGCTCCTGCTTATGCAGTGAGATAGGGCTAGGCCCGGAACTTGTAACCTTTACATTTTTGTTAATACAATCGTTCTTCCTTTTTATCCCTACTATCTTCTCTAAATTCAGTCTATAACATATCAAACCCTATCAGTAACTGACCCCGTTACAGTAACCGAACGAGTAACCGGCTGGATACGCGCAATCCTGTATTGCTTTGCTGGATACTCACGTGGTGCAGGTTACGCGTGTGATGTTGCGTTACATGGGAACTGGTATCCAATACGTGTTTGATGCCGGGTTACGTGTGACGTTGGATTATGCGTCTGATGCCAGGTCACGAGCGTACTGACATTTGGTTACACTTCCGATGTTGCGTTATACATGTAAAGACGTCGGGGTTATGCGTCTAATGCGACATTACGTGGGGACCAACATTGGTCGCGTGTTCCGATGTCTGGCTAGGCACATATCAGTGCCAGGTTGCGCGTTTAATGTAGTCGTATTAAGCCAGTATTGGGGACGGGTTGCGTGCATGCAAGTGATAGCACTTGCATCCCATATGTATGAAAAATGATACCAACCCACCGGAAATAGTTGTATCAATCAACCCACTATGATGGGAAGCTATTTATTTTGTTTTATTTTTGTGGTAACTACGGGAATATCAACGTAGGAATGTGACGACTACATTGATTCATGCTCTCAATACTTTAAAAATCAATTTACGATCTAACATCAAATTAGTCAAAAAGAGTTTGTATTCTAAAACACTAACTATACGAGTTTCACTTGAACGGGTTGATCAACGTTTTCGAGGCACATCGCTCGTATAGATATAAGAAACCACATGCAGCATCAGCCATGATTCCTTTACGCATGTTCCAATATAGTGTCGGTTTACCTGAAATTTAAACATTAATGTTTGAAAAGGAATCATACAAATACCACATGTTTAATTAATCCGAACCCATTTTAGCCATAACAAACGTGATAATTTTTTCATAGTGGACCGTTTTGATCCGAACTAAATTGTATTTTGTTAATGTGGCTCGTTTTGACCCAAACCAAATGACTTTTTTAAGTGGCCCGAATTGACCTGAACCAAACTGATTTATTTATGTAGCCCATTTTGACCCGAACTTATTTTATTTTTTTAAGTGACCTGTTTGCAAACTCAATTCACTCGAACCCAATTTGACCTTGCACCCAATCCGACCTGCCTATTTTGACCCAAATTTATTTTTTTAAGTGGCTCTTTGACAATAACTAAATTGTTTTTTTTAAATGGCTCATTTTGACTTGAACAAATTTTCACTTGAACCTGTTTGGCCAAACCAAGTCTGACCCGAACTCGTTTCGACACATCACCCAACCTGACCCGCCCATTTTCAAATATTAGTACTTTAGTTTATAACTTTACAATAAAAAAACACACATTTGTAAAAAAAGGGATTTTTTACATACACCATGGGGTGTTTCCTAAACACCCTACCATTAAGCCGCGGATTGGGCGATAAGCCGCTTAATGGTTGGGTGTTTTGGAAAGTTGTGTTATTATGTCATTTTGCTGTTTATTTTTGTTGTTTTATTATATTTTTGTCTTTTTGTTGTCTTTTAATTTTATTTTGTTTCTTTTGCATTTTTTTTGGCTCGGGTAACCTTTTTTTGATCGGTTTTGGAAGGTCATTTTGATCGGTTTTCGAAGGTCACAACGAGAAAACAATTTTAAAATTAATAACGAACAAAATAAAACGAACGACTTTTATATAATAATAATTAGTACATAACGACTTATGTTTCTTCTTTTTTTGTATGTCGAGTGTAACAGATTTTTTGTCTGTTTTAAACTAATAACGAAACAACAATTTTAAAATTGAAAACGAACAAAATAAGCATAACGCATAACCGGGTTTATAAAATAATAATAATTAATACATTACGAGTTCGAAAAAAAAAACCAAACGAGTTTGGGAAAAAAGTAACAGCATACAAAAAAGAAATCTAAAATGCGGCACCACCCGCGTCGTCATCGCCCCCCATCTCGTCGAAACGTGGCGCTGGTACTGTGTACTGGGCTCCATGCTGCTGGGCAGACAAATAACCAACCATCCAGCTCACTAAGCCACGGATCGGGGTGTTTTGGAAACACCCACCCATTAAGCCACGGATCGGCCGATCCGCCGCTTATGGCTTGGGTGTTTTTGAAAGTTGTGTTTTTTTTGTCCTTTAGCTGTCTTTTTTGTTATTTTATTATGATTTTGTCATTTTGTTGTCTTTTCTTTTATTTACCCCTTATTTTTGTTTTGTTTGGTTTGTTTTTTTGTGGCTCGGGTGTAACCGTTTCTTGATCGGTTTTGGAAGGTGACAACGAAACAACAATTTTGTATGCCGGGTGAAAAGGAACGAGATTTATATAATAATAACGACTTATGTTTGTTTTCCTTTTTTGTATGTAGGGTGTAGTAACAGAATTTTTGTCGGTTTTAAACTAATAACGAAACAACAATTTTAAGCATAACGCATGACCAGATTTATAAAATAATAATAATTAATACATTACGAGTTCGAAAAAAAAGACCAAACGAGTTCGGGAAAAAGTAACAGCATACAAAAAACAAATCTAAAATGCGGCACCACCCGCGTCGTCATCGCTCCCCCCCCCCCTCGTCAAAACGTGGCGCTGGTACCATGTACTGGGCTCCATGCTGCTGGGCAGACATACAACCAACCATCCAGGTGATCTGACCGCGCATCTATAACACGCGACGCTCTAGTCTCCGTAGCCGGGAGTCAGTGGCCGGATCCAAAAGCACCGCGCGATGTGTACGCGGAACGCGCTGCGGGTGCTGATGCGGTGGCTGTTATGAACACGATAAGTTAACGTTAAAAAGACAAAGATACAAAAAAGAAAATTAAACGATAAAATATAACGTACCTGAACACCGTCCTCATCACCGTCAACCTCGGGGCCCTGAATTTCCACCTCCGGCTCCTCGATTTGGCGGAGGCTCAACAAGTGGGACCTCTTCGTATGGGGGAGAATTAAAGTTAGTGGCCAGGTGATACCGGCGGTTAATCTTCTTGACGATTTGCATGCCTTGTGCCCGTCCACGGTCCAGCTCTTGCGGCGGAAGCGACGGCTGAATGGGTAGGATCCCTAGTCGGTTCCCGTAGCCCAAAGAAACCTCAATCCGCATAACGAACGAGCCACCAACCAATTTCCCGCGGCCCTGCTTGTGTGAGTAATTGGTGAAGTAGTCGCCGAAACCGCGACCTAGGTTGCAGTGTCTCCCTGTAAGCAGGCATCGCAAATAAAACAGGTCACGGAGGTTGCAGTGATCTGAACCCCCGTGACGACCCTGTACGGTGTGAGCTATAAGCCTGTGTAGGTACCTATAAAAACAATAAAATATTATTATAATATAATATAATATAATATAATAACATATACATATACAAACCTGTGGATCGGGTCCCTGATGGCTGAGGCTTTGCAGTCTGGCTCGAATTCTCCGTCCTTTATAGGCCAACGTGTATCCCTAATCGCCGTCCAAAAACGTCTCAACACGCCATCTGGTGTTTCGTATATGCTCTCCGTGTAAACAGGGGCGGTTATATCCTTAATTGTGTACAAGCCTAGCGCTCTGGCAAACTCCTCCATCAACAGATGACGCCAAATCCCGAAAATACGGAACCGAACCTCCGCCCGACTGGTATCCGCACCCTCAACCAGCATCTGGACCTCCAGATCTCCCTCCGGGCGTGGCCTGAAACAATATTTACATGTTGGTTAAATAATAACATGTTACTTTATTTATAAGTTACTTGAAAAGGAAAAAAATACCTGAAAACGAATGTTGAGTAAAACTCTAGCGTGAGGACCCGGTAAGCTGGCAGCTCTTCGGTAAACAATCTCTCCCACGGTGTATCGTGTCCAACAATTCTTTCTATCCTGTCTTCCGCCCGAACCATTTTTATAAACTCCGTAGACAAGATCGAGGTAGGTTTTGGCTCCATTCTCCGAAGCGGCGTAAACTTGATTTGGTAATCGGACTCCGGGTCAAACCTCAAATCCTGGTAAATATCAAGTATGTCGTCCCCTTCAATGTATCTATCCGCCATCTATGCTTAACATATAAATATAACCCGTTATTGTCAAACTCGTAACCCAAACCCGTTTCCTTGTCAAACCCGTAACCAAAACCCGTTTCAAGGTCAAACCCGTAACCCAAACCCGTTTCCGGGTTAAACCGTAACCCAAACCCGATTATTATTAAACCCAATTAAGCCAAAACCGTTCCTCTGTTTCGGCTAAATCCAAATCCAAACCACAATCCACACAAACACTATCCAATTATCAATTCATATCATAATCAAATTCACTCTAAATTTGATCTGAACTCAAACCGAAACCAAAATTATAAAAATAAACAATAACAGAGTCTCTAATTACGGATCTACTAATTAAATCAAGAGCAATCGAACAAGGTAGCCCAAACCCGTTTATCACAAACCCAAACCCGTTAAACATCATACCCGTAACGAAGTTCGGGACTATTGGAGTAAAACATAGTTACCTTATTGTTGCCGAGTCGGAGTTGGTGACGAAGTTCGGGACTATTGGGGGACGGCGAATTAGGGTTTTAGTGTCAAATGTGGTGTTTGTTTGAGATGGAATGTGTAAACTGATGGGGGGAGGCGGGTTAGGGTTGTGTTTAACGGCGATCCGCGGCTTATCGCCCGATCCGCCGCTTAGTAGTGTGTATATATATATATTTTAATTTAACTATCTAAGGTATAAATAAATTTTATATAAAATAATATTATATATTCATAATATATAAACGGATTTATACTAATAAAAACACAAATTTGATATGGAACCAATACTAAATTACAAATTTGAATATATAAACGAATTGAAACTAATAACAATTAACAACACAAATTTTATATTAAACCAATAATAAATTACAAATTTGAATAAATACATCAAAAGGCACTGGATATTACATCAAATTCTATACATCAAATTTGAATAAATACAAGTTCAAAATAGCATCAACACAGTAGCTCCTTGCCGGCCCACGGCTACAGGTTTCCCCCACTAGAAATGGTGGATAATCATTATGCCCGGGTATCTCGGCCGGCCGACAGCAGCTCCCCAGCCACCCGGAATGTCAATTCCGGAGCACTCCTAGATAAACCGGAACTAGTACCGTAAACAGGTACCGTTATGCCACATATTTCCTCCATCAGCTTGCCCTTGCGATCTATCATGAAAGGCGACTGTTTGTGGGGACACCGAATTCATCAAAGATCGGTGCCATCTTCCTTATTACATTTGGAAACCCACCCCATGAAGGTGATACGGGACTTTATTATTACATAGCTACCAATGCTTCCCGACACAATCACCAAAATCCCAAGTAAAGGACACTGTCGTGATATTTGAAGGGGGACTACTAAAGTGTTCCGCCTGCTCACGGCAGTTGCACTGGTAGCTCAAAAGTTCAAAATAGCATCTACACAGTCACCACTATTATTTTTAAAATATATGTAAACAATCGAATGCAAAAATACAAGGTTGAAAAATATATATTTTTAAAATCTATTTTATATATATTAATAATAAATATATATTTATATATATATTTTTAAAATCTATTTCATATATATTATTAATAAATATATATTTTTATATATTTTTTTAAAATCTATTTTATATATATTATTAATAAATATATATTTATATATATATATATTCAAATTATATATATATTTTTAAAACCTATTTTATATATATTATTGTTATTTTGTAATAATAACGGACTCCAAAATAACATCTATGCAGCCACCACTATTTCGGAACGAAATTATTATGGCTGCATAGAAGCTATTTTGGACCCCGTCGTCATTATTTTCCGCCAACATATGGTTTCATTATTTTGTAATAAAAACGGACTCCAAATTAACAATCACACACGGCCACCACTATTTCTGAACGAAATTATTATGGCTGTGTAGATGCTATTTTCGGACCCCGTCGTCATTATTTTCTGGTGGTGGTGGTTTTGGTGGTATAATCTGGGGGATGTTTTGAGTGAAAGGTTGAGCGTTTATTTTGATTTTGGCGATTTGAACGGTTAGAACCCGTGGGTATTTAACATCTTCAAAAAATAAATTCGATAAGCCGCGAATCGACCACTAAGCCGCGGATCCGATTTACAGCAGAATTCGCCGCGGTTCGGCCCTTAAGCGGCGGATCCGATCTACTTTTTGAAGATATTTATTATTTTAATATTTATGGTTCTGTTATATTTTTTTTTAATTTACGTTTTTTTTAATGAAAATTTTTAATTTTTCATAAAAGTAATATTTTATAAGTTAGATTTTTTGTCATGTTTTATATTTTTAAATATCAAGTTTTATATTTTTAAATAATTTTTTTAAATTTATAAAGTCACAAATATTATTTTAAAAATTAAATTATTTTAAAGTTATATATTTTATCAAGTTATTTTTATTTAATAACACAAACATTTTAACCCTAATTATTGCTAATAATACAAAACATCTCAAACATTTAACAAATCATCCTAAATAAACTGGCTCTTTAGTTTGCACTCGCCAAGTTTCCCTTATTTGTATATACTCTTTTACACGATCTTCGTACAAAGACATCCATTCGTGCGCCGATTCGTTGGCGTATCCTTCCCATTGACGTGATGGTAGCGGCACGGGGAAATTCCCTTCTAATTGTATGTTGAGCCAATGATTATCCTTAACATTTAACACTACTATTACAGGAATATGAGATAGTGGTTCTGGACTCATTCTCATGGGAAGCAACTCTCACTGGAGGTCAGATTGAGGTTGATTAAAACACAGTCATACGTCTGAGCCACTACGTGTCCGTGCCCAGGTAACTTAAACCACCTACTCTTTTGCTGGAATAAAGCAGACGTTGAGTAGTCCAGCGAATCACGAACCGTGTCATAATTATCGGTTACCTCGTAGTTCAACCTTTCGCTCCACCAGGATTTGTTAGTGACCATCTCATTCCTCATGCTTGCTCTGACCTCCTTCCAGTTCTGTTGACGCAGGCCTAAGCTGACAGCGATTGCTCTGAAACCGCAATTACCATCTGGTTTTACATCTTTTATTCCTGAAATGAATGGGTATGCTCAGGTGGGAATGAGGTGCCTATAACATTCTATGATTGGGACGCCCTTAGGGTCACGCAGTAATGGAAAACGAAGGTCGGTTGGAGTCTCATGCTTTTTAGATGAGCGTTTCAGTGGTTTATGTATCTTAAACCGGGCATGTGACTGAGACTGGGAACGTGACAACGATTGGTGGGGGCTTCGGGTGTTGGTTGCCGTGACATAGAGAGGGCGTAGGAGCTGTGTCTGTGGGGATCAAAAGACATGGAGGGGGCGTAGGAGCTGTGTCTGTGGGGATCAAATGACGGGGAGGTAGCGTAGGAGCTGTGCCTGTGGGGATCAAATGACGGGGAGGTAGCGTAGGAGTTGGGGACGGGGAGTACGAGCTCTGTCTAGGGGTATCTCTTTTCTTGGCTTGTTGGTTTAGATTTGGACGCCCCCTAGGGTCGTAGGAGCTGTGTCTGTGGGGATCAAATGACGGGGAGGTAGCGTAGGAGTTGTGCCTGTGGGGATCAAATGACGGGAAGGGGCGTAGGAGCTGTGTCTGTGGGGATCAGTTGACGGGGACGGGGAGTACGACCTGTGTCTGTGGGTATCAGTTGACGGGGACGGGGAGTACGAGCTCTGTCTAGGGGTATCTCTTTTCTTGGCTTGTTGGTTTAGATTTGGACGCCCCCTAGGGTCGTCTCGTTTCTCAGGCTCCTCGTTGTTTGATTTCCCAGGAAGAACAGACATTATCTTTGAGAATAGACTTTTTTTTTTGCATTCGGTTGTTTAGTCCTAGAACTTGTTTTTTCACATGTTCCAGTTCCGCTTCATAGTCTGGTTCTTCGCGTCCAACAGACGCTGGACTGAAATCGAGCTTCCTCCAAAAGGGGTCTATGTCTTTTAATGGAATGTGTATATTGTTAATAGTGTGCCATTTAAGCTTACAAGCACACGGCAAGCCCCATGATGTTTGTAACTGGTGGTCGCACTCCGCCCCCGTATCTAGCAATGTGTCAAGCAAGGTCAGCTCTTTGTCAAGTTTAGTGATAGCAAAAAGTGACACCCTGTTATGTAGCTTTTCAAACAAAGTCAACTGATGTTACTTCTTGATCCTAACACGGGAGTCTTCAAGGGTCGCACTGATTTCTTCCATTTGGGAATTCACAACTTCAAGGGCAAACGCCGCAATAGAGTCTAGCGAATTGTTCGGCCCCGAAAGGTGTCTCTTCAAGTTTTTGTGCTGGCCCTCTACTCTGTTTGTTGTATGCTCACCGAAGTTTAGTCGGTCGTCAATCCAGCACGACACGAACTTCTCTTTGTATGGTACCAACCAGTTGTCGCGAATATAATACCAAGCCTCTACAAACAAATAATAAATAAAAACAATTTAGGCAATGTACAACTAAAATATAAAATCATGTTTACATAAAGGACAAAGACTTACCACGTCTGCCGTGTCAAGCAAACGCGGCTTCCATTTGACCGCAGTTGTAGTTGTACATAGATTTTGTTGGCGACTCATACAGTACTTTCCACCGGTGATTGAATAATTTAGAGATATCATCCTGGAAAAGACTCTTATGTTTTCTCTGTATGTTCTGCATGATGTGCCACCTACAAAGGTTTTTGGTAGCATTGGGAAAGATTGTTTCACAGGCATTCATCAAGGCTTGGTCCCTGTCAATCAGGATGACACGCGGCTTCCTGCAGTCGACGAGCATGTCTTTAAGGCGTTCAAGGGCCCATGTGAAGTTACACTCTTGCTCCCTAAAGATAACTGCGTGCGCAATACAGAAAGACTTTGATGTCGACGTCACACCAAAAAACTGAACAAACGGCCACTTGTACATGTTGGTGTTGTACATCGTGTCAATCAGCAACAAATTTGGAAACGCACGCCACATGGTTTGCGACTTCTCGTGAGAAAAGAAAACATTCTCCGTCCTATTGGTGGAAGGATTCTCCCATATGTAAAAGGTAAACCCATGGGTTTGAAGAAAGTTTTCAAATACCTACGTTGGGTTTAACAAAAAATTAATAAATATTACAAATATTCTTATTAAACATGATTATTATAATAAAATGATATTATTAATAATATTCTTATTAAATCTTACAGAATATATATTTTTTTATATATGATAAAACAAAACAATATATATTCAAAAATAATATATATTAAAAAGACACTTACAAATATAATATTCTGACAACAAGTACCTTCATGGGGGTGTCACCAATTTTATCTTGGTCACGAAGAACCTTCACGACGTTGTTTATATCCCTAGTAATACATTTGTTACCGGGAAAGCTTTTCTTTAGGGCTGACTTAATTTTAGCAGGCCTCTGACCCTGCCTATGCAACGTCGCAACCATATCAATTTCCTCGTCGGTCAGTTTCCTTAGTGTCGGGTGCCCCTCCTCAAACAAAGCGGGATCGTGGTTGTGCGTCTCGTTGACAACCTCTAGCTTCCAACAACCACCTGGCGCGTTGTACCTCCTGACAAGTTTAAATGGACAACCCATTTTAATACTCCCGGTATGCCTCACCATTCCCTTGAGTTTTGGTTCCCCACCTCGATTGCATACAAGTTCAACACTTCTCTCCCTTGAACGTTGGACTGAGATAACACAACCATGCTCACGTCCTGTCTTCTTAACCCAATCCACCAACTCAGCAACAGAATCAAAATACTGATATCAAGCAATGTAAATAAAGTAATATTTAGGAACGTGTTGAAAAAGAATAATAATAATTTTTTTTTAAAAAAAAATAGGTCATACATTATTAGTTACATAAGAAAATGACGTCTCCCGTATGAAACGATCACCATCATCATCATCAACATCGTCATCGCCTCCTTCGCGGTGACCCTCTTGAATGCCATCAACGACGTTGCTCGTGACTGGTCTTGACATGTATGGTTGCTCTCCTAAAGGTAACTGGTACGAATTCTGAGTTCCGTAATACGGACCGTCTACATGTAACTGCCGCGAAGACTGACCATAAGACTCCTCGACTCTGCCTCATATGTATTAGGCGATGTCCTATTATCCTCCGGCCACGAAGGGTGACTACCGCCGTATATGATATACCCCTGATAAAAAATATTTTGGCAAGACGACATATAATATTTAAAAAATAACTAACGCGTTGTTGTACTATATAAACATACTAAATAACCTGGTCAGGATTTGGTAAGTCGTAGTGCTCGATATTTCCATACCCCGGCTCATGGTTCAAGTCGGGAAGTTCATTCAACTCTGGCAAGCCCAACTGCTCCGGCTGATCGTTGTATGTGTAGCCCGACTGCTCTTCGTTCCCGTCACCAAACAAAATATCATATAAATCCATTATAGTTTAACAAACACAAAACACAAATACTTTCTATATCTAATCAACAAAAAATATTGTCTACAATATTTTGATGATATATGAGAAATGAGCATAACATGATATATGTAGAGAAAGGGAGGCAGATGTGCCAAAATTAAATTATTGACTTGATCAGCGGCGAATCGATCGATCCTCGGCGTATTAGGTATGGTTTATGACGGATTTGATCTGCCGATGTTGACGTGTACTCGATAAGCGGCGGATCGACCACTAAGCCGCGTATTTGGTACAAACATAATAAGACAAAAGCAGTTGACATAATAAGACAAAAGAGGGTGATCCTCGACGGATCGGGCGATAAGCCGCGTAGTGGGTGGGTGTTTTCATTTTGGGTGGTTTCTTAACATCACCCAAAAAAAATATAACTATGGAGTTTACTTTTGAGAATTAGTTGAAACTGTTAGTTACTCTATTTTTTTTTAATTTATATTATGTCTACATTTAGAGCTCTTAACACAAAAACACATTTAAAAAATAAAAAAAAACAAAAAACAAAGGGGTTAAATGGGCCAACCCACAAATCCATTGTGGTGACTCGAATCCGACCGGTTTAAATCAGTTGTTTCACCTGCTATCGAGATGCTCTACTGTTTTGACCTTCTCTTCTCAAGTTAATGTCTTAATTAAAATCCTCGGTTGCCCTTCCGATTAAAACCTGAATTACATGTATTCATATGAAACATAAATCACAACATGCATTCACTAAAGGGGTCTGCTAATATTAGGGGTACTTACTGGGCCAATTATCAGGTGTTTAAATCGGTATAAAGGTATTTACTTTATTACTAAATAGCATTCTAGTGGTTCAAAATTTAAAAACAATCAAAAAGGAAAAACTTTTAGACAGTAACCTTACTTTTTTTTATGAACAACTATTGTTAAAGACTTTAAGTTCGATAAAAGAAATGTCAAATGTCCGATACAAAGTTACAAAAATGTTTGAGACAAAAAGATTGAGTTTTCTGGAGATAAAAAATGTGACTTTTCTAACCAAAAGCATTTTCAGGTGACCTGCAACTAACGATGTTAGGATTCTGTTAGTCGCGGACATTTGGAACCAAATACGTTAAAAGTTGGGACCATCAGGAGCTAATTCGTTAGTTGGGACCGACAACGACCAAAAGAAGATAGTTGAGACTAATAAAAATCAATATATTTATAAAGAATGAAACATTAAGTATTGTACTGGTTATATACATAGATATTCTAGTAAAAAGGAACATTTTATGTTTTCATTATTAACTTTTTGATTTATTTTAACGGTCAACCAAACTTTATTATATAAATATAAGTATAGCTACAAACAAGATACTAACAACGACCACATAAAACCGCGAAGCCGCCAATAGTATAACAATACAGCCTAGAACAAGCAAGACAAAACCTTAAAGCCCACAAATATTAAGGGAGATAAAACCGTAAACCACATAAAACTCATTTTTTATATTATTCGTTTATAATATTTACATATATTTTGAATTTTAATTTTATTTATTGTAAGAAAGTTAATATATACTTATAATTTAATAATAATTAAAAGGTTTCATAAATAAATAAGATGTTATCACCAGGTTAAAAGCCACATAGGTTTGGTAAAACCTATGACCCGCTTTTTTTTACTATAAAATTGTTTATTAATATAAATAATATCTTTCTTTTTTTAAATCGTATATTAATTTTTATTATATCACTATTTTATAGGATTTTCATATCAAATATTAAGTGATATTAACTTTTAATTGAATTAGATGTTATAACCCATTTGATAACTATCTGGGTTTGATGAGACCCATACCTATAAATTCGGGTCAAATGCATGTGAAGTCACCATTCACAAATAATGCAATCTAGTGGCTTGAGATAATGTATGGAGCAATCAGAGAGCTTTTAAATATTTCGTTTATATATATTTTAGATTATGGTTTTCAACATACAGTAAATAAATTGTGCTACCCCTAAAATTATTTTTAAACCCGCAACTGACTCGGGTAACCGAATGGTAAAAGGCTTTCCTATACACTCGCGATCTAGATAACGCTTGGTGAGTTGATGTGTTGCCCTAAGCCTACAATCTCTTGTGAAAACCTGCCACGACCTGAAGGCCCTACCGTAAGCACTTTGTAACTAATTAAAAAAATTTTTTCTAAAGAATGCTTATTTAAAGTTAGTTGATTTGAAAGAAAAGCTGATAACCTAGCTAGCTAGGGATATAATAAATATAGGGATGTGTTATTCATTCACCCTTTATAAGGTGTATATAGGGTTTAATTTTAAATGTGTGTTAAAAGGGTGTGTGAATAACCAAAAAGATGTATGAATAACCATTGCGTAAATATATAACAACACCACACATGTTTGACAGAATCAACGTACTACATGTTCTCCCATCATACAAAAACCCTAGAAAGTCAGTCATACTTGTTCCACGATCAAAATGTCAGACAACATACCTTACGACATCCAAACTGATATCATCAAAAGGCTTCCTATCGAATCCGTGATCAAATTCCGATCGATCTCCAAAGCATGGAAGTGTATCATCGACGGCTCAGATTTTATTGCTTGTTACAGAGGCCACCAGCAACATCTCCGTCTAAAGTTTTACCATCTTACACAAAAACCGAACTATGTTTCAGTTGTTGACGATGATACTTTCCCTCTACATAAAGTTTCTTTGAGTGTTCCCCAAATGGTTAAGATGCTTAATAGTAGGTTTTTCATAGTCGGCAGCTCCCGTGGCTTGTGTTGCCTGTATAGTAGCTACTTACGCGACCTTGGTTATACACGAAGAGGGACGGCTATTCTTTGGAATGTGTCTATAAGAAAAGCGGTTGCCGTTGTCGAGCCTAATAGGCCTGATATTGTATATGGAATGTATGAAACTTGTCTAGGTTTTGGGGTATGCTGTGAGACTAATGATCCTAAGCTTGTCCAAATTACATGTATTGGTAATAATTGGGAGGATGTAAAAAGTATAAGTTGCATCCCTTGGCAGGTTGAGGTTTTTGCTTTAAGCACAGGGGCTTGGAGAAGTTCATATAGCAATCTCCCTCGTAAATCACTTCGTTTTTTCTGGCAGCCTGTAGTTGTAGATGGGTGTCTTTATTGGTTAGTGGTTGATAGGATTGCTATAGATGATCGATATAGGTATCTTAGTTTGATTATTTCGTTCGATTTGACAAGTGAAGAATTTAGAGAAATAAACCTACCAGATAGTTTAGCAAAAACGCCTCCTTGTAGCTTGTTAATATTTAAGCTAAAGGAGTCTCTTGTTGTTGTCGAAAGGGAATATATGTCTTTTTCTGTCTCATGCATGATGGAGGATGGTGTTTCAAAATCGTTTACAAAGCTATTCACTGTTAACATAGGATATCCAACTGTAAGTGGATTTACGAAGAGTGGAGATCCTATTGTATATAGATTATGTTTTGATACAAGTCGTCGTTACTTATATGCTGTGTATGATCCCAACTCAAAACAGATTAAGAATATTGAGATTTCTGACGCTGGTTATAAATTTTTTGTGTGTCCCTACATGGAAACATTACTTCTCGTTGATCAACCAGATTCTATTATATACGACGAAGGTAAACGCTACATTGAAAATTTTAAAGTGGAGAGCTAAGTACACAAGGCTGAAAAATACAAGGTATAAATATTTTGTTGTTTCTTTTTGTTTACTATACTTTGTTATGGCCATTTGGAAGTGAAAGTGACTTTCTTGATGATTTTAATTATTATTCCTAATAGATTTAGCTAGGAAGCAATGGCAAACATTAAATATATAGCTACTAATTAAAGTTGAAGTAACCTTTACATCCAAGAATTTGAGCTACACTAAATCTGTATAACGTAGATTTATTAATTATTGATCTTGGTTTTGAAAAGCATGCTTGGTATAACATATATTACTCGAGGCAATATGAAATATGAACTCTGTGTCAATACTAGGTATATATGTAGGAAACATATATGTACAAACCAACTATGATTGATTTGCTTGATAAAAAGGTTGATATGTAAACATATATCTTTGGTTGTACATGAAGCTTATTTGATTGTACATAGAGTAAGGTTTCGGCTTTCTCCTCGTGCCTCGGTTTTGGGGACCTAAACACCCCGAAGCTTCTCACTCTTAATATATAAGAGCATTCTCAGACAACTTTTCTATCTCTATCTCTATATTTAACTAAAAACACTACATTTTTCTATCATATACAATTAAAAAATACTTTTTATATCAGGATCATAATTTTTTTCTCTAGAATACTCACAACTGCTTTCAAATATATTTAAATAAAGGATGAATAGAATTCCTCCAAATTTACTTTTCTAAAATTTTCTTTCTCCACTCACAACCATTTACAACTCTATAAAAAAATTTAAAGATTCCTCTCACGTAATTATAGAGGAGCTGTTGAGAATGCTCTAAGTAAAGGTTTTAATTACTTGTCAGTTTCGCATGACCATGATTAATTTATCAACTAACATTTTGGCAAAACAACTACTAGCTTGTATGACCTTCAACCAAAAGGCTATTGGTTCTAGTCTCACAACGAGACATGGTGGAAATATTAGTTGTTCAAGAAAAGCCTTTTGGTAAATAATATTAATTGGTGTCTCACTGCAGGTTTTTCACTGAAGCTTACGACCGTGTTCTTAGGCTGACTCGATCTATTGCAGTTTATAATATGAAGTTTTACCTCTAGACCTGTTCAAATTTCTCGCATCTATTTGTTTTCCAAACTATAATAATATTTGGCATATTTTGTACTTGTTTATTGTATCTACTTTTTTTTTTTAATGTGTAGTGTAGACGGTAATAGGATATCTACTTTTCATACCTATTCTTTCTATAGGGTGTATTTTCTTTGAAAAGTAGGTTAACTTGCTTCTTTGTAAACATTTATAGCAATATAAGTGAAGTACACAATTTTCACCTATTTTATGTCTTTACATGACAAACTTTGTATGATGTTACTATATAAAAGGTATATTAGCATTTTCATGACCCTTTGTTTGATGGTAAACCCTTATAAAAGTCAAATATTTAATACATGTGTCTTGTTAATTCAAATTAGTAAATCTTGACAAGATCAAAATCGTTAAATAGTTGATCAACGTGTCTTGTAAATTCAAATAAGTGAATCTCAAAAAGTTCAAAATAGAGTTTACAACATATAACTAATAACTATAGTAAAAAGTTGTGAACAGGTAATATTTAATCATCATACCGATTAAAAAACAACTCGATCTAATACCAAAGCGCATTTGGCCAATGGTATCCAAGTGTAACATGCACTCTCTTCCTATGGAGGATGAGGGTTCAAATTCTATGTTAAGCATGTTAGGTGGATTTATTATAGATTACATGTTAAGAAAAAGTTGATATTTTCATGGATGAAAAGTTTATGGAAACGTTAGCTAACCCTTTCCTATTAATCTTTATCATTGGTTTAAAGATGAGAGTTAGCCTGATTGAAGTGTGTTACAAGAAATTGTTAATAAGTTGAGTCATATAACTGATTGAAGTGCGTTATAAAAAACTGTTAACATGTTGAGTAAAATAAAAGCTTCTATAATTTACTAGTAGAACTTGTCCCCTCTCCATATCAAATTGCATATACTTTTACAAAAGGTCTCCCACGTATTCTGTTTGAAGACTTTTGCTCTAGTCTCGACATCCGCTCTCCTCCCGCTTCGACACGGAGGTGTAATAGTCCTAATAGACATATATGTAAAATTTCTTTATTTCCGTGGTGTATATGCAAAATATATTATTGAGATCTTTATCTTAATATAAAAATTGTAAATGTAATATATAGGGATGTTAAGGAGGGGGTGAATCATGCGAGAAGTGATATTACAGCGAGAAGTGAATCTCATCCATTGATTACAAACATCAATGCTTGATAAGAAAGGATGACATTTTTGTAAATATCTTGATAATGTAATATGATGATTGTTGTTAAAAAGGGCAAAATCGTCACAATGTGTATGATTAAAATCTGCAACGTCAGTAATCCCTTGTTTCACTTCCAAACGTTCGTCAAATTCATAGCGCGAAATCTGTCCACGAAATTGCAAATGATACAAGGAATTGGATACCTTAGCTACACTAATTTTGTTTGAAAGCGTATAGGAGTCGACCATCAGAGCTAGATATTAGGTTCTTCTCAACAAGAATCGGAGATTTTTGTAAACCTATTTGGTGACGTACAATTAAAGTAAAATATAGGCTAAAAAACATCAAAAATATGGCTTTTATTATGTGTTTTTGTTACCAAAGGTGCGTATTTCAACAAAAAAAGGTTTTTAAAATTTTTTGTTTTTGTTTTTGTTTTTGTTTTTTTCAACTGAGTTGCAATAATAAAATATTGTCATACCCAACACTTGGTAAATCGAATTTTACAAAGCTTGAATACATTAAACTGTGTTATAATTTTTTGTTAGTAATATGCCTGGAACCAGTTTGATTATTTAAGAACATCAATCGCATCAAATGATTCATTCATAGCAAATTAAAAATCAAAGGTGGAAGGATTTCTTCATAGCAAATTAAAAATCAAAGGTGGAAGGATTTCTTCACAGAGCTGGTTTTGTTCTAGGGTATGAAGCATATGTAAAATGTGTAGGTAATTTTTAATATGTGTAGGGCTCTTTAAGTTTATGTGTAAGTTCATGTCTGATTATGTGTAGGTAATTTGTAATATATGTAGGGCTCTATAAGTCTGTGTAGGGCTCTGAAAGTTCATGTCTGACTATGGGCTAGTAATTTGTAATCTGTGTAGGGCTCCGTGAGTTAATGTGTAAGTTCATGTCTGACTATATGCAGATAATTTGTAATATGTGTAGGGCTCTGTGAGTTTATGTATAAGTTCATGTGTGATTATGTGTAGGTAATTTGTAATATGTGTAGGGCTTTGTAAGTTCATGTGTAAATCGGCTCATCATTTTTTGTTAGTATGTTTTGATTTTAAAAATTAGTCGATAGTGGTCATTTTGATGCCGAGAAGAAAAGAAGGCCGAAAGAAGAGAAGTGCAAACACCCATAGATCTCATATTTTGGGGCGGTCTTGAATCTAAAGAATATCTCATTATTATTGTGGATGTACTTTGTTAGCGGTTTACCGTGTTTATTGTGTATGTACTTTGTTTCCGTGTAGATTCACATACTTTTATGTATATGCTGATATATTATTAAAGGGTCTTAAAGGGTTTATACGATGTATCTTGAGAGCTTTATTATACAATATGTGTACTGTGTAGGTTTATGGGTTTGTTTGTGGAACATTTGTATGTTGGGTTTAGGGGTGTTGTATGTAGGTTTTAATGTATGGCATAATGTCTTTGTGTATGATGTAAAGTTATATATTTAGTTTATGATGGTAAATTTGTTGTTAATGTGTTTTTTTTATTATGTATGAGGTCATGTTATTTTTATAAAATTCGTA
Source organism: Bidens hawaiensis (assembly GCF_021521415.1). Lineage (NCBI taxonomy): Eukaryota > Viridiplantae > Streptophyta > Magnoliopsida > Asterales > Asteraceae > Bidens > Bidens hawaiensis. The sequence continues at coordinate 1,268,662 of NW_027491271.1, forward strand.
ATAGTTATATTGGAATTTATGGCTTGTCATATATTAATATGACAAACCAAACATCATACACCGACATAATAAACATATAATCATTAAAGTTTATATGTTTATTATGTCAGGTGTATGATGTTTGGTTATGTGGAATATATGCTCTTTATAAATTTGGCGTTTAACGATTTCACAATCCCAAAATCGAGGGTTTGGTTTGGTGAAAAACAATATCAAGCGTATTATAAATAACGATGTGACTAAAATCACATAGCCAGCTGTATATGAAGGTGTTGCGATGTTGCTTAGATTACAAATTTTAATGTAAAATGTTTGTAAACAATGTAGGTATTAGTGTTGATTATAATTACACAAGTTATTTTTTAATTTGGTTAGTGCAAAGTTGATTAATGCATAAGTTTAATAGAGATTGCACTCTGAAATGCACACTGTGTTGGAATGGTCATGTTGTATGTATGATTAAAAGACAAAAATATAAGATTTGAGTAAGTTTAATTAAGGAAAATAGCATTACTTTGTGTAAGTTATATGTGCAACAAATTAGCTTATTAATATTACAAACTAGGTTTATAACCCGCCGCTTTGCGGCGGTGTTGATGTATGCAAGTGGGTGTGGTGTGGAGGTAGAGCTGCGGATAGTACATGGAGATCGTCATAGGCCCGATATATTTTTTTTCAATGGTTTACATAGCAAACTATTTCATATTCTAATATTCCATGTTTGTACCCCCATGCTACTTGCAAAAGGCCCAGTTGGGTTTACATAGCAACCTTTTTCATATCCTAGTACCATGTTTGTTTACAAAAGAAATGATAAACTACTGGGTGGTACCCCCATGTTACTTACAAAAGACCCAATAGTGTTTACATAGCAAACTACGTCATATCCTAGTACTACTGGGTGGTTTTAATCAAAAAAATTTGGCCTTGTGTTGCCAATGTCGTGTGCTTGTTTTCTTCAATGCATTTTTGGCTTCTTTTCTCCTGGATCTGTAATCAATGTTTAGTTGGCATTAGTATGTTGATTTGTCATAGTAACTGGATCTGTGTTAATACCTGTTGTTTGTTGTGTTGGTCTTTTGGTTTTTGGGGCTGGTGTTGGGGCGGTAGATTTTTTATGGCTGATGAAGTTGATTGTCCTATGTGTGGAGGTATTTTTGAAATCCTGGTGATGATAACCGACCTGTGTCCCCTCACTGTGAGGGTATAGTTCATGGTCATTCCTATCAATGTGGAGATAGTTGGTGGTAGTGTTTTTGAGTCGTAGTATCCCATATCTTCTACCATCACCTGGCAATCTGTTTTGAGGTAATCCAACATTGTTTCATTGTATATTACAGCATCAGTTGTGTCAGTGTCATCAATTAGTATGTTGTTGGGGTATTTTATTTCTTTAGGATAATTGGTTATTATACTTACTCGAAGTGTGGAGTGAGAATCTTGTGGTTCCTGCATGCGAATGTTGGTTTCCCGTTATGTTGTATCAGCAGTGTTTTTTTGCATTCAGAACACCGTGCGAAATACCAGTTTCGGTTGGTCTCAACTTCAAAGATTCTTGCGTTGCAGCTGTATTTAGTTATTTGATGCTGCATAAGTGTTAGATGTTGTTATGACATATAAAGTTGTTAAAGAAGAAAGTCGTTTTGAGATATATTTATTTGCAAATTTCATACGAACCTTGTGAGCTTTATTGTGTTTTCGTTATGTAATTTGTTACCGCGCTGTATTGAATAATCCAATTAAATCCAACAACAGTACACATGTGATTCTTAGGTATATTAATTTTGATATTATGGTTGGTATAGGGAGAGCTAACGTTAACCTAAATTCATTTCCAAAATTTAATAACATTATTATATTTATTGATGGAAATCAGAGGCCGAGTATTGATTAATTTCATGTAAATTACATAGAAAATCATGTGTACTATCCATCTCTTTTAGCAAATTTTATTGTGTTTTCGTTATGTGATATCTTACCGGGCTGTATTGAGGTGGTTTCTGTAGCAGCTGACGGATTGTTATAGGTGTTGTGTGTTCGTTGTCTTGTCGATCCAGTGGTAGCTCTAACAATCTGTTTTTTTTTATCAACTTCGTGTAAGTTTTGAACGTTTTATGGTTGTGAAGGATTTATTTGTTAGTTACTTGTCAATATGTTCCTGGAAGTAGTTTTGCGGTTGGGTTGACAATGGTTTCTGTGATATGGGTTGACTCGAGTTGTAGCGTACCTGTTTCAATAGATGAATGATGTTTAATTCTCCGTATGTATCAGTGTTACATTTAGTGTTTTTAATTTTATTATATACCTTCATAATCTGTGACTCTTGCTGATGTGATTGCGATTATGTCCCCGAAGGTAGTTGTTTGGTCAACCAAGTCTGTCTTTTCTGGCCAAAGGGTTATGAGAACATTCTTGTTGCTGTTTCACATGAGAATCAAGTGAGTTACATGTGTTGTTGCTGCTGTATATAATGGTTTGAAAGAGTGTTGGGGTTTACCTTGTGCCTTGTATGTTTATCTTTCTGACGACTGCTTTGTTATTCTTTATGTTTACTTCTGCCAGTTTGTTAGTGATTACACGTCCAATGTAATCTGGAAGTTTCCGTTAAAAGTGGTAATTAAGTACTGTATTTTTTTGAATTTATTTGTATCATGTGTATGTTACCTGTGAGTATCTCCCATGACCCAACACGTTGCTTTAGGACGTGATGGTTTACGAAATCGAAGTAACATTTCGGTATATTGTCATCAGATGTAAGTTCGAATTCAGCCTTGAGTCCAATTTGTATAGAAGCAGTGTGTGAAGTGACTGACTGTAGGTTCCCAGCCGGATCTACACGGAATATCTCATTCTACGTAGGTGCGGAATCCCTACGTAAGACGATACGAGCGTAGAATCGATATACGTTAAACACAAGCAAACACACGTTACAATAAACAAAGAACACGTTGTATTGCAACTAATAACACGTGATATATCAATCACCGATTACACGAACTGAACAACAACTCTATCAAACAAGCCGTAACCTCAACCTATAAACATTCGACAACTTCGCCTAACATGTTTAGGCGAAGTTGTCACTAACTTCGCTTGTTCAACAAGTTCGCCCATATCAGGCGAACTTGTGAGACAACTTCGCTTAATTCTAAATACAAAACATACTAACTCGATTACAGACACTAGATACTGAACTACTGACATCATGTACCAACAGACTCCCCCTTGGCAGTAGCTTCATATCTCTATCTTCAAACACGTGTCTCGTAATCCCAAAAATTTTGTATCTTCCATCTTCAAGCATGAACGCCTTCTCGTACACAAACTGAAACTACTCTTTGATATTTCTTTGCTTCTTCTTTCCAAGCAGGAATGTAAAATATCTTTTTCTCGTTTAGCACCTGCAGATCAGCTTGAGACAAATTCACTAAATGCATAGGATCATATACTCTCATCAGCTCTTGTTCATCTTCATCTTCCATTACTGCTTCAGCTGTTTCACAATCAACGTACCACCATTTCAGATCTTTGAGCACATCCTTGGGCATTTGTTTCATCGGCACTTCTTTTAGACACCGGATCGGCTTATACTTCATTATCATCCAAGGCTTGCCATCTGCTCTCATTCCTCTGTCTTTGTCTTCAACGAGCTTTCCTTTCTGTGGTTTCAACAGCTCGAACTTTTTCTCCTTTATGCTTTCCTTCCAGACTATCTTTCCAATGATCCTAGCCATGTTATCATCACTCCTGTTTATCAACCCCAACCTGGCTAAGTCCTTCACTTCACACTCAGGCAACGTATTCAACGATCTCAACATCCTCTTGAAATACTGAACCCCATCATACTGTTTAATCACAAAAAGCCTTAACTGCTCATCATATAACTAGCATATAATCCCCTTTTTCGATTCAGCATAACCCCTGATGTTGTAACTTTTCTTGAACATAGTAGGGACCGCCGGTTTCTTAGTCTTTACGAACCATTGAGCGTAGCCTTCTTTCCATCTTGGCTGCTCCTCCCATTCTGTCTCATCACATCCCGTATCTTGACCCAAATCTGACTTTTCAACCGTTGGAATTTCATGTTCAACGTTGTCCTCCACAATCTCTCCTTCTTCAACTTCACTATCAATCACGATCTCAGCCCCATTCTTCTATATCTCCTCCAACGGTAACACATCCTCATCACCTATAACATCATCTAACACCTCCTCAGCATCCACAACCACCACATCATCGCCCCCTGAACCGCCAGCTGCACTCGTTGACTCCCCCTGAGATGTGGAAGTCCCAAGAGCTTGTTCAGTTCTTGGCAACTCTCCACCTGCACCTTTCGATGCATTGGGATCATCGTCTCGATCGTTGCTCTTTTTTGTCCTCAGCTCGTCACCCTTACAGCTCGTCTCCCCCTGAGATGCCAAGAATTGTTTCAATGCATCAATTATTTTACCATGCTCGATCAGGAGGGACGACTTAATCTGATTCTCCACAACGAGGCGCTGAATAGCATGAGTCTGGATAAGATTTACCCTTGATTGTTCTGCCACGACCCTTTCCAGCGCTGCTATTCTTTCCGAGTCGGATAAGGTTGCATCGAAATCAAACCTCAGATGTGATATGTCTTGAGCGTACGGAGGAGGGATTCCCAATGTAACCAGCACCTCAGAAACAGGTGGAAACATAACCGCAGGAGGTATCGTAACCGACAACTCTGCAGTAGCAACAACTGTCGACTCAACAAACCTTGCTACGACCTCCGTTGGAGTAAGAGTTGGAGGTGGCAAGGACACAATCTCCGGAGCCGAGAGCTGGAAGTAGTGGGTGGGATGCCGAAGGAAGATGAGGTAGTCACCACGGGAACATCCGTGGCGATTGGCCCTGTAACTGGCAATGGTGTAGAGACTATAGTCATACCAGACAGTGCTGGTGGAGTGAAACGAACCACCATTGAGCTCTCACCAGCTCCCGAACCTGCACCTGCCCTTTCTCTTCTCGATCTACGGACCAACTGATGTAAATCTTCCTCAAAGTCCGAATCACTGTCATCATTGTCTCTCTTCCTCTTCCCATGAATCCTTTCTTGTGTAACTAAAATCCGTCTAGCTTCAGCCACATCATCATCTGAGGAATCAGAATCAGCCTCCGTCGTAGCTGCCATAGCAACATCCACACTAGTAACCCGTGCAACCGAGACTTGCACCTCTTCCTCAGGATCAACACGTTCCATATCGAAGAAACCTTGACCGCCAAAAGCAGCTTCAAGGTCTACATTTTCCTCCGGTGCCACAACAGGAGCAGCAGGTAAAGCTTGTTGTACCTCAGGTGGTGGTTGAGGTGCTCAAGCCTGTTGTGGTGCCGGATCCCGAAACTCGTCCCCACGAGCTGCAACATACTCTGGATTGATCAAATACCCAAATAATGGAGTATGTCGAGGACGGAGCTCAGGTTTACTTCTTGCACTTGATGATCTGCACTGGGCGAAGATTCTCTTGCTTACACTCTCCACATATCTAATTGGGCGGCGCTGAGGTAACGTGGGAGCAACGTGATTCAAGATCATTTGAAGGAATCTTGGATACATCAGAAATCTCTCACGCGCCACCGCTCGTCTTTGACGGTCTATCTCGTAGAATACCATCTGACTAAAGCTATAACGCTTATTGTAAGTCAGTGATGTCATTGCCGACTGCATGGTCGCACCCATTCCATCTGTACCAGCCTTTCTCCCTGACATACACACGATCATCACGTGCATAAGAAATCGCCATTGGTCTAACAAGAATCCCTTTCGTCTTTGAGTATCCCCCAATGGACCAGAATATCCCATTCTCAGAAAAGCACCATCTCTGAATGGAGCCACGAAGTCTGTAGGATCGTCTCTCGTTTCATCCCCAAACTGCAAAGCCACCCTGATCTGCTCAGATGAGAACTGCACTATCTGATTGTTAACCGTTGCACGCATAACCGGGGGCTCGACTCGACAATCATACTCCACTGTCTGCCAGAAATCTTCTATGTTTGGCAAAGATATAAGCAGTGTTGTGGTAATAGCGTGGAAGATACGCGAGCGGATAAGAAACGTGATGATCTCGCGGAAATCATCAACACCGCTCGCATCCGGGTCCAAAGTTATGTACATGTTATGCCCCGGGAAAAACTGCCGATTGTTATCTCCTCCTTCGTCACCACCTGCACCACCTGCTCCAGCTACAGCTGCCATTTCTGCAACAAAAACAGTCTAAGTTAGAGAATCGTCGAGTCAAATCACAAGTTCGCCTGTTACCATGAGCGAAGTTATGATTTATTCTGTATAGGCGAAGTTAGGGGTCGGGCGAAGTTGGTAATAACTTCGCCTTAACTTGAACTTCGCCTGATAAATGTTAAATAAAAAGGGCCAGGCGAAGTTAATGATAACTTCGCGTAACCACAACTTCGCCTCATATACTGTTAAATAATTAAATATCAGGCGAAGTTAAACCTTAGGCGAAGTTAAGGATAACTTCGCCTAAACTGTAACTTCCCCTGAATATGAATCGGCAACAGTTTAGACGTTCAAAGAAGTGATTTTGGTCAATTTGGAGATTGCGGACTCAACCAAACATGTTTTGACGGAGATCAACACGATCAAGTTGAATACGACTACGTTAAAACAAGTTTGAAAAGCGGGTGTTGGATGTTTGAAAGAACGGGGTCACGAATCGGGTCGAAACGACCTTGATAACGTCAATGACATAGATTATAAGATACAACAACCCAACACACCTTTAACACGAGTTGAAACGGATTAGAATTAAGGTTTGATTGAGTAGATAAGTTCGCCGAAGATGATGGGTGAATAAGTTCGCTTGAATATGAACAGGTGTTTGACCAAAATGCTCTTTATATATGTCTGACATTATACAGGCGAAGTTAGGGTTAACTTCGCTTACCCCATAACTTCGCCTGTTTAAACAACTTCGCCTCTTTCCTCAACTTCGCTCAATATGAAACTTTACCAAACAGACCCTTATAAATTGAGCATAATGCCATTAACTTTTAAAACTTCCTTTAAAGAGTTAACTGATCCGATCAAGAAGCAAGTAACCAGGTATAAAATCATAAAACGACATAAGTAGAATAAATTTTTAGAAATAAAGTACACGGGATCAAATTTCAGTCTAGTCGGGGACCAACATGTTTTAGAAAAGATCCGAACAGGAATCATACTAATTAAGTGACTGTCACATAGATCCATGTTCAGCTGTATTATGACATAAAGAAACAGGTTGTAAACAGGTAAATAACTTAAAATGGTTTTCATCGTTTCTGTGATACGGGTTAGGTTCAATTAAGCTCAAAACTTAAATTGGCAACACATCAGAGATTATGATGTCTCCTATCTATTCTCAAAGCGTATTTGGCTTTCCCCAAGTCACCCCGAGTTGACCTCGACCCGTAGTGTCTGATTAAATTGTAAGTACACGCCGATCTGTAGAGTCTTCTTCCCGTTCTCTTTCTTGCATCTTGATTGAGAAGTATTAACATTATAAGCTCTAGAATGTCTTAGTAACACATAATAATAAATTTTTTTTAAATAATAAGATTTACACAGCTTCAAGTAAACTACTGCAAGTCCCGAATCTGGATCACTGCAGTTTCTTGACACACCATCTTCTCGGGAATCAGAACACTCACGGGCTCGTGTATGACTGGGTAATCGCTTTTCTGCCTATCATTCGGAAAGATATATATGGAGACATGCACAACTCTTAAGGAGTTTCCACGTAAAATCGAGGAGATTTAGTTAGTATCACTTCTACTTTTACGCGCCATAAAAAGCTACCATGACATACAATGACTGTTCTAAAGTCTTTTAGGCCTAATAACTTCACTAGTTAAGCACACAGAATCAGTTTGTTCATCACTTTCCAAGGTTGGATCAATTTTCTTTTAAACATTGTATAGATACTTCTTATGAAGCAGTGGACTTGAAAAATTATTTCATCTCCCTTAAAAAAAATTTTAACTTCTATCGCCCCGATCAAGTCGAAGTCTTCAGGTAAACGGCTATCCTGAAGATCCAATGGATCAGCTGGACCGACCACATACGAGTATGTGTCCTTCTAACTAATTATAAACGACTAATTTTCAGCGAAAGAATAAAAACACATCATAAACCGCCCCGGTCACGTTCAGTCATCTGGTTAATGGCTATCCTCATACTCTACAGGTAGAAATGAGGACCAAACATATCCGAAGATATGTCCTTCAAACTGAAGCAACTGACATAATTCTAAGCGATAGTGACTTTTTTTTTGTTTACAATAAAAAAAAACGAAAAACACGGTTACTCGGGATTGATCATCCCATTTAGCTCAACAAGGTTTTGAAAACGAGTTTTGTTAAACGCTTTAGTAAACAAATTAGCGAAATTATCTAACGAATCAACCTTTTCGAGCACAATCAATTTCTTCTCAGCACAATCCCGTATAAAATGATGACGGATGTCAATGTGTTTAGTTTTGCTATGCTTTGCGGGATTGTTAGTTACTGAGATAGCAGCAGTGTTATCTATGCAAATAGGAGTATGAGTGAAATTCAGACCGTAATCGCGTAATTGCTGTTGAATCCAAAGAACCTGGGAGCAGCAGTTCGATGCTGCCATGTATTCTGCTTCACAGGTAGAAATGGCGACTGAGGTCTGCTTCTTGCACTGCCAGGACACTAATCTGCCTCCAAGAAACTAACATCCACCTGTTGTTGACTTCCGATTCTGATTGCATCCTCCATAATCAGAATCCGTGTAGGCGACTAACTCCAAGTCTCCCCCTTTCGTGTACCACAACCCTAGCTTAGGCTTGCCTTTGATATAACGCAATATCCTCTTCACACCTTTCATGTGAGATTCCTTTGGGTTTGCCTGAAACCGAGCACAAAGACAAACTGCAAACATAATATCAGGTCTAGATGCAGTTAAGTACATTAAAGAACCTATTATTGCACTATATTGGGTGGGGTCCACGTCTGCATCACTGTCTGAATCAGCACCCAATTTATGGTTGACACAAACTGGAGTATCAAATGGAGTGCTGTCCTCCATCTTGAAGCGTTTGAGAACGTCTTGGACATATTTAGTCTGATGAATGAACATCCCATCTTTCTTCTGATCAACCTGCAATCCTAAAAAGAAAGTTAGTTCACCCATAGCACTCATTTCAAACCTCTTTTTCATGATGGTTTCAAACTCCAGACACATGGCGACTTTTGATGCAGCAAAGATGATGTCGTCCACGTAGACTTGAACCAGAAGAAAGTCCCTTCCTTTTCTCTTAACGAACAGTGTGCTATCGATCTTTCCCCTTTCAAATTCATTCTCAAGCAAGTAATCGAATAGAGTTGCGTACCAGGCACGAGGGGCCTGATGTAGCCCATATAGCGCTTTACTTAGCTTGTACACGTGATCAGGAAAGTCTGGGTCAGGAAAACCCGGAGGTTGCTCAACGTACACAACCTCATCGACTTTACCGTTAAGAAACGCACTTTTCACATCTAACTAGAACACCTTCATCTCCTTGTGTGCAGCAAATGCCAAAAACAATCGAATCGCTTCCAATCTCGCCACAGGAGCAAACACTTCATTGTAGTCGATCCCTTCTTGCTGATTAAAACCTTTTACAACCAGCCTTGCCTTGTTCCTTATGATTAGTCCTTTCTCATCTCTCTTACATTTGAAAACCCATTTGGTGCCAATCGCATGTACATTCTTCGGTTTTGCAACCAAATTCCATACCTCCATCTTCTTGAACTGGGCTAACTCTTCTTGCATGGCTTCGACCCACGAGCTGTCCTTGAGAGCCATTTGATAGTTCTTTGGTTCAATCTGGCTGATGAAGCAGGTGTACAAGCATTCGTTAATTATGCCTGTATCTTTAATGCTTGTGTAAACACAAGTGTGCTCATTCAAGCTTTTTCTTGTTTGTACACCGTCGAACAGATCACCTATCACGTTCTCCAAAGGGTGATTTTTGTGAACACTCGTAGTCGGAACCGAACTGATTTGCAGATTGTCTTCCAGGTTCTAAGATAGTTCATCAATGGGTGATTGTTGTTGAGAATGAAAAGGATTGAAGAATTCCTCTTCTGTAGAAGTAGCAGGGGTATCGACAGCATTTGACGAGGAAGGTTGACATTCATCGTACTGCGGTCGTTGCACAAAATTTTCTTCCTCATCATAAAGCATCTTCGTAGCTCTCCTCTCATCAACTTCTGCACAATCCAAGTAAGGCAAAATAAAAGATTTAAAAAGCCTATCATAGTCGAAAGCCCCAGCGGGTCCCGTGCTTGGTTTTGGTGATTTGTAACTTGTGATGTCAGTGTTACACACCACCTCAACCTTGCTGGTCGATAGATTAAAGACTCGTCTGTTGGGTGTCCCAACAACATATCCGACTAAAATACCTTCATCGGCTATCTCACCAAATTTTGAGTTCGTCTTTAATATCGAACACAGGGACCCGAATGGTTCGAGACCACTCAAGTTAGGCTTTCTACCATGCATAAGTTCATAACATGTTTTATTCAATCTTTTAACAGTTAAAACTCTATTAAGGATATAACAGGCTGTTGCGACAGCTTCAGCCCAGAACACCACAGGAAGTTTAGAATCAGCCAGCATGGTTCTGGCTCCTTCAATTAGCGTTCTGTTCTTCCTCTCACCCACCCCATTTTGTTGCGGAGTATACGGAGCGCTGTACTGGTGGTCTATCCCTTTCTGTAAGCAGAATATCTCCATCTGATAGTTTTTGAACTCTGTCCCATTGTCAGTCCTGATGTATTTAACCTTTTCCCCATAATATTCTCAACCTTGGTAATCAAATTCATTACCAACTGAACCGTTTTATCCTTTGTCTTCAGGAAATATACCCAAGAATATCGAGAGAAATCATCAATTATCACCAAGCAGTATGATGTTCCACTTAGGCTTTTTACATTCACGGGACCGAAGAGATCCATGTGAAGTAGGTCTAGGGTACTGACTATTGAATTAACCTTCTTGGTGTGATGAGATTTCTTGTGTTGCTTTCCCTTTTTGCACGATAAGCATTGGTCTTCAAAGTTGAAATTTTTCAAGGGAACACCCAGCACCAGCCCATTCTTGACAATGTAGTTCATTTTTCGAAGATGAATATGCCCCATTCTTCGATGCCATAACTCGGACTCCGATTCAGTTGCTTTTGACAGAAGACATGATTCTTCTGTTGCCATATCAGTCGACCTCATGTCCATAACATATGTATTCTTTTCCCTTGGAGCCTTCATTACTATCCAATCCTCTGGTATCTTGAAACCAGGATACAGTACGATCGCTTCATTTTTGGTAAAGTGCACAGTGTAATCTTTGTCACAGATCTGAGACACACTCAGCAGATTATGCTTCAGCTCTTCAACGAAATTCACCTTTTCTAACTTCATTTTACCATTAGTCACCGTTCCAATTCCAGTAATTCTTCCACCGCTCTCTCCAGCAAAACTTACTCTACCTCCCTGAACAGGTTTCCATTCGTGTAACAAATTCTTGTTACCCGTCATGTGCCGGGAACAGTCGCTATATACAAAAACCAAAGATTGTTTGCAGCCCTGTTCAACTGTTCCTGCACGATTAAAGCAAACGATTAAAATCTGGGGACCCAAGACCTATTGGTCTTGGGTCGATTAAATCTGTTAAAAGGCATCCCGTGCTTTGGCTGTCCTAAGTTAGTATTAGAATGATTTCTGTAAGTCCTAAAAGGATACCTTCTAGTAGATTGACTATGAGGCCATCCAAACCTTCGTGAATTAAATGAATTATAACTAATGATTTGGTTGTTAATAGGGAAAAACTGAGATCGACTTCTTTGAAAACCTGGATTAGTCCAATATCTGAACTTTGATGAGTTTTCATTCTTACCATTATAGTAATTACTGTTAGTTCTATTCTCAGTTTTCGAAGGCCTCATACCTTTGAATCTCTGATTCAGAGGGAAATCAGCAATCAGGTGTCCTATTTGATTGCATCTGAAACAGCTCCTGTGTTCAACTTTCGTCTCAACAGTTGTTTTAGATGTTGAGGTTGCATTACTCCCCGTTTGTCTAACATATGGTGGGACATACGGGTTTAGTGGAGAATTCTTTTCAGTTGGTTTATGTTCCTCTCCACGTTTTAGTAACACTGCCTCTTCTTTTGTCTCACTAGACTCGGATGTCTTGTCCGAATTTGATGAGACAGAACTAGGAACAGAAATCTTAACATTCGAAACAGGCTTACTCGTTTCGCTTTTACTAACTTCTGGATCTTTAATCGTAACTTTAACGGGAACTGTCTGACCAATTTCAACATCAACAGATTTCTGATTACCAGGATCATAAGTATAGTTATGATTATAAGGTGGTGGAACTTCAGAATATCCAATTCCTCCCCTTTTAACTGGGGAACGTTGATCACTTACGAGGTGATCAAGTATTGCGGAGGAATTTCTAAATTGCTCAAGCTTTCTGTTTAGTTCCACCACTTTCACCTGGTAATCAGCTATCTGTTTATCCCTTTCAGCAATTAGTTTGGTTTTCTCTTCTAACACTTCATAGCTAAGATCAATTACTTGTATTTTTTCAGCTAGACTGGCTTTAAGACTTCTGATATCTTTCTCACTAGCTTTTATTTTTACCGTGTAATTTTTTCTATAGTTTTAGTGTAATAATGATCTTCTTTTAATGTTCTAAATTGAGCATCCAAACTAACAAACTGATCGGTTATTGTTTTCAATTGTTCAGACAGATTTTCACATTTCGTACAAGGGAGTTTAGAACTTACCTCAGAGAGCTGATCTGTCACCTCTGCCATATAAGCTTGATCTTCTCTTGTCTCTCTGTTTTTTTCTTCAGTTTCGATGTTAACCAAGTTGGCCTGTTCGAACACTTCCTCAACTTGCATATTTCAATTGTATTCCCCGTTCTGTCTGGATATCATCGCCCTATTCTCGTTACTTCCCCCATTTGGTTGTGTTGGCCTGTTATGACTACGTTCCACTCGTTCATTTGTGCATTCTTTAGCAAAGTGTCCATTCTGTTGACAGTTATAACACCGAACCTTTGACTTATCAAACCCTGGCCTTTCACCAACGAATTTTCCACCAGTCTTCTTCATAAACCTTTTAACTCTTCTTACTATCATCGACATCTGCCACTGTAGATCCATCTCTTCCAGATCATCAGCATCGATTTGATCATAGTCTTCGTCTAAAGTTGCAGGGTCAACAATTTTACCTTTAATGTAATTTTCGTAAGAAGCAATGAAAGATGCATAGAGAGCAAACTGCTATTCAGCAGATTTAACACTCATGGGCATCTGAGAGTAGTTGTTGTTCGGAACACTTGAAGAAAAACTACCCTTTGTTGTTTGAGGTTTAGAAGTATTTGTTCCACCAGCTACGAAACACACATCACTATCCATGTTGAGAGTTACACGACCATCATGAGTTGAGTTAGCGCTCGAGTCTCCCTTTGAGTAGTAAGCAGATGATTCCGACTTCGAACTTGAACTTGTATTAACTTTCGCACCATACATTCCCGGATCCTGAACCTGATCAGTTGGTGTCTCTTTTCGAACCATGTTAAGTTCAAAAGTTCGTAGTTTGTTGACTGTTGTTTCCAAGTCAATGTTGGCAAACTCTTTATCTTCTCTCATCAAGACAGTGTACATCTCCCATTTCGGTGGGAGAGCATCAAGGAGTTTTTCTACGATCTCCTATTCTTTGTAAACAATGGAATAATTGCTGAGTTCGGTCATCAGGTGATAATATCTTGTGATGATATCATCAAGTGATTCATTCTTCAAGTACTTGAACACCGAGAATTGGGTTTTGAGTAGCTTAATCTTGGATGCACGTATCCCCACATTACCTTCAAATCGGTTTTCAAGCGCTTCCCATAGCTCTCTAGCGGTTTTATATTTCCTGAAGGTGTGAAGAATCTCTTGTGGAAGAGCCTTTGTTATCGCAGCATGAGGTTTGATTTCAGCCTCATACATCTTCTTTTCTTCCTCTTCCATCTTATTGTATTTCTTAATTTGTTCACGACCCTCATACAAAGCCGTTGGTGGAATGTATCCATCTTGAATGCACACCCACATCTTAGCATATTGATATTTAACATACTGCTCAAACCGATCTTTCCAAGCCACGAAATCGGTACCCTTAAGCATTTTCGGTGCCTTAGTAGCTGAACCTGCTTCCACCTCCATTTTCACCAGTTCCGTAATATTTATAGAAGTCATCTTTGGAAGAAATACAAACGAGCACTTAAAGAAACCAAAAATAAAAATTTTATTCTGAACAGTACTGTAGGCGAAGTTAAACTTAACTTCGCTTAAGTCTTAACTTTGCTTGAATTCTTAACTTCGCTCCTTTTTAAATTCGCCTGATTAGGCGAAGTTGTAGATAACTTCGCTTAAGTTAAGCGAACTTGTGAGGTAGGCGAAGTTGTTAATAACTTCGCTTAACCTTATATCTTCGCCTAAACCCTACAAACAGTAGCGGCAACTTCGCCTGATGAACAATTGTTTTTGCAGGTTTGATTTTGACGTTTGTGAGGTATGCGAAGGTGTAATGGGTTGTATTTGATGGTGGGAGGTGAGTAAGACACAAAAACTCGGTATATTAACGTAAACTCGTCCCTCGAATAATCGAACGGAACGATTTCTACACCCGTGTGATAATCCCGAACCACACAATCACGAGCAAATGCTCTGATACCAATTGTAGGTTCCCAGCCGGATCTACACGGAATATCTCGTTCTACGTAGGTGCGGAATCCCTACGTAAGACGATACGAGCGTAGAATCGATATACATTAAACACAAGCAAACACACGTTACAATAAACAAAGAACACGTTGTATTGCAACTAATAACACGTGATATATCAATCACCGATTACACGAACTGAACAACTCTATCAAACAAGCCGTAACCTCAACCTATATAACATTCGACAACTTCGCCTAACATGTTTAGGCGAAGTTGTCACTAACTTCGCTTGTTCAACAAGTTCGCCCATATCAGGCGAACTTGTGAGACAACTTCGCTTAATTCTAAATACAAAACATACTAACTCGATTACAGACACTAGATACTGAACTACTGACATCATGTACCAACACTGACATTGACTTTCTTGACCGGATTGCGACATAGTCGGTGATCTTGTAGCATGATTGAAGCCTAATCAATGATTCAAAGTATGACTTGCTATCTAAGTCTGCGATGGCGTCTATTGCATCACCCTGAAATGTAATGATAAATTTGGTTATTTGGACTTGTGTATAATATGAAATAATGAATTTTTGATGTTGTTTGTTACTTACATTCTCATCAACAAATAGGTAGCACAGCTCTGGACGTTTGCCTTTTGATATCCATTGTTTTAGTACCCGAACGTTGATGATTCCTGGCTTCTGTCCTTCTTTTATGCCACATATATGTATGGGTGTCATATCTGTGTGAATGAGTATGTAAAGTAAGAAAATATATATGTCAGATAATATAGTTGTAGTTTGTATGTTATGTTGTATGTATTTCATCTAGGTAATTAGTATATACTACATTTTTGGTGATATGTGGTTGTTCATTGTCTTGTGGAACTATTAAAATTTTTAATGACTATGGTAAGGTTGCCCTTGACAGAGCCACGCATAGTTGTCCATGAGCAAATACCGGATGTGGTAGGTATATGCCTATTTTGTCTAGAGATTGCCCTTGGCTCTTGTTTATTGTCATTGCATAGCAAAGTCTTATGGGGAATTGTGTTCGTTTAATCTCAAACGGTAATTCGTTGTCTTTGTGTGTTAATGTTATCCTAGGTAGATAGACGCGGCGTCCTATAAACTTTCCCGTCATGATGTGTGCCTCAATTATTGTTGGTAGGAGTTGTGTGATGATAGGTCTCGTGCCATTACATAAGCCGTCAATAGGGTTTAGGTTCCTAAGAAGCATTATTGGCGCGCCAATTTTTAGTTCTAGAATGTGTGGTGATAAACAGTTGAGGTTAAAAAGGTTTAGATATTCAACAGGATATAGGGCTTCGTGGTCGTTTCGGTCGCCTGGTTGTGCGACAACCGAGTCGACACTGAGGTACGTTTGTGTTATACCTGGGCTGATGGCAAGGATTGATGAGTTTAGTTCATGTATTGTTTCGTTTTTTAGGACAGACGATAGCTTTTGATGACAACGAAGTCGCTGATGGTTTTTCTAAAGTTTCATTATCGTAGATAAAATTTATGAGGTCTGTTAATGCACCCTCTTTATATGGTACCAAATATTGTGTAGGGATTTCAATAACTTTTGTACTGTTTGGGTCAGTAGGGTCTACCGTTCCTATTTTCCCGTCACCTATGTCTACTAACCATGACGAAAAAGAGCAAAAAAGGTCTTTTTGTTGAATCGTAAGGTTAGGTTTGTGAAGTCGCATGTTTTCTGTCAGTTTGAAGACTTTGAAGTGTGGCCAAAGGTGTGACCTTGGAAGGGAGGATGATATTATAGTTGGTTTTTGTGCCTTAGGTATGATTGGTAATGTTTGTCTGAATTCGCCACCAAGTAGCATGGATTGGCCACCAAATGGTAGGTGATTGTTGTTGAATATGTCCCTAGGAGATCTGTCTAGTGTTTCGAAACACTTTTTGTTACTCATTGGCGCCTCATCCCATATGATAAGAGTTGTTTCGTTAATCAGTTGTGCAATTTGGGTGTTCTTTTTAATATTGCATGTTGCTCATCTGTCATGTCTAATGGAATTTTGAACCTCGAGTGTGCAGTTCTCCCTGAAGGCAATAGTAGTGAGGCAATACCAAAGGTAGCAACCGCTAGAACAATTTTGCCTGTTGAACGAAGTGGCAATAATGGTTGTCCATAAGAATGTCTTGCCTGTCCCACCATGACCATATACGAAGCATAAGGTTTGTTGTCCTGATGAGATAGCAAGCATGACATGATCATATACCAACCTTTGTTGCTGATTAAGTAGTTGTAATGACGTCATGTGTTCAACAACTAATTATTGTCGGTTGTAGTTTGTTTCGTCCATAAGTATTTTGTTACGAAGACGTTAAAGCATGTTAACCTTAGGCATTGGCAGCCCATAATCTTTCAATGATTTGCAAGAGGGGCTTGACTGGAGTAAATATAACATCCCCAAAAATTTGATCCAAATTTAATAATTTAGGAAAGTTGAGGGATCAAAAATAATCTCAAGATAAGTAATGAGAAAATATTAAATAAGGAAATATAAGAAAAATAAGGAAATAAAAATATTTCCTAAGTTAAGTTTACTTACATGAAAGAAAATTTCATCCCACATTAGAAGATGTAAGAAAGTGGAAGCATTTCACTAAGGTATAAATAAGGAATATGGAATCCATCCACATGGAAAGTGGTAAAGAAAAGGAATCTCTTTATAAGAAAGAGATTTTCCATAGTAATATTTTTTTATGAATATCATGCACCAAGTGGTCCTAGCGGAGGGTGCGTAGCACCCAACACGCACGCGCTCGGGCTCGGGCGAGGACGAGGACGATGGCGATGACGATGGCGATGGCGAAGGGCGTTGTTCGCAATGTGGCGCTTTAATGGCGCACTTTGCACATCGCCGCGAGCCGCTTTAAGAGCCGCCTTAGTATTTTTGGACAACGAGAATTAGACTAGAAATGTCAAGCTATCAAAGACGAGGGACTAAAAGTGAAAAATAATATTAAGGGACTCATCGCGGTACTCGATGAGTCCAAGAGGACGGCCATCGCGGTACGCGATGGGCCGTGATGAGTCATCAACACGTGTCACACTCCGGCGACACGTGGCAACACGACGAGACACGTGGCAAAACGTGTCAGACCACGTGGCGACACGTGGCGAGAATGTGTCGATCGCCGTACGCGACGGAGTCAGGAAAGGAGCCCATCGCGGTACGCGATTGGACTCAAAATCGGCTATAAATAGGATGGCCATGGCACATTCATTTCACACACCCACAGCCACTCTCTCTCTAGAATCTCACTCTCTCTACCTCGATTTGCGTGCCGAACACCGTTTTATGTGCCACCGACCCGATAATATCACCTCATAATCCGTGCCAAAACCCGGTGTTTCCTCGAAGTGCGTGCCACTCAAGAAACCTAACATTTTGTCTCGAAGTACGTGCACGACCCGGTGACACCTTAACGTTGTCTCGATTTGCGTGCCAAGAAGAGTTGATCAAGAACGCCTCGATAGACGTGTATAGAGTAGAAGTGCTGGTCGTACAAACTTAGGAATATCTAACTCCGAATACCCGTGCGAGGTAAGGTGTTCTGCCTAAGTTATATTATATTATTATAAATGGCTTAGACCATAGTCGGAAGTATATCCAAACCTTGATTATGATTAAGAGTTATATAACTTTTCTTAAGCAAAGGTTATAGTTAAAATAGTATTTCTTTATTATTAAGAAATATAATATTCAAAGAATATAGTTTGATCAATATTTCTTCTTGAAGAAGAAACTCAATATAGACGTTTCATCTTGAAGAAGAAACGTAGCATATGATTGATAAATAAAGAAAGGGACTAAAGGTCCAAGTGTTTTATAAACAAATTCTTTTTATCAAGGTTAAAACTATACGAAACGGACTAAAGGTCTGAAGCTAGATCGCTGATCTAGTTATTTATACAAAGGTTATACTTGTACTATAGGTCCGAGGTAACAAATCAAGAAGAAGAATCAGAAAACAGGAATCAGTAAAAGAAACTGATTATAAACAGATAAGGTGAATACGCCCCAAACCTTTTATACTGAGTCAGAATGTTTGCATAGGATTTACGAATCCTTAAAACTTTGTGTTACAATAATAAGAAACAGACACTCTGATTAAGAGTATACATGTGTCTGGATCCAAACATACATGGTGACTCGGCATTTCCCCGAGGCTATGCATATCATCAACATGCCTCTGAAGGTCTACGGGACTGTTCAGAGAAATGATATTGTGTATATAATTGATTGTACATGGTACTTAGGGTAATTTTATCCCAGTTTAGTTGGGTGCCTAATGAGTAGTCACAAAGGTATTATTGTTGGTTTCACAAAGATATTGAAAAAGAGATTTTAGAGTCAACGTTATTCACCAGCTTTGTGCTGACGTATTTTCCCCCCATGTTACAGGGAAACAAGAAAGGTTAGACAAGCAAGAGGAAATAGAAGATTGGAGTTATAGTCATTAGATGCTATCTGATGGCTCAGATATTTTATTTGAAAATATTATAATAGAGTTATGTTTTATAAAGAAATGTATTTGAAATATCAAATGGGTATTTGAACCCGAGAGTTTAATAAGTTTTCAATATAATAATATTTTATTAAAGACTTCCGCTGAAATAAAACCCGTAACTCTGATGTATTTACAAAACAGGTACCAACTATTGGTCACACGCCAAGGCCCTAAGATGGGGGTGTGACAGTAAAGCTCAAGTTCATAAAGAACATACTGGTTTAAATCATATTCGTTACGGATGTTGTATGTATGTTGGCCATCGTCTGCCAATTTTTTCCAATGCTTGTTAAAAAGTTCAAGTGGTTTTGAAAGATCACAATATAGAAGCATTTGAACAAAAAGAGTGTGCAATTCTGAAGCGGATGCCCAACATGATGCCTCGTCAATTGCGGATGACTATTCTTTGTCATCTCCTAGGAGGCCTAGAGCCTCACATGCCTGGCGAAATGTTGGATAGCAATTACCATTCACAGTGCTTAATTCAAGCGTACGATTGTGAACCCTTTTGATATCCTAGCAGCATACGCAGGTAGAATGTTTTGCCGGAGCTTGGGTGTATGTAAATAAGTCTGCCAATAGTGGGTACAGTGTCTAACGATCGTCTTACCCAAGATTTTGATTGTGGTCTCCATGAATATTCCGTGACGTAGTCTATGTATCGTAGGTGAAGGCCGGAGTTGTCGTACTTGTTGTTATGTAGCCATGCTGTCAATGTGGTTCGACTATTGAAAGTGTTGGACGAAACATTATGTAGAAGGTCGGGGTCCTTGAAGGTAATGTTTTGCATGTTCTCTAAATGAACAATGAGGGATTGAAATCCTGGGTTTCTTTCATGAATACGAAAGTTGAAGATTCTCCAAGATGCTTCACGTGGGCATATGAAACGACCATCAAGGAAATTTTGGATCTCATTTAGACGTGACAGTTGTTTTTGTTGTGAAATGTCTATTGGGCATTGCGTACTTGTTATTGTGTAATGGACACGATCAGCACCCTTTGATATGTATTTGAAAAGATACTTTATAAGCATGCTCCAAAGCCACAATATTCAACATTAATATGAGCCACGAAATGTAAAGAAAGGGTACGATTATAAGGAACCACGAATCCATTGTTGACTTTGACACCGGCTTTAACAATAGTGGGACCGTCTAATGGACGTTTGTAGTGTACATAACCGTTGTCGTCAATTGACGTGGTTTCTTGGTATGCTTTAGGGAAACTCTTGGTGCACGTTCCGGATGACATGCATGGGGATGTTGGCTTCAACAAACCACATGGGCCATGAAGCATAAGGTCAGTAACAATTTGATACAGGTGAGGATCAATTGAAGGGTCTGGAATTTGGGCAGAAATATAACGGTCGACATCAGATTCGTCCCTAATTTTGTATGCATGAGTTACCCACAATAACAGGTGGCAATGGGGAAGACCTCTTTTCTGGAACTCAATCGTGTATACGTCTATATATCATGGAAAAGAAGACGAAGTTAGATATAATTGTGTACAAAAGGTGATACATAATTTAAGAGTGTACGTATAGTAAGAGGAGCAACCGACCTGCAGCAACAGTACCAAAAGGTATTTTTGTTTTTAGGAACCTGACGAAAGATTTGACTTTCATTTGGAAGACCCTAGCAATTATGTTTGGACGATCTTGTGGTTTCAAAGTCGGAAATTTTGACATGTGTCTTTTGATTTCTAGCCAGTTCACGTTGCATGTAAAAGTAATGAAATATTGTGGAATACCATGTACTCTGCAGATAGCCAACACGTCTTGATAATGCTTATACACAAAGCGTGGGCCTCCGATAAACGAAGATGGGAGGAATATGCGTTTACCAACATCGCGAGCTTCAGTATCACCACGTTGTACTGCATCATGTATACCTTGGAGGAGCTCACTACGGAACAAATTTTCGTTGTTTCTTATATAGTCCAGGATGTTTTCCTCAATACACACGTAGGCATCAACAATGTATTGTTGTGATAGACGACCACCTCTCAATGGCAATGTGTATATATTGTGTCGGTCATGGAGAACGTAGCTATAATACATGTTGACAATGAGCCTTTTTTCGTGGGTACCAACAGGAAGACGTAGACAAAGATTCGGTGACCATCCACTATCACCATATGGGAAAAGCAATGGGTATTGGAGTGGCATGTAAAACCGGTGTAGTTTTCTTATTCTTTGAACCTTGTCATCTTTATGACGAACGACAATGTCATACTGATGACATGTTGTGTCATCATCAGAAATAATAGCCCCCAGCGTGCCGATAGATGGCCGGCCGTACGAACGATTCCTATCAGAGCCATAAAGACAGATGCTAAAACTGGGGGTATCTACAGAGGAAATGACATCCCTAGCTGTTCGGAAAAGTTTGACTAACTCATTGCAGTGTCCAAGAACGTCTGACAATGCAACTATAGTGTCAGCATTTAAATGACATTGAGTGTCATCTATGAAAGCATGAAGTCTATTAGAGATTTCATTGTCAGTATCGTAAATATACATTTGTAAAAAACGTGGTCTTTGGTTTGGAGGAGGACAAAGAGAAACCTAGCCAGTGATGAATCTGGCCAGATATCTTAAAAACATAAGGACCAGATCCTTGGTTGATACTATTATTAACCTTAGCTCCAAAAGAAATCATAGAGAAAGCGGAGTTGTAAGCCCTAATGTTTGTCATGAATTCAGACTGCTGGAAAAGATGGACAATTGTTATATAAGGTGTTTTTGGAAGCGAAAGAACAACGGTGCCACCCTTGCAACACTGATTATACTTGACATTTTGACGTGAAGATCCTGAGACTAAACGCTCATCATACCAGACCAAAGCACTACATGAGGCACACCCGTATTCACAATCGCCATTGTCAATGTAGAAAGGTGACAAAATATCAAGATGACGATCATTAGAAGACCTACTTGAAGAGGGGTTGGATGACTCGCATGTGTTGTCAACTATGGGAGTGAAGGAGGTCGATGGTGAGATTTGAGAATCAGAACGTTATCGTTTATGTTGAGACATGTTTAGCAGATAACTTAATTGCCGATAACAAAAGTAGGTCTCGTTTAAAATGAGCTGTTAACAAAAGTTTTTTATTTACTCTAGAATATCACTACCTGAGTATAAACGAAAAGGAATACATACCTGTTAATGCGGTTAATCCTCTTTTACTACAACCACCAGTATCCATAACGCATGATAACAGCTGATTCCTAAAAAAATGAAGTTAAACATTTTTAAGAGTTTACACACAAAGTAAGTTGGTTTTAAAAATTAAACAAAAGGGACATGTAAAGAAAAATTGAATAAGAATTCAAAATCAAAGGTAAGCAGGTGATTAATTTTTCAAACCGAATTTTAGAAATGTGGTATGAATTTGTAGTGCAATTAACATATACCAAAAGTACGTGTATGAAATTTATTAAATAATTTAGTAATTTTATTTAAGGCCAAAATAAAATCTTGCTTAAATAAATTTTCGAAAATAGAAAATTCACACCCTTCTAAATCACTCACCCGACTGACCCAAAACCCCCGAATTCGACAAACCCAAACCTTATTAGGGTCGGGTTGCGAGTCAATTTTAGTTTTTTAAAACTCGACTGACCCAACCTAATTTACCAGAAACCCAAACGGATTGAACAAATTAACACCGGGAGTCATATGTATCTACCTAACTTTAACCGTTTTAAGTAATGTTTACCCATCGACAAATACAAAGAACAACTGCAGTGCAACACAACAAATAAACATAAATGATCGTCGAATCAGAAAGCGAGAAAAGAAAAGGCAAGTACCAAAGTAAACAAAGACGCCCACCAACGACCAGCTCAAATCACAGCACAAATTCCGTAAGCTATCAACTGCAATAGAAAAACACAATATCAAATAACCCACCAAGGAATCGTCAAAACTATGAAAAATTAAATCCACAACCGAGACAAATCATTCAAGGAGTGTAAAAAAATGACATGTAGCATGAAAAGAAAACGACCACTAAAATCTAACCTAAAATCTAAAATCTGTCAGAGAGTGATAGCAAAGTAAAATAATGAAAAGTGAAGTACGACACCCACAACACATTTTACAACAATGGATGCGCAAGCCCATTTTTTTTGGTTCTTGTCGTTGAGAGTAAGTATAGTTGATGTTGCATTATCACATGAGTTGAAGAATTCTAAAGGGGTCAGTAATTCAAGGTGTGGTTGTCGTTTGTGGTTTAATTTTTTTTAAAAATTTATGTTGCTGAGGGTCAATGAAACCTTTGGATTGTCTAAATCCGACCAAAACTCGACTTGTTGTCATCCCAATACAACAATAACAATTAAGTGAACACCTGATAGGCAACAAATAGGCATTGAACATGTATTTTTAGGAAATACATTATGTGTTCAGGGCTGTCCAAAACAAACCCAAACCATAATAGATTGTTTAAAGCCGACCCGAACCCGAATAATCGTCGCCCCTATATAACACAAACAATCCACATAACACCTAACATGCAACAAATAAGCAATGAACATGTAAAATGAAAACAGACATTTGATCATACAGTTGGTGTGCAGCGAAGAAAAACAAAAACAAATACCAAAACCGACCCGAATCCGAATACACTGTTTATAGTCGAGCCCAGC
This sequence comes from Bidens hawaiensis, assembly GCF_021521415.1. Taxonomy (NCBI): domain Eukaryota; kingdom Viridiplantae; phylum Streptophyta; class Magnoliopsida; order Asterales; family Asteraceae; genus Bidens; species Bidens hawaiensis. The sequence continues at coordinate 1,292,621 of NW_027491271.1, forward strand.
CCGAATAATTCTCATCCCTATATAACACAAACAATCCACATAACACCTAACATGCAACAAATAAGCAATGAACATGTAGAATGAACACAGACATTTGATCATACAGTTGGTGTGCACCAAAGAAAAAACAAAAAATAACATACAACAACTCACAAACAATAACAAAAGACGACAACAACATGCATTTGTACCAACCAAAAAAAAGGCTGAAGAAAATAAACCAACTTGAAATTACCTGGTTTGATGAAAACAACAATATGCTGACAAACTGTGGTGAGAAGGTAGCTGGTTGTTTCACATAGTGAGAAAAAAAGGACACGTGGTATAGTAAAGACTATGGTAAAGACACGTGTGCCAAAAGAAAAGTCAGTAAAGATTGTACAACAAATGAAGCAATAAGAACTACATGTTGAAGCATGTCGAGCTCTCCCACTTTTATAAATATATAAATTATTATGATATGTTATTATGATGTTGGATATTTAAAAAAGTGTACTACGCACTCTGGTTACTTTACATCTATTCAATTAGCAAAACTAGGAATGCACAATATATTGAAAATAATTTGATGTAGGCTAATTTGGTGATAATCTGAAATTATTAATTTGGGGTTATCTTTTTTATTTTTGAAATCCATTTAAATTATAAGAATACATAGGATTTCAATTAAAATTAAATAATATGTAAGGGTAAAGTTAAAATACAAACTATAACAAAAATGAGAATGGTGAGAAGGAATCTAATCCATTAATCTTAGATTTGGATGACGGAGATTAATTTAAAAATAAAAATTGATGAAAATGGCATGGAGGTAATAACCAACTTATGATGACTCTCTCACTCCACATGCAAGGCACATGTCAATTTCTCCATCATTTTAAAACGTCTATAACTTTTTCATACGACATTTTTTTTAGAAAATTAGTTTACTATAGTAACGAACGTTTTTTTATCTTTATTATGAATATCATATTGTTATATAAAAATAAAAATAAAAAGTTGGTTGGTTTTTTATATTGTGTTATTTGGTTGTCCATTGTGTTTTTTAATTGAGTTTTTCTATGCATTGTGTTATACATTTTGGTCATTGTGTTTTTCAATTGATACTCATATTCAAGATAAAAATTAAAACAAAGATTACGTCATTGTGTCTTTCGTTAGTCATTTTGTCTTTGTGCTCAACATTTGCTTTATACCTATCTTTGTGTTTTAGTCATTATGCTCAATATTCACTTAATTTGAAAAAAATAGTATTATGTTGATTGTGTATTACGTTCAAGTCATTGTGTAATATGTAGATTCCATTGTGTTTTACGTTTCAGGTTATTGTGTTATATTTATTTACCATTGTGTCTTACGCTTCATGACATTGTGTTGTCATATGTATTCATTATTGTGTTTTACGTTTAAGGTTATTGTGAAATATGCATTCATCATTATGTTTTATGTATTAGATAATTTGTTGGTATTTTTCATTATATATACATAATATTACACAACGGTGTTATTAGTATTTAATAAAAATCACAATGATCAGTTGAAATACACAATGACGAAAAACACAATAACAAACAGAAAGACACAATAACGAAAAAGACACAATGGTAAGCAAAAAGTCACAATGATGTAAATTATTTTTATTCTTTTATAACAAAATTATACGCATATTAAAGGTGAAAAACGCTTGTTATTATGGTGAATTTCATTTTAAAAAAAATATCATATGAAAAAGTTATAGACGTTTAAAAATGATGAGTTAATTAACATGTGACTTGCATGTGGAGAGAGAAAATGTGTACTATTACTTTTATACCCTTTTTCATTTGGTCTATACTTGACACATGTCAATTAACTATGACTTCTCACACTTCTAATTTTTGTTGTCCTTTGTAGAATAACTAAACCCTAATATGTAACTTCCTTAAAAGCTACCAAATATGAAACAAACTATTTTTACTAATATACCCTTTTTATTAAACTAATCTTAAAACAAAAGAAAAAATTATGATTGGTTGAATTCATTTCTCGCACTTCTCTCACTAAGAAGCACTTCTGATATGAACCAAATCCGGCGATGCAATAAGAAAATATACGTTCGATTAAATAATGCATTCCCTCATACACATCACCTAAATTACATGACATATTAATGTGGACATCTGAGTAGCACTTGTAATATTTGATATCTACGAGCAGTCTTTTTTACGCTTTGAGAATTCTGCAATTTGTCTCCTGGTATATGGACCAATTCTACAGGTTTGACACTGAAAATGATTTTGCGAACTTTGGACCATTGTGATATTTGGGCGGGTCAATCTGACTCCTTCCGTTAAATATTTTCGTTTAAGTCCGTTTATTTTTCAGGGTATTTTAGACTTTTTACAAATGGAATTTTGGCCAGTCACATATGTGCCCCTCTGTTAGTTATATTTTTTAAAAGCTTGAAAAAACCAGCTTGCCGGGAAAAATGACAGTCCGACCACCGGGTATTATCTTCTTCCTCCTTCATCCATACTCTTCCCCCTTCTCCACCCTCCTTCCTCCCTCTTTCCTTCCTTCGTTTCTTACCCAACTCAACCTCCACAATTTCCCCACAATTTCATCACCCATTATATATACTCGACACCCTCACCCATCACCAACACCATCACCGCCATCTCCATCACCATCACCGTCGCCATCTCCATCACCATCGCAATCTCCATCTCCATCATCAACACTGACCCACGCCGCCACCACCGACGCCGAGCCGCCATCCCGCCGCCTTCCCCATCCACATCCGACGCCGCCATGGTTTTCGTGTTCATTATTCGGTTCACATGTTTAATCGGAGTCCCACTAGCAATAGGTCTCCAAATCCGGTTTCAGATTCGTCAAATTTCCGTCCATGTTGTGGTTAATGTCGCCGGTGTAGTCCGGTTGGCGTTCCGTAGAACGTGGAATGTCGACCCGCTTCTCCTACCGTAGTGTTCGGGGTGTTCGGGTTCGACTTCGGCGCGTAAAATCCTGAAGATTATATTTCGGGTGTTTTGATATATGTGTTTATGTATTGTGTTTATGTGTTTATGTATTGTGTAATATATATAAAAGAATGGTTGTGTTCATTGTGTGTTCGGGCTCGGGTTTGGGGATAACTAAAAAACGAGTCGGTTCGTCGTTTTTTAGCTAAAATTACAATAAAAACGACTCGTTTCGTCGTTTTTTAGTGAAAAGTTTGTTAAAAAACGACCCGTTTCGTCATTTTTTAGTGAAAAGTTTGTTAAAAAACGACCTGTTTCGTCGTTTTTGAACAACAAGTTTGTTCAAAAACGAGTCATTTCGTCGTTTTTTAGTGAAAAGTTTGTTAAAAAACGACCCGTTTCGTCTTTTTTTAGTGAAAAGTTTGTTAAAAAACGACCCGTTTCGTCGTTTTTGAACAACAAGTTTGTTAAAAAACGACCCGTTTCGTCGTTTTTGAACAAAAATTTTGTTAAAAAACGACCTGTTTCATCGTTTTCGGACTCGTTTCGTCGTTTAAAAATATTATATACAGTATATATATATATGCAGCATATATATACAGCATATGTATATATGCAGCATATATATACAGCATATGTATATATGCAGCATATATATACAGCATATATATATCTACGGACTATATATACACAATATATATATATACTATACGTGTAAGGCCCCGTTCCCAGTAGCCCTACTTTAGCGTCGGATTTACTCATAAACACAGTTCTACAAATCAGAGTTAATTAAAACTTTCGCGGAATATAAAACTTTAACCGTTTATTACAAACATTTAATCTTTTCTTTAAAACCATACCATATATTTAACACATCGTTTCTTCCATCTTCAGATGCCAGGCGTTCAATCCATGCCATGTGCCATCCTCATGCCGGCTCTTTAGTTCGCTCACCTGCGTGCATACTAAAAGTCAGCTACGCTGAGTGAGTTCTAGTTAATCAAGCAACTTACCATACAACCACTTCATACAATATGTATGTATCCGAAGACACATAATCCACTGTCTAACCTGTCCACCTTACCACTTAACCACTTAACTGCCCCTAACCACTTAGCCACTTGTTTACGGAAACACATAGAGGCTTACCCTCTCACGTGTTCACGTTATGCCACTTAATAACAGGGGCACGTACAGGCCTTCCCTATCACGCACTCGCGTTATGCCACTTAATAACGAAGGCACGTACAGGCTTTCCCTATCACGCACTCACGTTATGCCACTTAATAACGAAGGCACGTATAGGCTTTCCCTAACACACTCTACCTCTACCTGCCTATATCACACCTCATATCAGTTCATTATTTACGTAATAAGCAGGTCACATCATATCATTCATAGACACTAATAACCACTTGGAATTTACTATCCTTGGTGATACGTGCAATATCCGAAGATCGTTTACGTACCGACAAGCATTATATAATAGCTACCTCATATAACATCTATAGCATACACTTACCACTTAAGGTAAGTGTATTCACACTTCACATCGAGTATGCACACAGCCCCGAAAACATAACAAGGAAATGGGGCTAGAAACTCACTTGAATCCTGTTACGCTCTCCGTTAATCGTTATTCCCTTCTTGAGCTGTGCACGGCTAACTGTATAATATTTACATGTATCAATTGACTACTACTACTACTCATGTTGTATTCCTATCTTTATATAACCCACAACGAACGGGGGTCCGGGGGCAGCGCCCCTGGCAGCGGGGTCTAGGGGCGGCAGCCCCTAGCAGGTTCCAAGGAGCAGAGCCCTTGGCTGGGGTCGAGCTGCCAGGTCAGCTTGGAAAAATTTTATTTCCATTAACTGTCTTAACACATTTTTCATTAGGTTTTTAATTTATTTTCCAACTTGCTAACTCCAGCGAACTTATCATTAAGCGAACTTAACAATAAGCGAACTTGTATACGAGCAAACTTATGCAAGCGAACTTATACAAGCGAACTTATACAAGCGAACTTATACAAGCGAAGTTGGCCACCAGCGAACTTATTTGGCAGGCGAAGTTAATTAGTTAGGCGAAGTTGAGCATTAGCGAACTTACTCAGGCGAAGTTAATCAGTTAGGCGAACTTACTTGCAAGCAAAGTTAAGCTTGCATGCGAAGTTGCCCAGCTGCGCCTCTGTTCAATCTTAATCCCCCAAAATCATCATCGTTTTACTGAGAGATCCATGGGTATGGTATTTGACTAACCCGCGATCATTCCTATGGTCGTTTTTGGATAAGATTTGACCCGAAAACACGTAAAGTTTGGACCTTTAATTTCATGAACGTTCAATACAAGATCTACGGTTTATCTTAAACGAACCGTACATGTTTATAGGTTCGTTAGGTTTGTTTTAACGTCAAGTTTGCTACTTTAATACTCGTTTATACCCGATCTTTGCTAGGTTCGAGTTTCACGGATAACCGTTCATAAAAACATAAACTTTAAGGATAAAGGACATACCTTTACGTGTTTTTAAGGTTACGGTTAGCTTGGTGATGAACTAAAATCTTGTATCTTGCTTGCACGCTCAAGATCTATTAAGTTATAGGCTCGGTTTGGTCTCGGATTGCTCCTTAGCTCGCGGCCGTATATGGTGTAGGAAGTATGTGTGTGTTTTCTTTGAGTGTGTAGAGATTAGGATGGATAAGATGGATGGAATGGAAATGATTAGGGTTTAAGGGGGTATTTATACTCCCTTAAGGCCATGGACCTAAGGCCCATATTTCCTTTTGGTCCATAGCTAATCCCATCTAATTATCCTATTTAGTCTTCATATTTTGCTATTATTATTATCGTTCCACTAACTCGTTTATTTCACCCGACAAAATAATATATTAAATATTACTTTAGAAGTTTCGGGATGTTACAATACGGCATACATACAGAACATATATACAACATACATATACAGCACATTGTGGTACTTAATATATATTAGATATTGTGTAGTTTTATTAAATGGTATCTCAGTCCAACTGGTTTGTGTTGTTTGTTGTTAAACCGGGGGTTCGGGGTTTGAACCCCACCCACTACACGAAATTTGGATATTTAGTTTTAGGTTTAATTATAGACTCAGTGGTAAAAAGGTAATTTCATCGTTTTTTGGTCAGTCAACTCACGGTCAACTGACGGCAAGGAGTCAGATTGACCCGCCCAAATATCACGATGGTCCAAAGTTCGCAAAATCATTTTCAGTGTCAAACCTGTAGAATTGATCCATATACCAGGGAGACAAATTGCAGAATTCTCTTAGGCTTTAAAGGCCTCTATATTTTCTCAGTCAATACATCACTGATCTTGAGTGAGAGTGAATTTCCAATGGGATCTAGATAGTAGATAGTGCTTTTGATCTCCAGAATATAGCTTTATAAATGTTCGTAGCAATTAGTCGAGTTTCCTTTCTTTTTAGTTTGATTGATTCATCCCGTCCAATCACAACCCATCCCTTATAGATTGCACAACCTCACCCCATACGCCGTTTGTATGGGGGAATGCGGGTAATCTTCGTGTATGATTGCTCTCTTTTTAATCTCTAAAATTATAATAATAGGTTATAGAAGAGTGAGATTTAATTCTGACCGTCCGATAAGATTCAAAATTGAATATAGGCCGTTTGATAAGGATAAATTAAAAAACAGTTACTTTTTATCACATGTAACTACCCCATTAACCCATTTACATGGATAACCACCCACTACTAGACATAGTTATTCCCACTCGACTATTAGTATAATTATAAATTTCTACCACCTAAAAAAGTGCATGTAACTAACTTAGTGTTAACTTCTCACTACCAATGCCCACATTATGTATGTATTGGGTAGTTATTTTGTGTGGTGGGTCAAATGTGTCGGAAGGGAATAGATGTAGTAGTGGGTAGTTACATACTTTTATTTTCTTTCATAGCAATTAATGTATATATTGCAGCTCCTATAAAGTTGGGATGTGGTGTTGTAGTTGCTAAATTGTAGTGCATACCACTCTATATAATTGGATTTTGTTTGCTTATAAATGTAGTTCTAAGATTCATTTTTAATTGTGTTTCTAAGTGATTCCGTCATTACATACTTTTATTTTCTTTCATAGCAATTAATGTATATATTGCAGCTCCTATAAAGTTGGGATGTGGTGTTGTAGTTGCTAAATTGTAGTGCATACCACTCTATATAATTGGATTTTGTTTGCTTATAAATGTAGTTCTAAGATTCATTTTTAATTGTGTTTCTAAGTGATTCCGTCATGAATAACGAGTTAAATCATCACACATCCTTGTATGATGAGGAGGAACTTTAATTCAGTTTTTTGTTTCTAAGTTTCTTATACTTTATCCTCTAACGATTGATATTTTCCTACTTGTAGAACAAAGTTATTGAAACAAGAAGTAAGCTTTATGAGATACATGCGGTGGTAAGCATGTTTGAGTTATTTGAGTTTCTAATGTGTTTTTTTTGTTGTTGTTGAACTTTTATCTTTTTAATATTACATAAGATATATGAAATTTGATAATATGATTGTGTCTTTGTATATTCTAAGTTTCTACGGAAACTTAAAAACAGTACCAGCAGGTTAATGGTTTTTATTATTATTATTATTATTATTATTATTATTATTATTATTATTATTATCTGATTTTTTTTTATGTGTTATTGTGTTCCTTAATTGTAAGGATCTAACTTGTTGTAGCTATGACATCCATGTGCGGGTTAGCTAGTCAGGTTCCTTTTCTTCTTGTTTGGTTGATCCAGCCCATCCTATCCCAGCCCAGTCCAGTTCAGCCCAACCCAGCCCATTTCTTGTGGATCGCTAAATCTCGCCCAAGTTACTTTTTGTACGAATATATGTCTGAATTGCTCTCCTATGACGTTGCCTCCTTTGCAAAAAAGTTTATTTTATCAACCCATATTTAAGAATATCATTCTATAATAAGAAAAATTACAAAATTCAGTTTAAAGCAGTTCGCAAAATTAATTACGGGCCAGTGATACAACTTTATTGTTACAGAGCATACAAAATACGAAAGAGAAATATCTTAAACTCGAGGGCTAAGTGATACCTCAAAGCAACCGAGCAAATATCGTGCAGTTTATAATTTGAGTTAATCTCATTTATTAAATATATGCATATACTTAACTTTAAGTGAATACACGACCTGGAGGTGCACAAAAAAAAAGTTCCTCAGCCCGATTGAACTCCATAGATTTGGAACCGGTTCATAACCGGCGTCGTTTAGACCGAATTGGCATGGTCGATACCCGAATCGGTGTCAACTTGAAACGGTTTTGAGTTAGGAACCGGTTTTTGCACAAAGCCAATTCCCCTTACATTCATCTAACATTACTACATGATAATTAAGCATGGCAAACTAGGTGAGTCAAAACGGGTTCGGGTTAAAGTAGAACAACTTCTAGACAAAGGGTCTCGGGTTACAATGAGTGGTTTTTATAACTTTTTTGTATCAAAGTAGGTCCAATCACTACATTTTTTATGGTGCCTAGTTTCTGCGGTGGATATGTTTACAGTGAGGATAGAAGCCGACCCGAACCGTTGAACTAACCCAGGAGTACGTTTATAGAATATGAGTATTCATAAACAGTGGTTCTATTTAAATAAAATTTTAAATTCGACACTCAATTACTGGTAAAAAAGTAATGATTTTTTTATAATGTAACACACTATCACGTATTTGAAATATTAAAAGCTCTGATTTGACAATATGGATATTTGTTCTTCTCATCTTATGTGCATGAGTTTGTCCAATGGAAATAATATCATTTCGTAAAGTATCTATCACTATTTGGTTGAAGGGTATCTTTCTAAAAATACACATCTAAATTCTCCTAGCCTTTTCATAATGTTTAAAACTTTGGTGTTGTTGGTGTTCTCTGAATAGTTCCTTTAAGAGGTTATATTTGAACCAATCAAAGGTATATAACGTTTGGTTCACTGATTAAAAGCCAATTCTTAGTGGTGAATGACGGAGTCTCTTAATGGGCCAGACATCTTAATGGTTTAATACAAGATTGTCAAACAATCTCTTAATGATCGAGCAGTTTTGTCAATTCTCATAACCAATGTATTATAGGAGATTGGACCATCCATTCGAAATACAAACGGATGCATATTTGGTCCATCTTAACATTTGTGTGTACTTTAACCAATTTATTTGAATTTAGCGGGTTATTAGTTGAACATGCGAACCCAAACGTGATGTAGGAGCAACTACGAGCTCCCCATGTTGGACTCGTGTGCATCGTCGGGTTGGGACCAAGAGTTATGGTGTGGCTTGATGGTACATTCAAGTGTAGAAGTTGACAGGAAAGTCTAAAATGAATGAAGATTTTCCGTATCTAATTATAAACTATTTGATTTTAATTTTGTATTTTATTTGTTTGTTTTCTATGTAAATTAAAATCTCATTTATATGTCTGGATCTATGGTTTTTGGTTTTTTGTTAGCTTTTGAAACTTTTCTTTATCGAAGAACTCGATCAAAGCTTTCGACTATTGAAGCTTTCAATTAAAAATCATTTGTTTTAACTGTGTTCTTGCTTACCACTTATTAGTGTTTTAGCATGCATCAAATCAAATGGTTGTAATAAAATTCAACTTTATATTTCTTTATTTCATAATTTATATTTTATTAACATTACAAATCTAGAAAAAAAATATTTATTTTTAAATTTTAGATATATAAGTTTAATGCAGAACACAAATTACATATATACACACATAAATTTAGGTTATGTAGAATGCTATACGATTTTTTACTAGTCCGACATCAAACTTGTAAGACTACCCTATTTAATAAACATCAAACCGTGACAATCAAATAACCTTTTTGTTATTATGGATCTACCGCATACGAGGTACAAAGATTTGGATTAAATTTTATTTAGTTGAAGCTAGGTAAATTTCATGATAACGCACACGATAAAAACATATGCAAAAAAAGTATTTTTAACAGTTTTAAAACTACTTTCGATACATGAGTGAGTGGTAAACATTTCATTAGGAGCATTCCCAACTAACAATGGAAAGTTAAGGTTATAATCCGATAACCTAAATCGAATAAATAAAAGAAAATATATTCAAATTTTCTGTCTTCAAATGAATAAAACCAAAGCAATTGAACCGTCTAGAAATGTGGAGGTGTGGAAAGCGCAAGACAAAATGAATATGTTGCAAGTGTAGCCAAATCTATCACCATCTACAGTACCTGAGGCTGGTAAGAGATATTGGAGATTTAAAAGTGTCTTGTTTGTGATTGGCTTTTTAAAAGTTGACTAGGATTGTTTTAATTAAATGATCTTTTTTTAATATTTCTTTTTGTATGTGCAGATTTTAGTTGTGATGCAGGGTTATGGTTGAAGGGAACTGAACCCTTGTTGGCTGCAAATCGGGAAGAATGCATGCATATTTATATGTATGAATTTAGTGACGGAGTCAGGAATATTTTTTTTTAAATATTGGTATTTTCAGTTCAATTAGGGTTGGGTCATATAACAAAAGTTGCTCGACAACGAGTCTGTGAACTCTGTCGTTTGTGGTGTCAAAACCTGAACTTTGAGCGCGAAGGCTTAAAATTAACTTTTTTACATTGTATAGGCTACATTTATTACTTCTTTATTTACATATATTTATAATAAATTTAAATATAGTACTTCCTTCGTCCCATCAAAAGTGTCCGCATTTTCTTTTTTATTTGTCTAATTACAAATGTTCACTTTCAAAATTCATTAACCAATTTACAAGTTTACCCTTAAAAACACACAACTAACATTAATAAACAATATATATTGACCCAATTTCCAATTGCATTATTGTCATTTGGTAAACAAAAAAAAACAATAATTTAATATACCTTAAATTTTGTGTTATTTAAACTAAGATATTTTGACCGGGACAAAAGGAGAATACAATAGAAGACTAGCAAGTTAAACCTCTTTTATATTTTGTTAATATATAGAAAAAAAGGTCTGCAAGAAATTAAATAATATTATAATATAAAAAAATATATAGTAATAATAATGTTATCGACTTCTGATGAGTTTTGATTCTATTCTTAGGTATTGACTTGGTTAACTAGAGGTAATGAGTAGGTTTTGAAGAGACTATTATATTAATAGGATACACTTTCTTTTGTTTGTCTTCTTCACCGGACATCATAAGTTGATTCTGTTCGTCGGAAAAAGTACGTTCATGTATCTTTTCTTCAGATTTTTTATCGATTCACGTCAGATATTTCACAAGGGTCGGTGTTAAAATTTCTCAAGGGTCGCTCTTGATTAAATCCCATAAGATGCTTGTGAAAAAAAAATTTCACAGGGGTCGGCCAACCCTTGTCCACTACACCTAAGTTCGCCTATGGGTCTGACACGTGGAATACTCTATTTGGGATAATGGATTACATAAACTCATTTTACCAACATTTACCATCAACTTACCATCTGGATTCTCCTTTTTAACCTCCCGGACACGTGTCACAACCCCATGAATCCTCTATCTTAAATAAAGGATTGTCACCACAAGAATATATGCTTATAGTTCTCGTGAATAACTTCAGTCAATGTCATATTTGTCACCATAAAAATGTATTCAGTTTTCTCACGAATGAAACATTTTTTCATGAGTGAATTATGACTTTTAAAATGTGACCCTGGAAATTCTTCATTTTTATATCTAAAGAAAGGATTATAAGTATTCTTCACACACTTTTAATACATATATTAATTAACTTTTAATGTCAATAAATATGTCACATTTGCGTATAGTTAGTTAGGGGCTCAGATAAAATAACAATAGATTTATATATCCTTCACCTCATTTTTAATATAATACATTACATTAAAGACAATAAAATGTAAAGCATAAAACAATTCTTCAAACGATAAATTATTACAAACAGTCATATATAACCACCACCTAAACATGATTCTTCATTAACAACTAGATAACTTATTGTTGATGGTAAGGACACCTATTTTTCATGTGACCGGGCTCCTTGCATATTAAGCATTTACGAGGAGCTTTTGATTCGTCCTCAAGTCCAGTATATATAAATCACTCATGAAAACAGGTTTCATTCACGAGAAAGCTGAATACATTCTTATTGTGACAAATATGACAGTGACTGAATTCATTCACGAGAACTATAAGCATATATTGTGGTGACAATCCTTTATTTAAGATAAAGGATTCCTGGGTTGTGACACGTGTCCAGGAGGTAAATAAAAGAGATTCCAGATGGTAAGTCGATGATAAATGTTGGTAAACTGAGTTTATGTAATCCGCTATCTCAAATTGAGGATTCCACGCGTCAGACCCCGTTGACATGGACAAACGGTTGTCGAACAATCATCCGAGTTTGAGACACACGTGAAAAGCATGTTTGCGTGTACTTGTATCCACCATCTAAGATTGATGATTACTTAAAAGCAATTATATTCTAGTTCACTATCTAAAATCACTTATTTTTTTCTCCGGGTCACCTAAACCAAAAAAAAATCCATGAAGCGAAAACACACATGATAAACAAAAGGTATAGAACAAAATGTTAAAATCTTTACCAGAGTTGCGTTTTGTATGGATTTTTTTAATTGACAGATTTTCCAAAATTTTAAAATTACAAATTGATTAATAGCTTTTAAAATTAAAACCATAATTATATTGAGAGCAAACTATGGTTTCAATCATGTGATTTGTCTAAATATACGATTTTAATCTAATAGTTTTAAATTTGTGATTTTTGTCTCTATAGTTTCTTTTCAATTGCAATTAAAACTAAACCCATTAACCTCGTTAAGTTTGGTCTTTTAACCAATCAACATGCACCTCACGTAAGGAGCGGTTTTGTCACTTTTCTCCCAAAATAAACCGCAGTCCTAATTTACAAGCCCTCTTACGTGAGGGGCTTGGCTTTATTTGGAGAGAAAAAAGACAAAGTTGCCCCTCATGTGAGGTGCATGCTGACTGGTTTAACGGCCAAACTTAACGAGGTTAGTGTGTTCAGGTTAATTGCAAGTGAAATGAAATCACTTGGACGAAAATTACAAATTTAAAACTATTGAACTAAACCATATATTAGGAAAAAACACAGGGATAAAACTACAATTTGCTCTTTTATTGATGAATAATTTACTAGTTGTACTTAGGGCTGTTCACGAACCAAACCGAACCGAACGCAAGCATGCTCATACTTGGTTTGGTTTGAAAGCGAGCCGAACCGAGCGGATTGAATTTAAAGAAACTAGCGATATCTTTATGCTTGAACTTGGTTTGGTTTTGAAACCGAGCGGCTTGGTTCGGCTTGGTTTGGCTTGATTTCTTATAAAGTTTCCAATTCTAAATTTCTAAAACTTCAAAATATCATTAATTTTAGACTTTTAACTCTAAATTATCTAAACTTTCACCTTTAAAATGTATAAACTCAAAGTTAACAACAAAACATATATAAAACGAGCGGCTATGATTTAAAATTGAACTTTGAATTCAACACAAAAGAAGGAAATTTTAAAAACTTTAAAAAAATAGTATACTTTTATATATATACATAAAGTTTATATATAAAACTAATAAATAAAAAATAATTCGAGCAAAACGAACTGAACCAAACCGAGCGAGGCTTTGCTCATGCTTGGATTATTTTTAAACCGAACCGAGCCGAACGACTTACTTCCAAACCGAGCCTAAATCGAACGAGCATTTTCAAACAATTTTCGATCGAACGAAGAACGAACGGTGAGCGACGAGCATTTTGGACAGCCTCAGTTGTACTCTTTTAGACTATAAAAGAAAAGGAAAAAAGAAAGGAAAGAAGATTATTAAAATTGAAAAAAAAGTCTAGAAGGTCTCATTCTGATGTCTTAAATTTCATACAAAAAATTACATTTATTGTTCTAGTGATGAAGGGGGCATGATGGTACGTATTAATGTGGTGTTCTCTCAATTAAACGATTGTGAGTTCAAATTCTTCGGTATATATTATATAGACGTGATAATCTATATATTTTATAGTGTGTTCATCAATAAATAAAACTTACATGAATAATTTCTAAATATAGTAATAAATTTTTCAATATTATTTTTTTATCAATATAAATATATCAAATAACTTCATAATTTCAAATATTGTATATATCAGACTTTTGTAACCCTAGCTATTTCATTCTTATTTCACTTACAGTTTAGTTATGAGTGAGCTACTTTAGCTCTCGTGAGTGTTTGCTAATGATGATTAAACAAAACTACTTGGCTAAAATTAATGTTGAAACATGCATAAAAGTATTCTCGGAATGCCCATATTATTAAAAATAAAAAAACATCATTATTATTCTTGTCAAAACTAATTACTATTAGTCTATTTAAGAATATTTAAAGTTACTTAAAGTTAATTATTAAACTTTATGAGAGATTTAACTAGACTAGAGGAAGGCTTTCCTAATGACAAAGTTACTTAAAGTTAATATCTATGTTTCTTATTAAATATATAATATAAATTTTATTTTGTTTAAAAAAAATAACAAAAAAAAACAACTTTATGAGAGATTTAACTAAACTATTAAACTTAGAGAACCAAATTACCAAATACACACACACTTTGTCATTAGGAAAGCCTTCCTCTAGTCTAGTGTATAAAACCTGATATAATTAAGTTTTTTTAACGAAAAATATTATATGTTCTCATAAGCCACATTTATTGCACCGCTCATTGCATAATTTGAACTATCAACCTTTAAGATAGAGGCGAGACACCTTACTACTACACCATGTTCTTTGGAGACTGATAAAATCAACTTCTGGCATCGAAATTAGATTCCAACGCTTGACTCAAGGTTACTAATTGTGTTACATTATATGAAATATATATGTATAAAGTTTAAACGAAAATTGAAAAAAAAATTTGTGAAAAAAGAAAAAGGTAAAATAAAGTTATTAATAAATTATATGGCATAGAAGTATGGAGCAAATGTTGTAGGGACTTCGTACCTTTTTTGTGTTGTTGTACCCTTCTGGCCATTACAGTGACGCCTAGATACATGACAAACGCATCCAACTTCCATGCTTCCATACACGCATAAACTTCTTTCTTTCGCTCTTTATCAACAAAATTTCAACCGCCTTTATGTCCCCCACTACATTGGTCAATTGAATCGGCCTCTCGTTAAAAATAAGCTTGTTCCAAGCCTTTCATATACTCAATATCGTTACTAAACAAACCACGTGGAATATCTTTTCGTTCTTGTTAGTTTATTCTGAATACTTATATAATTCCAAGATATCTCGTACACTAAACACGTAAATCGTCAATAGCCTGCACCATGAAGATATGACTTGCCAAACGTCTTGGGTGAATCCGCACGAGACAAACAAGTGCTCCTAAGCCAAATGCAACCTTTATTTTACAAAAACAATTGCATTATGTGAAGTTGTATTATAGATAATGCAACCATTTTGTAAAATAAAATTTATGCAATTTTTTGTTGGGCATATTTTTGCAATACTTAGGGAAATAATTAATTCGTGGATGAGAGCAAGCCAATTGTTTTATACTATACAATTATACAATGCACTTGATAATTAAATATATTTGTTATGTGAGTTGGAAGACAGATACGAAAAAAAGGTAGAACAAATCTTAGTCGAGCGCATGAAAATTACGAAAGATGTATGATTTTCTAGTATTTCATAGCTATGTTAAATTCTAAACGTTAACGCTAATATATACAGAATTATACAACAATCTTCTAGTTTAGTTAGTCAATAATAAACCACAACAGAAAGCGAAGGAATAACCTTAACAGTTGTCAACTTGTCATATACTCAAATGTTGACAACCATAAAGTGTTCATCTTATACCTAAAATAAAATACATTCCAACATAAAAGCAAGTGAACTCATGATATATGGCTTCTAACCTAACCAAAATGTTTAATTTATATGGCTTGTTTTATACCTTATTATTTTTTTAAATGTTTTCAAATTTTTAACTTTTAAAACCCAATAATACTTTGATACTTTCTATACATGAGAATTATAATAAGAGAAATCTGCATTTTGTCTCCCTGGTTTATATCGTCGCGAGATGGGTTAACCCCTGAAAAAGATTTTGCGAACTTTGCGCCACTGTGTTTCTTCGGCGGGTCAGTCTATGCCCCTGCCGTCAGTTGACTAACCAAAAAAGGTTGAAATGACCATTTTACCCCTGAGCTTATAACTAAATCAAAAATTTCTTTCAAATGGTGTAGCGGCCGGGGTTCGAACCCCAGACCTTTGGGTTAACAACAAGCAAAACTTACCGTTTGAACTAAACAAGTGTTTGTTTATAATTATATTATATGAAATATATATTCTTTATTTTCATTAAAGAGTTTCTCATCCTCATCATCATCTTCTCTATATATCCATTTTTTCATATCTTTATCCTCATAATCATCATACATATCATCATATCTATATCATCAAAATCATCATATTTTTAAACTTTTCACCCGAAACGAACCGTTTTTTACAGAACTTTTCGCCCGAAAATAACCAAATGAGTCGTTTTTTAAAAAACTTTTCGCCCGAAAATAACCAAACGAGTCGTTTTTTTAGCAACTTTTCACCCGAAAACAACCAAACGAACCGTTTTTTAGTAAACTTTTAACCCGAAAACAACCAAACGAACCATTTTTAGTAAACTTTTCACCCGAAAACAAATAAACGAACCGTTTTTTAGTAAACTTTTAACCCGAAAACAACCAAAACGAACCATTTTTTAGTAAACTTTTAACTCGAAAACAACCAAACGAACCGTTTTTAGTAAACTTTTAACCCGAAAACAAACAAACGAACCGTTTTTTAGTAAATTTTTAACCCGAAAACAACCAAACGAACTGTTTTTTAGTAAACTTTTAACCCAAAAACAAACAAACGAACCGTTTTTTAGTAAACTTTTCACCCGAAAACAACCAAACGATCCTTTTTTAGTAAACTTTTAACCCGTAAACAACCAAAAACGACCCGTTTTTTAGTAAACTTTTCACCCGAAAACAACCAAACGACCCGTTTTGTTGTAAACTTTTAACCCGAAAACAACGAAACGAACCGTTTTTTAGTAAACTTTTCACCCGAAAACAACCAAACGATCCGTTTTTTAGTAAACTTTTAACCCGTAAACAACCAAAAACGAGCCGTTTTTTAGTAAACTTTTCACCCGAAAACAACCAAACGAACCGTTTTGTTGTAAACTTTTAACCCGAAAACAACGAAACGAACCGTTTTTTAGTAAACTTTTCACCCGAAAACAATCAAACGAACCGTTTTTTAGTAAACTTTTAACCCGTAAACAACCAAAAACGAGCCGTTTTTTAGTAAACTTTTCACCCGAAAACAACCAAACGAACCGTTTTGTTGTAAACTTTTAACCCGAAAACAACGAAACGAACCGTTTTTTAGTAAACTTTTCACCTGAAAACAATCAAACGAACCGTTTTTTAGTAAACTTTTAACCCGAAAACAACCAAAACGAACCGTTTTTTAGTAAACTTTTCACCCGAAAACAATCAAACGAACCGTTTTTTAGTAAACTTTTAATCCGAAAACAACCAAACAAACCATTTTTTTAGTAAACTTTTCACCAGAAAACAAACAAACGAACCATTTTTTAGTAAATTTTTAACCCGAAAAAACTAAAACGAACCATTTTTTAGTAAACTTTTAACCCGAAAACAACCAAACGAACCGTTTTTTAGTAAACTTTTAACCCGAAAACAACGAAACGAACCGTTTTTTGGTAAACTTTTCACCCGAAAACAACCAAACGAACCGTTTTTTGGTAAACTTTTCACCCGAAAACAACCAAACAAACCGTTTTTTATTACACTTTTAACTCGAAAACAACCAAAACGAGCCGTTATTTAGTAAACTTTTCACCCGAAAACAACCAAAACAACCGTTTTTTAGTAAATTATTAACCCGAAAACAACCAGAATGAACCATTTTTTAGTAAACTTTTCACCCGAAAACAAAAAAGAACGTTTTTTAGTAAACTTTTAACCCGAAAACAAGCTAAACGAACCGTTTTTTAGTAAACTTTTAACCCAAAAACAACCAAAACGAACCGTTTTTTAGTATATAACCCGAAAACAAGCTAAACGAACCGTTTTTTAGTAAACTTTTAACCCAAAAACAACCAAAACGAACCGTTTTTTAGTAAAATTTTCACCCGAAAACAACCAAACGAACCGTTTATTAGTAAACTTTTAACCCGAAAACAACAAAACGAACCGTTTTTTAGTAAACTTTTCACCCGAAAACAACCAAACGAACCGTTTTTTAGTAAAATTTTAACCCGAAAACCAAACGAACCGTTTTTTAGTAAACTTTTCACCCGAAAACAACCAAACGAACCGTTTTTTAGTACACTTTTAACCCGAAAACAACCAAAACAAGCCGTTTTTTAGTATACTTTTCACCCGAAAACAACCAAAACAACCGTTTTTTAATAAATTTTTAACCCGAAAACAACCAAAACGAACCGTTTTTTAGTAAACTTTTCACCCGAAAACAACAAGGGAACCGTTTTTTAGTAAACTTTTAACTCGAAAACAAACAAACGAACCGTTTTTTTGTAAACTTTTCACCCGAAAACAACCAAACGAACCATTTTTTAGTAAACTTTTCACCCGAATGATCGGAAAAAAGAGTTGGCCGGAAAAACGAGATGGCCGGAATCCATAGCGACGTGGTGTCGGAGGTTAGGGGTTTTGGTCAAAATGACTTATGGGTTTGAGGATTTGAGAGATTCGATTACTTGTAATGAAACTGATGATGATGAAGAACATCAAGTATGTTTGAGGTTGATGATGATGATGATGAGCTGATGATGAAGATGATGATCTGCTCTGATGATGAAGATGAGTATTATTATTATTATTAATAATATTATTATTATAATCTCTTATAATTATTATATTATTACTATTATTATTATATTTATAATTTATTAAAAGAAGATTACTAAAATACCAACGGTCAACGGACGGTCAACTGACGGTAGAAGTCAGAAGAACCCGCCGGAGAAACACAGTGGCGCAAAGTTCGCAAAATCTTTTTAAGGGGTTAACCCATCTCGCGACGATATAAACCAGGGAGACAAAATGCAGATTTCTCTTATAATAATATGATACAATAGGACCAAAGTCATCCTTGCTTGATAGTTGATATGAACCAAAGTGTGGTTCTGTTGTGACAAGGAGAAAAGGTTTATGAATGTGTGATCAAGCGTTGGAAGGGACATAGTCTTTTAAATAAATAAATAAAAGTTATTTTGTTGAAAATATAAATTATTTTAATTATTTAATGGGCATTATTCTTTCCCTGTAAATAGGGTGCTAGTATCCAACCATAGACACCAAAATAAACACAAAGCAAAGAAGTCTACAACTTTGTAACCCATGGCCATCTCCAAGCATTTTGTTGTTCTTGTTCTTCTCTCTATGTTGCTTCTTGTTCAAGCACATGAAATGGTATAGATTCCAACCATTTTTACTAGTTTCTTTGTATAATAACAAATCCGGGTGTAAAAATACAAGAAACCAATGACCTTTAATACCACTTACCTTCTAATTCCGCTTATGGTTTTTATACCTTGATTTTTTTTTTATTTTTTATTTTTTGTCATAGATGAATGAACTTGATGGGAAGAGCGTCAGTGCTTCTAAAATCAGTAAGTGATACATCTTATTATTAATAAAATTAAGAACTAATTGGAGATGAAAAAACTATAGCTAAATGTATTTGTAACTAATTTTGCAATCTTGTATTCAGATTGTGGGTCAGCATGTAAGGCTAGGTGTAAGTTATCTTCGAGGCCGAACTTGTGCCATAGGGCATGTGGGACTTGTTGTGCCCGTTGCAGCTGTGTGCCTCCGGGAACTTCGGGTAACCAAGAGGTTTGCCCTTGTTACTACAATATGACTACCCATGGAGGCAAGAGAAAGTGTCCTTAAAGCTTTATCTAGTCGTGGACCTTGTGCATGTTTTATGTGAATCCTTTGTTACATATGTATTGTATATTTATTTCATGGACTCTTGTCTAGCGAGTGATCGTTCCTTGTTCCTATGCGTATTTTTAATAAGCTACAATATAGAATAATCGTGGTGTACTAGTATTATTTTGTGAAATAAAAGTTGTATGACAATTTAATTTGTGGTAAGTACGTCTTGGATATATATACTCATGTCTATTTAATCAATGAACCGTCTCTTATGAAAATCTTGGTTATGGACTTATGGCGGAGGGTTAAAACTATGTCACACAACATAAACTTTTGTTCGAATATATGCTTATTGTTTAATTCAATGGAAGACATATAAACTATTAATATTCCTTATAACTCCATATCATATATCGTAAATGATTCATTATTTTTGGATTTTAATAATTATACTTATATGCGAGTTAATAAATAGTTATTTTCGAATTTGTGTTCTATTAAATGAGAGCATCATAACAATTCAAACCATGTCCAAAACGTAGCTATAATGTATGTATATCGACGTTCGAAGATGTATGGTTGCTACTAGGCGTGTTAAAAAAAGCTGAATCCGAAATCCGAATTATCTGAAAATTCGGATATCCGAATTTCAGATTTTGATAGTGACTTTGAAAATTTTTGGATAATTTGGATATCTGAACTATTTGAAATATATTTTTTTAATTATTAAATAATATATATTATTTATAGATTTTGATTAATTTTTGGATAATTCGGATAACTTTTTGGATATTTTGGTTAAATTTTAGACATTTCGTATACTTCGAATATTTTTTTGGATATTTCAGAAAAATTTTCGGATAACCGAAATATTTTTAAAAGTAGTTTTTAAAATTTATATTATTATTATCTTTTTCGAATATTTCGGAAATCCGGTTCACTATCCGATCAGATATCTGAAATTTGAAGTATCCGAACTTCAGATATCCAAAATTTTGGATTCGGATAGTAAAGCCACATTTGAAATGTTCGGATATCCGAAGTTCGGATACCCGACTTTGAATACCTCTAGTTACTACTACCAAAGATGAGAAATATATGAAGAAATGGATTAACTAGTCTTTGTATTTTTACCTCGTGCGCGTGGTCCAATACATGGGTGGTGCTACTTCATGTGTTGCGCGCGTCAACTAAAGCGCACAATATCTTACGCGGACATCTTGATGCTTGCGCGGTACGCATGGCCGACTCGTTTAGCGCATGCCATGGATAGATGACACAAACCTTTATTAAAGAAATTCAATCATGTTTATCACAAAATTAATTATCCTAATAGTGTTTCTCAATAATTCGTAAATTGTGAATGTATTCAAACCCGAACTTGGGTGAGAGAATTAATTGTTTGAAAACTGTTTATTAACTTCTTGACGTGCCATTTTGTAAAGTCAAAATTTGTGGTTTTTTAAAACTAACTTTTTAACCCTTACAAAAAGAAAAAACAAAGGGATTTTTATGTTTATCAAACATTTTTTTAACTTATTATCTTTAAAAAAACCCAAAACATCAATAAGTTGTTTTCATACTCAAGTTTAAACATGCTCTTAGAAGACCTCAAAAGTCGGTAAGTGATTTGGTTGCTAAATCGACACAAAGTGATTGTTGGGCCGGAACTTAATGGGCTTGAAAATATATTTGAAGTTAAATATGAGTTGCCACTAAAATACTAAATGATGTTAGGGGTCGGGCCGCTGGAGTATTGCAAGACCCAATGCAATTACTCTTCGACAAATTATCAAAAATAATATTTGTCATCAAGTGGAACCAGAGGTGCACACAGAAACTAGTTAACCGGTCCCGGTCCCTACCTGATTTGTACCCAATTTTATAACCGGTTTATAACCGTTTCTAACCGTCAGTTAGTAACCGGTTTATATTATTGATTTCAAAAAACCAATTTTTTTTATTATTATTTTGTTAAAAACCGGGTTTTTTCCGGTTATTAACCAGTTAACCGGTCCGGTCTAACCGGTCAAAACCGTTTCTCTAACCGGTCAAAACCGGTTACTATCCGACCCGAAAAACCGGTTACTATCCGACCCGAAAAACCGGTAAACCGGTTAATTCCCGCAAAAAATACCGGCTAGTAAAATAACCGGTCAACCGCTTTGTGCATCTCTAAGGGGAACTACAAGTAGAGATTTATAAAACCGGTTTTTTTGCTAAACCAGTTCGGTTTATAGACTGAGCTAGGTTGGTAAACAAAAAAAAACGGTTTCATGATATAAGCTAGTTTTGAAAGAATACTGTTCGAACCTATCAAATCGATTGAGGACTGGTTTGCACCAAATTGGGACAAATAAAAAACCAATTTTGGCATGTTTTTCAAATCGGGTTGAGTCCAAACCCGGTTTTAAAGGACACGATTACGAAATGGTAAACGAACTGTCAGGTTGGGTCGGGTCCAAACCGTTTTTAGTGAAGTGGGTCAGGTTATAAACCGGATTGGCTTGGATCAAACCAAGTCGAAATCGGTTTTTGTAGCAATCGTGTCGGGTTCAACCCGAATTTAGGAGAGGAAAGCCCAACCCTATCCAACCTAATTCGGGTAGTGTTACACCCGAGTAGTCGAGTACGGTTAAAACCAGTTTGAAAACTGATTTGAGTTTAAAACCTTGTGTGTGTGTGAAGTGACATTTTATATTTAAAATAAAATAAAACTAGTAAATATAGATTTTGATAAATAAATTTCAACCTAAAATATAAAGTAAACGTAAAAAATTTAAAAATATTAAATATCATAAAGGTTAATTATAATTTTTTTAAATTATTGCAAAAGAAATTGCAATAAATGATGAAGGTTAAGTTTTTAATTATTAGTCGTCCTTTGGTGTTTTGTTGTTTGGTACTTACTCACCGTCTTTGTTTGGTGTTTACTTGTTATGGTTTTCAAATTTATATTTCATTCGACTTAAAAAGTCCATCAGATTTCTTGCATCGAGTTCTATTTGGACCACTCGACATTTTACATAATTTTGCCATATATTTCGGTTCCCAGTTGTAGGTGGGATCGCAACAACCCTTATGTTGCTTGACGGAGATCCAAATCCAATGGAATTTTGTAACCGACATTGACCAGATGCTATTTGAGTGTGCTTTTGAGAGATAGTTGAACATTTTTGAGTTTTTAGATAATATAAATCGTTTTCGAGTGTAGTGATTAACAAAACACATTCGTTACCTGCATACAGTCACAAATGGAAAAAGCGAGTAAAAAATATTGTCAAAATGAAATGTTTTCAAAACTCAAAAAGATTGTGTCAGTTTTCAACTCAATTTAACACAACCCAATTTCAATTTATTAACCGGGGCTCTAATGATAATATCTTGATCAAGTCGGGTCAGATCCCAATCGGTTTCACCAACCCAGGTTCATAAATGGTTTTAGGCCGGGTTTTAACCCGATTCAGGTACAAAGGGGGTTTTGTGCACTTCTTAATGCAGTAGTCGAAGTTGCAAGAGTTCAATTGCTTCATCGAACAATAACCAACCGGATAATATTGATGAAGTCGCCAGAAGTTTCAACAAAAAATGGTTGCAAAATATGAAAAAATAGAATCAATTTAATATTTTTTCCTTTTTGTGAAAGTTTCATTTGAGGGGAATAAGTAATGGCGATATGACACAAACTGAGCAACTAGCAAGGAAGATCTTCAATAATTTATATGAAGAATTTATTTTTGATACTTTATTTGATAAAATTTGGGGTTTTTCCAAGTATGTTGCATTGTATCACATGTTCATTAATAAAAAAAGAACGATTGTTACCGTAGAAAGTTGTATTGATTTCCACGTAATAGCATACTTAGGAAGCCCGATGCAATCTTATAACAAGAACTAATTTGCGGCCACCAATTAACGCAACGTAACTTAATGCCAAAGAAAAAAGTTACTACTTACTAGTGTAAAAGATCGTAAGTAGGAGCTTAACACTGAAGTGTTGCCACTGACTGAGTTGTTAATGACTACGTTAATGCCGATTATGACCAAGAAACTATTGTTAGGGAGAGCAACAAATGGAACGTGATAGATAAATCAGAAGTAACCGTTGGTTAATCATAATAAGATACTAAATACTAATTTAATTTGTAATAGAAATACGATTTTTTTTAACGACCAACTAAGTAACGTCGGGTACTTCGTACGCGGCCCACATTGGCTAAAGGTAGCCCGAGCCGGCCACGAGTCCAGACGGACAGAGCTCCTAGCGGTCCACCTATTGAGGGATTCCCCGGATTTTATCCGGCCCCCAGGCCTGCCAAACGGCACGGCAGCGAGGAGCTGGTAAAACCATATGAGATCAGGACTCGAACCCTGGCAAGTCAGGGTCATCCCTCATATATCCTATATAAGTTGATGATAGTGATTAGTGAGATTTAAACCCCTACATCTCACTAGTAAAATGAGTGCTCTACCATTTAATCACATCCATAGAAACACAATGAAATGATAATCAACAATAAGAATATATATAATAACTGGTTTTCAATTGTCAAAGTCAAATGATGATGAAGAACAACAATAAAATAATAATGCTGTCTTAGAGAAGAATTTGTTACCAGGTAATCACAAAGATGAAAAATTAGGAAATTTCACAATCTATGCATTTGCGTTTATACTAAAGGAACAATGGCACGATTATACACAAAGGCTATGAGTTCGGGCCCAAGTATTAAAGACCGGGCTATTATGTTTCTGGAGGCCCAAGATCGCGCAACAAAGGGTGGCTCACGAAAACAGGCATAACTTGGCCCACGAAGCTCCGTTTCAGGCCCATTACCAGTCAAATCGAAGCTTGAGACGAGGAGCACATTGTGGCAAACTGAAGCCCAAAAACGACTCCTAAATAAAGTTATGGGCCTTTTATTGTTTTTTCAACACTTTTTATGTTTTTGTTTTTGGGTTTTTGTTTGGCCTATGGCCTGTTTTAGGCCCATTTCGTATTAGAACTCTTATTTATAGTTTGGTTATGTAATTCAGAAAGACAGAATTGATTTTGGTAATAATTACTTTTTTCTCTTTATTTTCCCTTAGACCTTTGGCGGGATTTTGGGAGTTTTGTGAAGTTCTTCATGGGTATTCGTAGAATCAACGTGAATCGATCTTCGTTATTGTTTCACCGCTGCATCAGTTCTCGACGCCTCACTAGACTACGACTGCAAACATAGAGTTAGAGCATTCACAACAACTCTTTCGTAAATATGTGAGTGTGTTATTTATATTTTATATAGTAATTGTAATTGATTGTGAGTTGATGAGAGAAAAAAAGTTGTTCAATAATAAATTTGGAAAAACACTATTTAACCTCTATATTTTTTTAAAGTGGTTGTAAGTTAAGAAAAAATAAAAGATAATCATAAAAATATAATTTAATGAAAAAATAGTGTTTCTTAATATAGTTACGGAGATAGATAGAGCGGGCTACTGTTATGATCAAATGCATGTGTCAGGTGATAGTAGAGGAGCAAGAAATGAAAGATTAGGGATTGAAATCATAAATTCGGATA
Organism: Bidens hawaiensis; assembly: GCF_021521415.1. Lineage (NCBI taxonomy): Eukaryota > Viridiplantae > Streptophyta > Magnoliopsida > Asterales > Asteraceae > Bidens > Bidens hawaiensis. The sequence goes on from NW_027491271.1 coordinate 1,318,180, forward strand.
GTTCAATAAAAGTTGGCGCATGGCCATGCTTAAACTATAACTCAATTTTAAAATACACCAAGTTTTCAGTACTTGGGAAATAATATCTGGATAACATCAATCCAGTTGTTTATGTATATATTGAAAACTTATTAAACACCAATCCAGTTGTTTATGTATATATTGAAAACTTATTAAACACGTTTGTAAGAGGGACATTCTATTTTTGTGTTTACACAAGTGAAGAGGTAGGTTCCCGCAAAGCCCAGTTGGACCCACAAGACTCACCTTGAAGAGGTACGTCACGTCTACGCAAAGACCAACTGGATCCGCAGGACCCACCATGCTCAGAGGTACGTCTACGCAAAGACCAACTGGATCCGCAGGACCCACCATGCTCAGAGAGATGAAGACCTTATATGCAGTAAGCCAGCTGTCCCCGCAGTAAAGCCTCCCTTGGTACAGTACCCTGCCTGTCCCCGCAGCTGTGGGTACAAGCCAAGAAGGAAGGCTACCCGCACTAACAGTAAGGCTACACGTATAAGGCACTAACTCTTATATTTCAGTAATGTCACCTGAAGAAGGAATGAGCAGGGCGGGAATATTCCCGCCCAAAAGAGCCAGTCCGTACGCTTCTAGAAGATCTTTTGTACTATACCTACCAAGGTATGGACAAATAAACAAGATCTGACAAAAGCAACCCATGAACCAATCACAGGGTGACAGCTCACTGACAATAGTACGAGGAGGAGCACGCTCTAGTACAAAATGTCACTATCAGCCGCTGCCTACCCACCAACTCCCATCATGGCACGAACGTAGCCCATAGTTAGTGGAAAAGGAATATTATATACAGCTGGCCGTACCTGCTTGGAAACCTACCTTCGGCTATAAATACTCCAACACCCTGGAACGGTATCATCTTCTCTCTAGCTATTTCTCTCTATATACACTTATATTCAGAGCAACCTAGTCTGATTCTCACGCCGGAGGGTGGTCACAAGGATGAACCCCCCCCCCCCTTCTCAGTGACGAGCTTACGGTGTCTGTTTTGCAGGTTGAGAAGAATAACCATCTTTGCCGGACCTAACCCTCGTGGGAAACATCTACTTAACCCTAAGATTATCCTTAATCTGTCGGGGTCACTTAGTGTTTCTTCATTGGCGCCATCCGTGCATTAAGCTAGAACTTACTCTTCTTTTTCTCAGTTTTTTCAAACTTATGGAAAGATGGTTAAGGTTACTCCGATGCCAAAGCCACCGGGTAACCAAGAAACTCCGGTAACCACAACCCCAGCTACTGGGGGGAACACCGGTGAATACACGATTGTTACGAACACTACCCCGGTTACCCAAGCCGGGGCAAGTGCAGTAAACAATCCTCTCCTGGGATTCATTGATACCCAGTTGGGGAAACAACAAACGAGACTTCCCCGACAAACACCAGAACAAGTTAAAGCTTGGGCGGAAGCACGTTAGAAAGAATTCCAAGCCGAGTTGGACGAACGTTTACGTTCACTCCAACAGGCCAATGACAAATTCGGAAGCACTCGACAACAGCTCAACATGAGCAATGATTGCGAGTATGTGGATGATGAAGATTGGGAAGAATTTGAGAGTGACGCAAACCCACGTCATAAGGCGAAAGGGAAGCGTAAAGAAGCAGACTTCCACTCGAGAAGAAATTTCGAAGAAACTTTCAAACCAAAGAACACGGGGGGAAACCCACATGACTTCTCCAAAACTTTTAGACCAACTGTTGCGAATGCGGGAACGCCCAAATTTGCAAGGGACATTGCGGAAGCAATCGCTCCAAAGAGTGCCAAACAGATGTCCAACATAGGCACTTACGATGGCATATCTGACCCGGACGATCACATGAACAGATTTATAGCGGGGGCAACCGTCAATAATTGGACGGAACCCACATGGTGTTACATGTTCCAAATGACGCTCGTCGGGGCAGCCAGAGCGTGGTTTGATCGTCTACCGGTCCACCACATCTACGATTGGGCAGACTTCCAGCACAAATTCAGCCAGCACTTCAGTCAACAAAGAAAATATACTGAAGAACAATGGACGATCCTCAACTGCATCCGAGAAGAAGACGAATCTTTGCTAGACTTCATCACTCGCTTCAACTCAAAGAAGCTAAGTATGGGCACTATTAGCGAAGATCTTGTTCGCGCCGCTTTCATCCAGGGCGCTGAGTACCCAGAGCTCATCCGCACGTTGACAGGTAAAGACGGCATGCCACCCACGTGGGATGCCATCATAACGGCAGCTAAACGCTTTGCCGAAACGGAGAAGCAACTGGGTAGAAATCTTCCCCAGAGCACAAACCTCTACACCCAGAGAACAAGAGAAAATAACGTCCGTACTGCCCGACAAAACAAAAAGAGGAAGCTTGGTATTTGGCAGTCAAGGGTAAACTTTGACACCTCATCCAGCTCTCGCCCTCTCTTAGGCGGAAGGGACAACATGCAGTCGTCGAACCGGAATCCCAGATGGACGCCACTCACCAAAAGCGTCACCGAGATATTTGCCACCGAGAAGCTCCCATGGCCAAAGGCTCCAATAATCCGACAGCGTTAAAACGCTAATCAGAGCAAATCCTGTGACTTCCACGGGACAAAAGGCCACACCACGGAGGAATGCACATCCTTGAAGGATGTCGTCGAAACATTCGTCAAAGATGGGAAACTCACACACCTCGTGGCGTCAATCAAGAACGGAGGGAGGAAAGACAATCAGTACAAGGGCAATGGACGGAAGCCCGTCGACATCAGCATTCACATGGTTCACGGCAACATCAGAGAAAGAAAACGACGAACAACAGAGCCAAGTGCGTGGAAGGAAGCAGAAGTGCGCTTCCTGCGTGTGCCAGGGGGGCCCAACAAAGAAGGCCCCATAGTCATCAAAAGCCAGCCGGGGCACTACATCACCTCCCGCACCCTTGCTGATAATGGCGCTTCATCAACGGTCATGTATAGGCAGTTCTTCGACAAGCTAGACGACGAAGACAAAGAACGCCTAGAAACAGTTTACGCCTCGATGGAAGGGTTCGACGGCAGCACAAACACTCCCTTGGGAATCCTATCTTAACCCGTCACTCTCACGGACGGGAAGTACTCCCGCACAGAAGACGTGGACTTCGTTGTAATGAGGAAGCCACACCACACATACGACATTCTCTTCGGGAGAGATGGGATGGCAAGATTTAATGTCGTGGTGTCTTCGGTCCATGGTATGATGGGATGGCCAATAGCTGAGGGCGTCGCTATGATCACGGGCATTCCCCAGGTATGCATCGCATCTGTCTCATCTAAACCCAAACCAAAAATGGTTAAACCAACCACCCCTGAGCCAGAAGAATGGGCCTTCAATGGCAAATACCTTGACCAGGCCGTTACCATTGGCCCAACGATCACTAATCCCACACGCACCTTACTCAAACGCTTGTTGCAAAAAAATGCCGACATCTTCGCGTGGACACCAGCTGACATGACTGGTGTACCTCGAAGTAAGGCTGAGCATAAGCTCAGGTGTGACCCGGCGTTTGCGCCGGTCATACAAAAGCGTCGCGTAATGGGTGCTGAGCAGGCTAACGCGTGTAGAACCCAAGTCAAGGAACTCCTTGACGCAGGCATCGTACGCGTTAGTAAATATCAAACATGGGTTGCAAATCCCGTCATGGTACCAAAATCCAACAAACAATGGCGCATGTGCATAGATTTTAAAGACCTAAACAAGGCATGCCTCAAGGATTGTTACCCGTTACCCGAAATTGACCTTAAGGTAGATTCATTAGCACCATTTCGCCTTAAATGCTTCCTTGATGCGTATAAAGGGTACCATCAAATCCACATGGCTATTGACGATCAGGATAAAACCGCATTTCGGACGCCCGATGGCACATTTTGTTACCAAATGAGTTTCATGCCCAAATCGGGAGGAACTTGGAAGTTTACATGGATGACTTGGTCATCAAAAGCCTCGAGCCAGAGGCGATGTTGAAAGACATCGAAGAAACTTTCAACACGCTCAGAAAGATAAACATGAAGCTCAACCCGAGCAAGTGTTCCTTTGGGATGGAAGATGGGAAGTTCTTAGGAGTCATCGTTACCAAAGATGGCTTCAGAGCGAACCCCGAAAAGGTTGAAGCCATTATGAAAATGGAATCACCTACTACCATCAAACAGGCTCAGACACTGAATGGACGACTAGTCGCACTTAACCGCTTTTTGGCAAACCATGCGGAAAGGTCGTTCCCATTCGTGTCAACATTGAGAAATTGTTTGAAGAAAACGCACTTCCGCTGGACACCACAAGCGGAAGCAGCCTTTCAAGAGATTCGGTCACGCTTGATCGAACTCCCAACACTCACAACACCAGAAGTGGGGGAGGAATTAATTCTCTACCTCTCCACCACAGACAGAGCAACTGGGGCAGTCTACTATGTAAGCCGCGTCTTAACAGACGTGGAAACCCGGTACTCCACCCTGGAAAAATTAGTCTTAGTGCTTGTACAGGCTTCACGCAGGCTAAGACGATATTTCCAAGGCCACCCAATCACCATTCTCACCAACTTCAAACTCGCAAACGTTCTAGGCAAACCCGAGTTGTCAGGGCGCCTAGCCAAATGGGCAATTGAGTTGGGAGAATACGCGATAAAGTACAAGCCAAGACCAGCCATAAAAGGCCAGGTCTTGGCCGACTTTATTGCAGAAGTCCCCGCTTCGCGGGAAAAAGAGTGCCAGGAAGAGGCTCAACCCTCTCCAGCACAAGACATTAACGATGTCTGGTGACTCTATACTGATGGAGCAGCCAACAACGAAGGTTCAGGCGCAGGGTTGAAACTAACTAACCCAGCAGGCCAAGAATACACTTACGCTATTCGGCTGGATTTTCCAAGTACGAATAACGAAGCGGAGTACGAATCATTCTTGGCCGGATTAAGAATTGGGCGTAAGATGGGGGTAAAAAACTTGGAAGCCCACGTGGATTCCATGCTAGTAGCCAACCAGATAAATGGGATGTACACGGCCGTGAACGACACAATGGCCCTATACCTCGCACAAGCAAAAACCCTTATGCGCGATTTCAACGATTGCAAAGTTGTGCACATCAAGCGAAGCGAAAACAAATCTGCGGATGCGCTAAGCAAGCTTGCATCGTTAGCCTTCACCACTTGGGAAAGGACATCCGCGTTGAACTTCTTGGAGCACCATCAGTCCCGCACAAGGAAATTTGTGTCATCCAAACCAGCACGGAAACATGGATGACGCCAATCATAAATTACCTTGCGACGGGTGTACTACCAGAGTCAAAGACACAGGCAAGAAAGATACGCTGTAAATCACTGAACTATCAACTTGTTGATGACATACTTTACAGGCGTAATTTCCTTGGCCCACTCCTCAGATGCGTTGACGACCAAGATGCCGACTACCTCCTAAGGGAAGTACACGAAGGCATCTGTGGAGTACACGCAGGTCCACGCGCAGTTGTAGCTAAGCTAAACAACGCGGGATGCTTTTGGCCGGGGATGCACACGGATGCGCTGGCCTACATCAGAAAATGTAGGTCCTGCCAGCTCTACGCACCCAACACGCATCGCCCGAAGAACGAACTTGTTCCAGTCACTTCTTCATGGCCATTCCAGAAGTGGGCCATCGATGTTACAGGCCCATTTCCACAGCAGCAGGGAACGTTCAGTTCCTAGTGGTAGCCATCGACTACTTCACCAAGTGGATAAAAGCAAAACCCCTAGCCCAAACAACCGCAAAACATATCAAAAAATTTATTTGGGAATTTATTATTTGTCGTTTTGGACTTCCACAGAATTTGGTGAGCGATAACGGCACCAACTTTGCTGACCAGAAGCTACAAAAGTGGCTGAAAGAGCTTCAAATCACCCACACCTTTACCTCAGTGGCACACCCGCAGGGTAATGGTGAGGTGGAAAGAGCAAACAAGAGCATCGTCGACGGCATAAAGAAAAGACTCTTGGAGCATAGATCCGGCTGGGTGGACGAAGTTTCACATGTCCTTTGGGCAAACAGAACGCTGAAAAAAGCAAGCACGGGCGAAACCCCATTCAGCCTCACCTATGGCACTGAAGCCATGGTTCCAGTCGAGATCGGTCTACCCTCACCAAGAGTCATAACTCAACCAGAAGACAATAATGCGGAAAGACGGTTAGACCTTATGCTAACCGAAGAGCGCAGAGACTTAGCCGCAGCGCGTGAAGAGAACTACAAGCGACAAATGCAAAAGCACTACAACACGCGGGTGAAACTCTGCAACTTCAATGTCGGAGACTACATACTACGTAACAACGAGGCTTCGAACCAGGAGCGCCCAAGAAAGCTGGCCTCGGTCTGGGAAGGGCCATACATTATTAAAGAAGTTCTGGGAAAGGGCGCATACTGGCTCGAAAGGCTCGATGGCACCCCCATCCCAAGAACATGGAATGGAGCTCAATTACGCAGATGCTACATGTAGATCAATTCCAAACTTGTAACGAACAGGCCTAGAGCCACTTCTAATGGAAATGATTCTCCTTATCACATTGATGCTGATAGCCTTACCTTTATACTTATGATCTGACCACACTGATATGCCGGTATTCACCGCATAAATAAGTGAGGGAGGAAGTAAGTCGTTGCGTGTGGAAAGTGACACAACCCGCATAAACACAAATAAACAGTAAAAATTTCTAAGGAAAAGATGAGGAAAACCTTCATGCAGGTCAGAAATAGATAAAGTTTGGTCATCCTACTAAGTGAAAGTGACGGTCCTACCCGCACAATCATGATAGAGGAAACAGAACATTAACCTATTATCTGACACGCGTCGAAAGGTTAACTTATTCAAAAAACTTAGAAAATTGCTAAGATAAACTAAAATATGCATGAGCAAATCATATAACGTTTATAAGGCAAGGCATTAACAAAACATTTATATTCATGATAGAAGCTGTTCAAACATTACAAAATGGCTAGGTATCTACCCGCCTACAAAAGGTGCAAATCTATCCTAACGGCTTGGAGGAATTTCAAGATTCAGGCTTCGGGACCACTCCCTCCAAACCCACTTGAACCTGCACCATCAGTTGGCTGCGGCTGTTCAAGGAAAGCTTTGAGAACAGCTAGCCCGTCATCAGCAGCAGCAACTTCATTCACCTTTTCCACGACCGGATGAGAGAAAGCAGCATACTGGTTCACAGCTTGGTCATAGGCAGCCTCAGTATCAACATCGTGTAGAGGAAATCTGGAAGGCGAGATACCTTTCTCTGCAAATTCTAAGCCAAGTAAGAAACCAACTTTCTCTCCATCCTCATGAGAAGCGTTGAGGGCTGTGCTCATGGCATCATCATAGGATGTGTTCGCGAAAATCCGATGCACAACCTACAAAAAAAAAACTTTTCTAAGTATAAAAAGCAAAAAGCAAAGAATAATTGAGTTATGCGTACCTGCGGCAACGCTTCTCGTAGAAGCCAATCCTTATTGGACAGAGCCTCTTGAAGGGTAGCTTGAGCTTGATCGCGTGCGCGTTCGGCCTCATTCTTATTTAGGTTGGCAAGCAACACTTCCTTGGCAGTAGTCTCCTCAACGCCTTTAAGCTTGCGCTCAGTGCGATCAAGCACACCCCTCTGATCCAAGAGCTCCTGTAGCTTCTTGGCATCCTCCAAAGCCAAAGCCTCATGAGCCTGCTGAAGCTTCTCCAGTTTAGCTTTCAGTTCTTCATTCTCAGTGCGTAGAGGCTCAGCAACAGCTTCAGCTTTTGTGGCCCTTTCAGTCGCATTACGCGGAGTTTCCTTAGCCAACCTAAGCTGTTCATTAACAACTTGAGAAGCCTTGGAACGGGCCTCATGCCTAGCTTGCATTTCGGCCTCAAGATCCTTGAAGGCCTTTTCTCTCTCAGTAGCGGTGGCGACAAGCTTCTTGTTTTCTTCCCTCAGCGATCGCACCTGAGACCCCTCCAAGCTACGCGCAGTCCTTAACTTATCGTTTTCACGACAAAGTAATTCGACACGCGGCTGCATCCGGGCGAGTAGAATTCGGAGCTCGGTGGACAACCTGCCTTCCTGGTAACTAACCATTGCCTCCCCCAATGCACCACTTGGAGTGGCATGGCGCGTCCAATCGACGCAGTCTGCAGCCGTCCTGAGAGTTGTTCCTCGGCGGATATTCCACCTTGGGGCATAAACCTCATTGGAATCCGAAACTACAACAACAAAAAACAGTCAAGAAAAAATGACTAAGGATGGATAACAGGCCAAAGTAACCCACGCACCTGTAGGGTCGATAACAGGCCGATAGCCGCTAAACCCATCACCCGAACCTAAAGGATATCCATCCAAGAGGTCAAGGAGATGGGAAGGAGGCAAAGATCGGACCCCCTCATCAACAGAGGTAAGTCTAGAGGTCCCAACTCTAAACATACCTGAAGAACTAGCCAAGGACGAAGTAGTCGTTGACGCCGAATGTGACACCGTAGAAGTCACAGAGGTAGAGACCATTGGAGATGAACTCATTTGAGATGAACTCATAACCGTTGCAGTCGCTGCAGATGAGCTCATCGCGGATGAGCTCATGGAAAAAGTCACCGCCGGTCCGGTGAATGACGTGGTAAATATGGCACTGACGGCTGGCGAAGAAGTTGAACTGCTCAACGCAGCAACGAAAGTGGACGCCATCGTCGGCACAGCAGCCATGACAGACGACGTCATAACCGGAACAGTTGCTTCAACAGTAAAAGCAACAGAACCAGTACCAGAAATAGACGCAGCCACCTGGTTCATCGCCTCGGATAGGTTGACCAAACCTATCGTCGTGGGTCCTGAACCAACTCCTCCCGCACCACTCTCCTCAAAAACAGATAAGTCTACTTCTGCATAAAGAAAAACCTTAAGATATCAAAAACGAAGGCGGAAGGAGATGCGGAAAAGGTACACAAAAAGTACACTTACTGGTTTTCTTGATCTTGAAAGCCCTGTTAGGCGGAGATGGACCCGATGAAAATGGCCTCTTCACGCCAGTTACCTTCGCAATGCTTAGCGGCTCGGAAGTGACAGTCGTTGTCTCAACCTCTGAGACAATGGTCTCGTTACCACCACCAAGGTTCCTCGCCGCCTCCTCACTCTCAGTCTCGGAATCAGACTGATCCCCCAAGTCAACGAAGGTAGCAACCTTCGTTTTGCCCTTCACACTAGCCGCCTTCTTTTTCCTTACAACAAAAGGCCCATCTGCGGATCCCTCATCAGAAGATGACAAGATCAGAAGAATTCCAGCAGAAGTGTGAGCATGAAGAGGACGAGGATTAAAGAACTCATTACCTGGCCGAGTGGCGCTTAAAATCTCATGGCCTGGCGGGTAGACCTCTACGAACCTATCCGCAGTTTTCTCCAAAACGGGCAACTCGTTCTCATCAAGATCACGAGTACCCAACCGCGTTGGACCACCAGTCTCCCGCGGGTGCAAAAGCGACTGTAAGTTGTTCCCTTCTGAAATAAAAATGATAACAATGTTAGAAGGAAAACCCTAAACCAACACAAAAGACGGGGCGTACCATAAGGAATATAGTTCAAACCGCATTCAAGAACGATGGGTATTTGCGGCGTCCCAGACCCGGCGTCCTTCCACACGCGACTCATCCCAAGCATGACCATCCCAGATTCCGAGAAGCGATAAACAGGAGTCTGAATCTGGGAAATCTTGGTGAACCACTCCGTCTCCTGGTAATTGGAAGCCGGAAGATTAAGAAGTGCCCTCCCATTCTTGAACGTCATCGCAATGGGAACGACACGAGCGGAAATATAGAAAAATTCACGCTTCCAAGAACGAAGACTACGCTCAGTAGTACAGATCTTCAAACCCTTGATCCGAGTGACAAGGGTATACCAACCCTGGATGCACCTCCACGTATAGAAGGTCATCAGGCGGTCGACTCGAGTTTCGATATCCAAAATACGGCACACCCATTCAAAATGGCGAACTTTAGCAATTGCCATTGGGTGCACCTCTGTCAAATGAACACCGTGTTTCTCCAAAACACGGTATACGAACTTCGTTAATGGGAATCTTAGATTCCCATATATGAAGAACAAAGCGTAAACCCCTATCTTGCCCTTAGGGGCGTCATATACCGTCTGGTTGGTCTCCGGCAACTCCGGGTCATAGGGCTCCAGCATGAATTTCTTGACGATGTAATTGTATACATCGAGAGAAAGAGTACACTGACACTCTCCAGCAGTACTCTTATCGTCCTTATCGGACGTTGACGTCGGGTTCTCGGGGAAAACGTCGGACTCTTCAACGTTAACCTCTGGGTCATGAGAAGAAGAAGACATTTTTTAATGTTAAGGATGAAAGAAGGCGGTTTCAGGAGAATACTCGCCGGAAAAGATGAGAATTCGCCGGAAATCGCTTAAAAGAAAAGAAGAGTGAAGTGAAGATAATGGACGAAATACACCCTCTCCACCTTATATACTCATCGCAATGAATGCGATGAATTTAATGCGAATGAGAGAGAAAGCGTAGGAGCAATGACACGGCGACACGTGTGGATAAAGCAAGCTGGCAACAGATGTCAGAATGGCGCGTGCCATGAAACTCGCGTCCACGCGCCTGAAAAAGCGTTTAGATTGACCACATGCTGTCACGTCGTCACAACTTCCTGCACATCCTGAAACCGTCAGAAGACGCCAACGTCCTTTCAACCGTTTGGACTGTCCTTATCCTTTCACCAACCTTCCGAATTTCAAAAAGATTCAAAAATAAGAGGGAATATACCCCCTTACCTTGGAAAGCAAGAAACCATAAGACAAGTGCGGGTACAGTGTCAAGGCGAAACCCTTCACATACTTAGCACTTGCAGGGAATTGAAGCCAAGAAGATCGATCTTATGGGCCATGCTTGCGGAAAGAGAAATAACACCCCCGCATGGCGGAAACGTTGAGAACTAGATTGTTTGAAGCTTCAAGGTGGAATTGGTTGTTTAACATAACTGATCACTATGTCTAAAACTACCAAAACCTCGTGGAGAATCTACACAAGTGAAACTCAACGCTCCCGACTTGCGAAGAGGTTACACACCTACCTGCATCATACCCAAATATCAGGCAGAAAAGTCAGGAATTTTCTGCAAGTGACATTAGGAAAACTGCGGGAAGAATCCCCACGGAGAACCTTAAAAAACGAAAACCCCTTTTTAAAGCCCCTTGCTTAAAGTCCAAAAGTTCCCCTCACTTATTAACAATTCATGAGAAGAACAATGGACTGGGGGGACTTGAAGAGGTAGGTTCCTGCAAAGCCCAGTTGGACCCACAAGACTCACCTTGAAGAGGTACGTCTACGCAAAGACCAACTGGATCCGCAGGACCCACCATGCTCAGCGAGATGAAGACCTTACACGCAGTAAGCCAGCTGTCCCCACAGAAAAGCCTCCCTTGGTACAGTACACTGCCTGTCCCCGCAGCTGTGAATACAAGCCAAGAAGGAAGGCTACCCGCACTAACAGTAAGGCTACACGTATAAGACACTAACTCTTATATTTCAGTAATGTCACCTGAAGAAGGAATGAGCAGGGCGGGAATATTCCCGCCCAAAAGAGCCAGTCCGTACGCTTCTAGAAGATCTTTTGTACTATACCTACCAAGGTATGGACAAATAGACAAGATCTGATAAAAGCAACCCATGAACCAATCACAGGGTGACAGCTCACTGACAATAGTACGAGGAGGAGCACGCTCCAGTACAAAATGTCACTATCAGCCGCTGCCTACCCACCAACTCCCATCATGGCACGAACGTAGTCCATAGTTGGTGAAAAAGGAATATTATATACAGCTGGCCGTACCTGCTTGGAAACCTACCTTCGGCTATAAATACTCCAACACCCTGGAACGGTATCATCATCTTCTCTCTAGCTATTTCTCTCTATATACACATATATTCAGAGAAAGCTAGTCTGATTCTCACGCCGGAGGGTGGTCACAAGGAGGAACCTCCCCTTCTCAGTGACGAGCTTACGGTGTCTGTTTTGCAGGTTGAGAAGAATAACCATCTTTGCCGGACCTAACCCTCGTGGGAAACATCTACTTAACCCTAAGATTATCCTTAATCTGTCGGGGTCACTTAGTGTTTCTTCATTGGTGATCGTTAACTGACACTTTTCTTTGGTTAACACCCAGCACATCAACCTAAAAAAACGCCTTTGACATTTTCCTAATTTAGAATTGCAAATATTTAAGAAAAATCATTTGAATATTGACACAAGATGATTGTTTTATCTATATTACATTATCTATACTATATATAATGAGTGAAAGATGGGCAAATTAAGACGGTGATTTTTAAGGGATTTACAATCATTTAAGCACATGGTACAACTACAAAGAGGGACAATGTGGTAATTGCACACTTAAATATCACGTGGTTTACATCTTTATCAATGATAGTTACAATCTTAGTCCTTCAACTTTATTGATGCTTTTGTAAATTTAGAGAATAATTATAAATTTAACCTTTATCTTTTGCATATTTATTTTTTTTAATTTCACTTTTAACCCAACTTCCCTCACGATTTTCAAACGATCATAACTTTTTCGTACGATAATATTTTTTTAAAAAATTTGCACTATAAAAATGAGCGTTTAATTCTCTTTAATTTGAGTATGATATTGCCATAGTTTGTTTAAGTTATAAAATGACAATTTTTGTGGTCCAATTTTGATGGTTTTGAGTTAAACCGTGAGCCAAATCATTAGTAATGGTATTTTGTTGTCGAAAACTGAAACCGAAACGTTGAAAATTGAAACCAACCAAACCAAATCATTATCAACGATTAGGTTCCGATTTAGTTTGTACATTGATAGCAGTTTGAGTTTAAAATAAGAATGATTAATCCAAATATACCAACAAACGTATGATTTCACGTTTAAATAAAACAATAAACGCTCATAAATCTATTACATGATTACAAAGTATTGTGTTTCCCGCTGCGTCTGTTCACTCTCAGCCATAAACCGTTCAACTGAATGCTTTCATTCAATGAACGGTTTCAATTGAAGTCTTCAAAATCATCATCTCAATCATCGGTTCTCAATTCAGACGTCGTTCTCTCGCTCATTCTCAAAATCATCTCTGCACCATGAGCAGCGAATCAGTTGATTTTGAATTTTTGTTATTTCTGATTAGGGCAAAGTGGTGTTGTATGTTTCACTCCTTGCCATCGGCTCATTCTTGGTGTCCAATCGATTCCAGTTGGCAAAGGCGTCTGCCCAATCGATTCCAGTTGTCATCGTGTTCCATCACCTGTTATTAACTCGAATCTGAAACCCATCGATTGCACCGGCACAGTTGCTGATTTTGGTGTTTAATCAAATCACAATGGTGAGTTTGCTAATTTTGCTACTTTAATCAAATGATTGGTTGATATTTCTTCTCTAATTCAGTTTGTTCATTCATACAATGGTGAGTTTGCTACTTTATATATGCACTATTTATATTCTTTGTTACTTTGTATTAGAATCAATTTATCAGTTGACGTTGTAGATACTTTGCAGGTTCATTTCGTTGAGCATGTTCATACTTTGTTAGAATTGCTTGTATCAAAATATTTGATGTCCGGTAAAAAGGTTGGATCTTTTTTTTGTTTCTGTTGCTTATACTAACATCTCTTTTACTGATAGTTAACTTATTTTTGTGACAGTTATTTTACTTGCATAAGAAGATAATTCGATCCGTTGATGTCAACCAAATCTCTGGTACTTATACACACTCATTTAGATTGTTTTTTATACCTTTGTTACAAATTGTTTACAAAGTTGTTGGTTGTATTTTATTTTTTTACCCTTTTTTAGCTGAGATGTCAAATTTGAGAATGCACCGATTTGACTGCTTGTAAGCTTCAAAATTACCTTCTGATCATATTTAAAAATACTTTAGAATCTAATCTGTAAATTATTTTGTATGTATAACTGCAACATGTACTGAAAACATGCTTGTATAGCTGCAATTGGGAGCTTTAAATTTAATACCCGATATGCATCATGTGATAGCTAAGATTCCTTTCTTTAAGCCACTTGGTGACAAAACTGAATTTGAAATGTGGAATGTATCAAGTGAGAACACTTGTTTTATTCATAAAGCTAATTCATTTTATAGTAACATTTATTTCAACATGCAACTTCACTTAATTCATTTAAGTAGTATGTGATTTTTAGTTTCTTTATTTTATATTAAAAATTAGATGATGATTTTGGCTCAAACGTCACAAATATTAGTCAATATTAAAACGGGTGGGTCGATTGGGAGCCTATAATGAGTCAAAACGGGTTTAGTTCATTATGGGTCAATTAAAAAGCAGTCTTACATTGGTTTGAGTCACAAGTTATGACCAAGAAAAGGTTGGAGTCAAAATAGATTGTGACCAACTTAGATCGTGGATACGAGTTTTATTATTTAAATCTTACAAATCACAAGTTTTTGTTGTGGTTATGACATTAAATCTAATCGTCTCTTTATATTGCAGTCGTGAAGTTGTGCTTGGTGCAGCGTTGAGTTTTGTAATGGGATTTACCAAAGTCTAAGTCCAACGCATATGGATTTATCATTAAATACAGGTGCTTTTTTATTACCAGTTGTGCTTTGTGTATGTGTTAATTAGTTAAACTCTCATTGTTGTCGTTAAGTCAAACAGATATTTCGCTTATATTTCGGTTTGGACCAAACTATCGCAATAAAAAAAACTTATGACAATCCATGATTCATCTCTTTATCTGTACGAACCGAACCAAACCAAAACTGTAAAAAAAACAAAAAAAAACCTGAAATGCAATAAACAAATGAAACCGAATTACCGAAACAAAAAACTGGAAAAACTAAAACCAAACTGTAACCACAAATTATTAAATTAAAAAAAAAACAAACCAAAAACTAAACAAAACCATAGTTGTTAAAAGCGACCGCTTTGGGCGCTTAAACGCATTTACTGGGCGAGGCGAATTTATTGCGATTTTAATGCATCAGATATTTAAAGCGCAGAATTAGTTCCCATGCGTATTAAATATTAAATGTATTAAATGTCATTTATCACACATGTTCCTATTCTCAAGTAAAACCTAAAACTCCACTATGTAAGGCTTCCATAATCCTATCTTATAGCACCAAAATCGCCAAGATCTCAGAATTTACATGTTGTTATATTCGGATTTCTTTCTTTTCCTTATTTATTCTGCATTTTATGATATCTTATCTGACTTTATATTGCACTTGGTACTTCATTTTTTGGTTTTTGGTTTTTCTATGTTTTCTTATTAAGATATATTGGTACTTCATGTTTTGAATTTTGGTTGTTCTATGAACTGTTTCAAGAATGAATGTTTGTTTTCTTATTAAGATTTTCTACTTTAGTTAAAATTTTGTTTTTTTAATGTGCGCTTTTTTTGCGCTTATCGCCTGGGCGCTAGACCCCACCTCAACGCTTTCGAGTGCTTATCGCATTTGATAACTATGAACAAAACCAAAAAGAAACTAAAAACCGGAACCAAACCGAACGGTTTCTAAAAGTTAAAATAGATATTTCGCAAATTATTTTGTTTGAGCCCAAACTGAGCCAAGCCAAACCAGCTTGTTATGCAAATAATGTTGACTTTAGAAAGTCAAACCTGATTGTTATGGGCATCGCAATAAAAATCTTATGGCAATCCATGATTCATCTCTTTATCTGTACGAACCGAACCGAACCAAAACTGGAAAAAGAAAACAAAAAAAAATGAATTGCAATAAAAAAATGAAACCGAATTACCGAAACAAAAAACTGGAAAAACTAAAACCAAGCTGTAACCGGTGTATCAAACATATCACAACCTAGACTCATAACTAGTTGAATTACCTTTTGTATGAAGCTATACTGATCTGATTCACAATCTCTCCACCAGGGTAATCAAATCAAACAAATAATTTGCAAATATATTACTAAAAATGATTTTTTGTGGTTTCTAAGATGCGGTGGCTGTGATAACTTGCAGAATATTATAATATATGTATTTTTTTATCACTATTATATTAACACATTTTAGATAATAGACGATCAAAGTAATTTTGTTCATTGGATTTGAATCAGAGATATGCCGGGTCATTACATATGGACCCCAATTATCATGTTCAGGTATAATGTTTAAGCGGTGTTCGTTAGTCGGGCTTGTAATTAGATATTGATTAGATTCGGGATGAATTAGTATTCGAGCACTGTTTAGAATTAAATGGATACAAATTACTAAATGACTTTGTTTAAAAACTAAAGTTATAAAAAGAATTAGTCGGGCTTGTAATTAGATATTGGTTAGATTCGGGATGAATTAGTATTCGAGCACTGTTTAGAATTAAATGGATACAAATTATTAAATGACTTTGTTTAAAAACTAAAGTTATAAAAAGAATTAGTAAACATGTTTAAAGTTGCAGATATCACTTACTGTCATGTTCATGTCTTCACCTAAAGTGACCAAAAAGTATGTTCACTCTTCTTGTTTCTAGGTATTGGCTGCCAAACAACTTCTTTGACGACCTGCAGGCTGCAGCCAAGAAAAATGACAAAGACCAGCATCAAGTCTTATTTTCTTTGGGTTACTTGAAGAGCAATAGAACTTGGAAGCGAATGGTACGTATTTTTTTTAATGAATATTAACGGGTTAGAGTTGGGGTTAAACGGGTGTGGGTTGTAAATGGGTAACATTTTGAGTTGATTTGAGCAAACTTTGCCCAACCACCAATGTGTTTAAAGCTGGTAAGCTATAAGCTCAACCCGCCAACCTGTTAGTTTTGCTTAGGGT